>NC_061515.1:13885000-14256250 GCF_022379125.1 Scophthalmus maximus | reverse complement strand
AAGCGAGGCAGGAAGGTCGAAAACACCAGAAGACGCCGGAGGCCCTGAGAAGATGGGAAGACACCGTCTTTGCACTGCATGTTTTTTCTAGTTTCTGTGACGGTTCAGCTGTTTCAGAAATAAACAAAATGTCAGTGGAAAAGAGGTTGAAAATCGGAAACCGAGTGACATTCTGCTCAATGACTGAAAGAACATGTTGTCATGCGGGGGACTTCATTCAAGCTTCTTTGAAACCGTCAGAGTTGTGAAACAGTAGACGTAGACAGAAACGTTTGCGTTCTCCCACCCACCACTTCACCTCCATGGCCCGTACACATCAATGGTTTAAAAGTTATTTCATTGTTTACCGTCACTGTATTTCTTTTAGGCTGCCGCATGATCACATGATCAGAACGGAAAAAAAGATAGATGATTCATATTTCGTTACAGTGAATGTAGATCGTGTCGGAGTCGTGTTTGTGCGTTATTGTGGAGACGTGGACACCTGAAGCGCGTGAAGTTGGGTTGCGTCATGGCTCCGAGAGTGTAGCAGGAAGACTGTGACTGTGAGGCTGTGATGAGGTTTAAACTAATGAGTTTAATGCTGAAAAACTGCCGTACACTTCCACAGAGCCCCATACCCCAAAAAGCATTTACTATTTGTGGATATGAAGAACACTACTTCTTCTTTTTGTCAAAAAATAGTCTAGTCACCGAAATATTGATGAAAAACTGTTGAGAGTTGTAGACAATCGCTCAAAAAAAGCTTTTCTGCAATCCTGACTAACATTTTCAGCATCTATTATTGTTATTTATACCATTGCACATCACTCACTTCTACTGCAGTACATTACATGGTCGGTGAAAGTGTTTTCTGCAAAACCTTTTATAAACTATTATTGCTGTACTTATTTTATACTTCATTTTAACATTGAATGCATTTGGACTTAAACATTTGTGTTTACGTCTTCACTTTGAGAGACACAACAATGCGTTTAGAAAATAACTCTACGCTCTGGAAAGTGTTCAAATCTTTTTTGCTTCTTAAAATCTAGTAGATACAATTTTCACAGATTTGCCATTAGATCAGATTAAAGGATAAGTTCACATCTTCATGTATGTCTTTAAATAACAGTTAGGTGCCCACACGTACACTGAAACTGCTGCAAATGTTCTTCTTGTCCATATTTGCGGCGAAGAGATCGTTACATGTAAATATTCATCCAGAAGTTAGACTGCGGCTTATATGTGGCTTCGGCAATTGGAGTTTTTCAAATCATTTGTCTAAACTTCCATTCAGTTAAGACAATAGACTGTACATACAAAGGTTAACACTCTTTTTAGTGGAAATAAATTGACCCTTCCTGTTATTGCTGCAACCCAGCCAGAAAACACTGACCAAGGTGGAATTAGAAGAAGTAACCACTTGATTTGACCAATTTAAACTGCTGAAACCTTGTGTTTGCTTCAAATTAAGATATTTCCCCAAAGAATAGAGATTAGAAATGTATATGAGAATTGGTATTTGTTCACAGACAGTATGGACTGAGGAGCAATACAGTTTTTCATGGTACATATTTGCACAAGTAATTAATGCATGCTTTAAAAAAAATGTAATCTATGCTTTGAATTGTACTGGACAGAAAACTGTCACATGCAAAAGAAAACCAGGCTTCAGCAGATTGGCGTACGGACGGGCACAGCTACAGTGAGTTCAATATCATTGTTTGATGTTGAGTGTCTGAATTGACAGACTCTGCTCACCAGAAACCTGCACTGAACTCAAGTGAAACCTGAGTGGAAGTGAAGCTCCACATGAGGGGGAGATGTACAGAATGGGAAATCACCCTGTAGATCATTTTTAATTTGAAGGATTGTGGAGAAACAGCTGGTTAAAACCTATAAAATGTGTAACGATGGTTCAGCTTGCATCTGTACTCGGAGCACAGGTGACGGTTCTGTTTGAAGCTCCGTTGGCTGCGTCCTGTTGCTCTGACAAGTCACACGTCAACGTGCCGATTGTTGCTCCTCTTTTTGCAGCCAACAGACGCTGCAGGCAAAGTAACGTGACACAAATCGGTACCAGGTGTCTCCAAGCTTTTGTTTTAACCAATTTTAGTGTTTGCAATTTGCTTCCTGATGTTTTGCACAGATTAAAAATGGAAATACAAGAAGGAGGCAAATGCACCGGCTCCGAAAATTTCAGTTTCACTTTGAACCACTGCGTTTGTGTCAAACAATGAGGACGAATTCTGAGTAATAGCTATGAAAGGGAATCCTATTTTCTCGTATGGAAACACCCCGGGGCAACATAGACTCTACATTTTCATATCAGAGTTAGGGCCAACAGTGGAGGAAAAGAATCAACACATGGAGCTTCTCAGTGTGAGAAAAAGTGACACTAAACTCCAAGAAGGACAAATAAATAAATGTAATGACTTTTATTCTTGAACTATGAGGCACAATAGCAGTAAAACAGCAGCACTGCATTGTGGCTCAGTTTTCCTTCACACCCATTAAAACTTTCAGTTTTAATGGGTGTTATTGAATGAACCGTGTAGGAATCATGACTTGTATTTGTACATATTTGTACATTTGTATTTTTTATGTACATAAATGTTCCTAAACATACACAAAAGACAAACAAGGAGTTTTTGAAGGCCAAGCACGGGGCCAAGCATATTTACCAGCCAGATCCCTCGTCTAAACCTAATCCCACTGATCGACTGAACAAAAGCAAATAAAATAAAATCCAGTAAGACAATAAGATCAGCAGAGCATCACCAAGAAGAAGTGCCTGCTAATATCTGTGCGTTACAGACTTCAGCCGTACACTACAAATATATGGATATGATGCATTTAAAAAAAAAGAAGAAGTAATTGTAGTAATCGTTCCAAACTAAATCAGAGCATCAATATTTGAACATCATGCTCTACTTTTATGGAGCTAACGCAACAAAAATAATGTGTCGCTGTATCACTACATTCGGAACACACTGTACGCATTTTGATAAACTGACATGAATTTAAAAGTACACACAGAGCAAAGTAAAAGTAATAAAAGCTCAATATTACTTAAAAATTGTTCGTGGAAGGCGTTTTCCTCTCAACTGATCAGTGTTCAGACCAGATCTGGTTGTGAATACATGAGATCAAACACTGGAGAACCTGTGCAGAAAGTGTCAGGTGCATTTGCTTTTTCACTATATTATACGTGATGGTGTCGTCTTATGTTACATCGGTACTGTAACGTGGACAGTACTTCTGCAACCATGTTAGATCATTCTTTTGTTGCGCGATGAACATTCCCCATATTCATGGTGCCCAAGTAAGATGCTGCACAAAATCGGGCGAATCACTGGAAACCCAACGCAACACACTTTTAGCTCATCCCAAGCTGGAAAATATCTTTAGAACTGAATCATTACTCATTTGTATATAACTTATATAAATAGTTGGATTTGATAACTTAATCCTTCATGTGTTTGATTCCAGACCAAACCAGAAAGACATGACAGCGTTTGATGAATATATTTTTGGGCTTTTTCAGTTTTACATCTGGGAATTAACAAAGATTATTAACGCCACTGAAGGAAAAGCACTGGTGTATATCATAATAAGCACAGATGGTTGAATTGCATTAAACTGGTATTATGCATGGCGGCTCACTATCATGACTTACTGGGACACGCGAATGAAACGGAGCCTTCTTTAGTAACGTCTGTGCTCTGCTTACAGTGGCAAGTTAAAAATGTCTGCTGTGTAACAAAAAGCCTTTCAGCTAATTTCAGTAATTCCCAGAGGTAAAGGAAAGTTGGTTTGCCCGACCAAAAAAAGAAAACACACCCAAGTCACAGAGTAAACAAGACTTGTGACAGAGTAGACCTGGATCTAAATTAGTTTTTAAGCTTCAGGAAGACTGGAGTTATACTTTATGTTAAAAATGAATGACAAAAGCTGCATTAATCTCCTACTGCTCAGAGTTCGACGTCTGAGCGTCAAGTCAAATTTTGTGTTATGTTACGTTTATATGCCGAATAACGTCCGTGGACTGCAACAAACACATCTGCACATGTACGTTATGGTTCAGTATATACAACAGTTCTTCAGCTGCGATGCACATTAAAAACTATTTGTTCAGTCGACCCACTGCGGTTACACTCAGTGGATAATGTGCGATGACACGAACCTGTAATTGTCCTAATCTAGACCTCATTAATTTTCACAGAAACTGTTTGCGTCCCAGAAATATGTTAACAAAACAAGTCATCGTGATTGTTTTCTTTAAGGCTGCGTCAAATCAGAAAACATCACAATCACGAGCCATTACATGAATATGTGTAAAATGATATGATCTCTTGAGCTCCTCAATACAAATAATGCAATAAATGTGAATTTGGATTGATTGTAATGAATAACACATCTTAAATACGGTGTAATATTTCCAAATAGAAAAACTTGTCAGCAACCATTATTTTCCAGGGCTTCTGTACCAGAGTCAATTATTATTACTATAATTATTGTTATTATTCTTGAATTACTGCTTATTAAGTGGCAACAATGATTTTCTCGTGTGACAGTCTCAAAGGCCCCATAGCTGTAGCCCTTAGCAACTGCTGACATTGGCGGTTAACAGGTGCAACATGAAGAACATAAACATTAACATCTTCCACCGTTTAATGCTTTATACATTTTTAGAGATTTGTTCCACAGGAACATGTGTGTGGGCTACTTGCGTAAGAGCAGAAGCATTTCATCAATGTTAACTATTGTGAAACCTGCAAAATGTTGCCGTGATTATTGCATAAGTTTAAGTTCAAACTTTCTGAGTTGGATATTTGAAATCCCTCTGAGGGTTTATCATCCGGAGCAGCAAAAACACAAAGAGAAGTTAAGTCTGAAATGGATGACGGTCAGATCCACACACACAACGAGACTTGATATATCTGGTGAATGAATTATTTAAGGCCGGTGATGAAACAATGAGAAAATCGTACAATATTACTGAATTTGATTCAACTCATGGGTAATTTACAGGTGAAAATATCACAAGACACTCCAGCAATAACCCAGGAAACATCTTCACTCGTCGTTTCTTGTAATTATTTGGCATCAATTGTGTCAGGGTTTTTTAAACTAAAATACAACCAACGCAGATGAGACCAGAAGAAGACTGTGTTTGGCGCTTGTAGTGTGTAGACAGACATCTATCTTTGCTTTTCCCGACTCATGTCCTCTCTGTGCAAGAAAACCCCTCAAATCAGCTTCGACAAAGAAGAACACAGAGTAAATATGAACAGATACAAGGTGTGTTCAGGAGTACTCACATGTGATGTGCTCAGCGCAGCGATGAGTTGAGCTCTGACATTTGGTTTATGATGTATGCACTGCAGGTGTCTCTCTCTCTCTCTCTCTCTCTGTCACACACCACACACACGCACACACACACACACACACAGGAAGTCAGACAGCAGTATGATCCCATTATCTCAGTCGCGTACTATATAGGTGACATACTGTAGATTAGGATTAGGATGACCATGTAGACAATTTTGTTAAAGACGCATATTGTACTTTATGTCAGCCCACATACACCATTCAATATTCACTCATGAATGTGTGTGTGTGCGTTTGTTTGTGTGTGTGTGTGTGTGTGTGTGTGTGTGTGTGTATGCCCTTGGTGGTCTGATGTTACTATGAAACAGATGTTTATTGTGTATTTCACTGTATGTAGCACGGCACCAGTACGAACACCTGCGCGGCACTGCACCAGTTGTGGGGTTTTCACATTTTAAGGTACCAGTGCAGGTACAGTCAAAAGCACATTATGGAGCTAAAGACAATAATATAATGTGTAATGTTATGTCATGAAAAAAAAAAATCTAAACCCATGATTCATAGAGAATGTTGCGCAAGTCAGGTTTTCCCTTTCGTGATTTCTTCACTGATAGAAGTTTCCTCGTTCTATCGTACGACGACGGAGAGGATTTACAAACTTTGCAGTTGGTTTTTCATGGTTTATTGATTAATTGGAAAAGATGCAGTATTTCAGTACAACACTCCAGTTCATTTACCACCCACAGGAAAAGACAAACTGTACAAAAACATACATGAAATACACAGAAACATGAGAAAGACCTGTAAACCAGATGGATGTTATTCAAGATGCAGAAGCAAGTTGACAATGCTGCATGTACAGATATATAAATGGTGCTGTGCTGCAGAAATATAAAAAAATAACTTCAGACTGTTGCTGTTCTCTGTTGCAGGGGAGGGGCCCGATCACATTCAGTTCACTGGTTACATTTGTTGAAAAAGTGCCAACAACATTACTTTTGATTTGATTTTCACCAAGTCCATTTTACATTCATGCCTTTGCCATTCACACTGGGGTTCCCCCCTCCCCACTTGTCACTATCTTTCTTTTCTTTCCCCTCTGTCTTTCTCCTTTCTTCCATCCGTCTTTCATGTCACTCCATTAGCAGTGGTTGCAGAGGGGGGGCTGACGGCTTCGCTTTCTGGCGTCCTCGCCGTGGTGATGCCGCAGCTGTCGGGCTGTGATAAAGAGATGGAGAGAGGAGAAGTTTTCACACTAATTACGAGACAATAATGAAGTGCTCGGTGAGCGGCACAGTGAAAACGAAGGTCAAGCCGTCATTAAAATAAAGTGAATAGAGTCCGTTGGAAAAGTATCTGTAAAGTGAAGAGGGGTTTTAAAAAGGAGGTGAATTGTTTTTATTTTTTCTAGACAGAAGCAAGTGAGGAGAATGTACCAGTTGCACTGGCAGTACTTCTTGGGCGTCAGTGATTGTCGGCCATTCTTCAGCTTCTGTAATTTTCTCTATAGTGGGAAAAAAAAATCACATTATAAGGTTTTGTATGCTCCATGATTTCGGTCAACAGAGCAGCACAAGAAGATTCTTCCCCGGGGATTATTTTCTTCACTCACCTTTCTCCTTCGGCTCCTCTTGCACAGAACAATGACAAGGACCACCAGGAGAAGCACAACCAGGCAGCCACCTCCTACAGCAACCCACAGCCACCAGCCGAGCCGACCGACACCGGAGTGAGGTTTGAGATCGCCTGGTGGAGCAAAGACACAGGAGCATGGTGGAGAGCACGGAAAATCCATCAATGGCGCATCCAGGGAGGAAACTCTTTCAGCAGGTCTAAGGTCAAAGGTCACAAAAAATACAAGCAGTACGCACAGCTGGGGTAGGTTGTCTGTTGGTCGACGATTCGGGGAGGGGGTGATGTGATGACCTTGCGGGCAGGGTCTGAAAGCAAAAACACAGCACATCTTGTTTTTCCTATTGGGCAGGTTTTGAGGAAGAAGCAGACACAAGGTCTTGGGTAGAAGCTCGGGTCATACCTCTAACTTTGATGTCTAGATTCTCACTGTAGGTCTGCCCGTCGTAGGAAAACGCACACACCCAGGTCCCTGCATCTGAGGGGGCTACACGCTGAAGATGAACGGTCTCGGACACTGCGTGCGGACGTCCGTCTGGTCCCGTCCATTGCACTGTCGAGCCTGGGTTCAGACCCTTGACCTCACAGTGGAGCGTAACATTGCTGCCTGGCGGGAGCTCTTCAGGGGGGCTGGCCGAGACTGAAACAGAGGGTGACAACGGACGCTTTTAATGACTGGAAGATCTGAACTTTAGGGATGTTCCATCTTAACTCCGTCAATTTTAGATTTGAGATCAGTAAAGTCATAATAAATATAAGTTCTTCTTGGCTAATAGTTGTAAAACATAGTGCTTTTTTAGGGTTTAAAGGAATAGCTTCACATTCTTAACAGGAAGCTAAAAATGCATAATGGGAGAGGGGAGTTTACCAGGTAGGCCTTTAATATTTTATATTAAAGCCCTACATTTTTTTTGTGTGCATTTGCTGATGTCATTCGTTTTTTTTCAATCTGCCATTGATCTAATCAAATTGGGAATAAAAACAACGCATTAAATACCACCAAGGACAAGAAGACAAGTATTTACTGATATTGCTCTTTTATCTTTACCATAACTCTCCCAATGAGGTTCATCCTGTGCAATGCCAATTGTTTTCTTTGCTAACACGGTATTCTTCCAGTCCGGTGCTGACCTGAGACCACGAGAAGTGTGTGATATTTAGGAATCTCATCTGCGACGCAGGTGAACCTTCCAGCGTCTTCTCTCTTCACCCCGGAGATCTCCAGATTGGTCTGCCTCACCCTTGACCTTTCCCTAATGGCAGCTGGGCCTAACGCAGAGAATACACGTCAGTGGGAATTCAAAATGGAAAAACAAAACTTGATTACTTGTGCCATTACTGTGTGTGTTTTATGACTACCATTGTGATTCATGCCACTCTTCCCGCTAACTTTATAAATCATTTCTTTTCCATGATTCCATTCCAGGCTGCTCTCGAAGGTGTCGATCCCACAGCCCAAAGTGACACGCCGCCCGGCGCTTGTGCGGATCACGTTGCCTGCAGCGGAGAGTGCACCCAGCACTGAAGAGAGAGGAGCACATTCATGAAGCTCCCTCCATTTAGTATCATACGTTCACAGGAGGAAACCACCAACTCTTGTGTATTAAACCAAGGAACATTTGCTGATTCTGCAACGTCTTTTCTTATCACCTCCCGTTGGGGACTCGAATGTGAAAGTGATTACATGAATATGAAGCCGATCAGGCTGAATTTAGGGCATTTGTAGGCACTTGGGATGAGTCAAACACAGCCAGGTGGATTTGAAAGTAAATATAAAGGACATGTTTGGATCTACAGGTGGCGAGAAACTCATCAACTCTTTTCAAAAAGGTAAAACTCACCAAACCCCAACCACACGAATTCCTTCATTCTGAACGTTGGATCTAAAAATAATAGACACAAATTATCATTTCTGTTGAGACTAAAAAGACGGACATTTTTAACACAGTAGCTTGTGGTATGAACGTGTTTCATAAAGATACCACATACAGCATCTGTTTTTGCGATGAGCACTTGACTAACAAACATGTGATTCCTAACCACCGAGCTACTTCCTTCCTCTCTTCTATCTCGTGTATTCGAAAATTTTAAACTTAAATCACTCGTATAAAATTAAACAATCTGGCATATGTTTTGGCTCCTCTGTGTTAAATGTACATGATAAATATTAAGCGTGTTAAGGTGCTTCGCTGTAGATTTGTTCCAAAATGATTTCATCATGCACCACAATTTAAAAATAAGCACTTTTTAAAACAGAAAGGGAAATTTAATCAAAGAAATGTTCATAAGAAATCAGATTTGTTATTCATTAAGGTATTCTTTCTCTTTTAGTATACCTTGATACGTTTCATGAGTTCAAAAGTTTGAAAAATTCATTTCAGCAAGATTAAATATTTTAAATCATTTGGCATTTTCTCCTTTCAAAGAAACAAATTGTTCCTTTTTATTTGGGTTATTGTGGTTAGACTCAATAATTATAATCTGGACAGAAAGTTTCAATTAATTATTCCCGTGTAACGTTAGCAGTATATTTCATGTCAATGGCTGTAAACCTGACAGAGATTTACACACTAAAAGTCTGGACACGAGGTTATGCATATTTTTCTTCTTTCTTTTCTAACTTTTACAGTTCAAAATCAATTTTGTTGTAATTAACAGATGTATATGAATACCGACATAAATGTCTTATAGGTGAAATTGCTGCATTTGTCCTTCAGTTAGGGTTTCACTTTAGTACGGAACAAATTAAAGATGGTTTCTCAACAGGCGCACGGAATCCTGTAATTATATTCAACAATATAAAACAGTATGTTGGAATGAAGCATTTAATCTTACCTTGATATTGAGGCAGTACTGTGTTTTCCGTGCTGTTAATGCAGGCCAAAATTTCTTCTCATCCTCTCTGCACTTCACCGAAAATGGAAAGGAACAAGGATACAAAAAGTGTAGAAGGCGGAAGATGTCTGAAGAACAACCTGCTCTTTGGAAAGATGTGGGCCAATGCAAACCCCAGCTCTCTGCACGTTCTTGAAAACTAGGTCTAGGATGTTTTTTCAATGGAGTTTTCATGTAAAGCAGAGAAAGGTTCAGTACAGCAGCTTTTAAACTAACTTATTTACCAATAGTGAAAACTACAGACAAAAAAGGACTACATGTTAATCTCACAAACAGTATGAATATGTAACGATCTGTAGTCAATCAATAACTTTTAATGACTGCGTTGAATTCACAAGATAAAAAACACTAGAGGAGTAAGTCGGTAGTAAAACCATTTCCACAATTCATAAAGAAAAAGGCTGAATGACAGAAAGACAATTCTTTATTTGTCACAGCAGAAATAATAACAAAGGATGTGTTTGAAAAATTAAAACAGAACAAAAATCACCCGGATGTCACCCTCACCAAACCTTTAACAAAAAAAAAGTTGATTTGGTGTTTTGACTTATTTTATTTGTATTTATTTTTGTAACACACATTTGAGCTGAATTGAGTTTCTGACATTTCCTCTCATTATTGTTGTTGACTGTTTTTACTTCCTCACTGTAACAGGCAGACGAGGAAGTGGTGCCCTGCTTAGACGAGGAGACCAAGCTGTAACAGGCCAATGAAAGAAGAGGCTCGCTGGAAGCAATCATTTGATGGGGAGTGGCAGTAGACGGCAGTGACTACTGACGGCAGCAGAAATCAACAGTCAGGAGGTGGAATAATGTGAAAGTTAAGCAAAGTTATGAGTAGAGAGTGAATGGACTTGTTCCATGAAGCAGCTTTTCTGAATTATCTGGATATGTTTGCCTAGTAAGACCTGCAAACGAGTCTTTTAAAGGGGCAGTAAGCGAATTTGGAAAAAGCCTTTTTCTCTCGTTGTTGTTGATGATTTAAGACCAATGCACTAACCACGAGGCCAAAAGCCCCGAGTCGTAGCGCCGCACGCTAGCACATCTCAAGGTGTCGGCGAGTGATGTTTACAAACTGCACACAGTGTTGTGAGGTGCGGTCCGCACCATTTTTGTTTTCGATTTTACAGAGCCAGGACTGAGCAGAAAACCCAGATCTTTTTTCCTGCACACAGAATCGACAGCTAGCGGACTGTGAGGATATATTCGCCGTTTAAAAAAAACCCTGTATTGCTCTAGAATAGCTTACTGCCCCTTTAACAGATCTTAGGTGGTTCTTAGTTTTACTCGGCAAAGTTGTTAAATAATTGAATCTGCTCTTTGAAGAGGCCCATGGTTTGTTTTCAGTAGATTAAGGACCCCCCCCACCCAAAATACCTCACCTGTACATCTGCACCAATTTATTTCACTGTGTAAATATGCAATCTGAGAGATTTATTTACATGTTTGCTATTTTGAAGCGTGCCAGGGCGTTTGAGCTTGGTGGGGTGCGACACTCTGTTGTTTGTGTGTGTGTGTGTGTGTGTGTGTGTGTGTGTGTGTGTGTGTGTGTGTGTGTGTGTGTGTGTGTGTGTGTGTGTGTGTGTGTGTGGGGGTGTGTTAGTGTCCACATTTCTCCTGCTTCACCCCAAAGCACAAGACTCCTTTGTCTCATTCGGCCACTCTTCGATAGAAGTAGAGGTATCCCAGGTCTTTGGGAGGTTTCTCAGAAGCACACACCTTCTGATCGTTGAAGATCACCCACCTGAGAAACAGAGGACACACAGTTCACAGAGTTGTGATATCAAACATATTCTCCTGTGTTCAAAGAAGGTTCCACTCGGACAGATGGGATTACTTCTATTGTACAAATATTTTATATATTTGGTTTACTCTTCAAAAGTGGGTACAATCCATGTAATCCTAAATGTTATACCTTACACTGTGTTTAAATCAGTAGCTATCAAGGGGTTTATTGTTCAGAGCAGACCTGGAGTATGCTGCCCCCTGCCGAGGCACCGTGGAACACGTCAATATGATTCTTTGAAAACATTTGCCTCGTCATAATGGATAAATGACAACTGGTTTGAGAACAGAGCGCATACAATCTGTTAAGACTCATGTTATGACTCATTTGTATTTTGAATGCTTCTGGTAAACATTCAATTTTAATACAAATGCAACTTATCTTCTTTCAGGATCTGATGCTTGCAATAGTATGTATTTGTTGCTAAATATGACATGTTGATGCTTTGAAATGGCAAAATATCCCTTAAATATGGAAACACAAATGAAAAAAACTTACTGCTGATTCTTCTTGATGTGACAGACGTAGTGGCCGCACATCGTGCTCGTCCCCATGTGGCTGACAAATGCAAAGAGCTCGTACTCTGGATAAACAAGAGAATCATAATTACAAAATAAAAATGTAATGCATTGTCAAAAATATTAAATTGAAATATGATTGCCGGAAGATAAATGATACTTAAGATAGCAGGGATATTGTCAACATTCCAGATGTTTTTCAATCACTTCTCTGCAACTAATTGGTAAGGACACAATCTGGGGGATTGATTGTTCTGAATGCGTCACTCTACTGTTCTTATCTCCTGTACTCACTTCCTGGTCCGTCTCTGACTCGAGGCCCAGGAGGAGGATCCCTGCCCTCGCTCTCTGCTGCCGAGCGGCCTCCTTCAGACACGTCCATGGACTCGAGGTCATCCAGGTGCGAGAAGATCCAGTCCACTGCACGGTCCAGAACATTACTCTGAGGAACAAACACTGGTTAGAAGTAATATCATCTGCAGAAAACATCAGCAGATCTGTATGTGGATGTAAGCTTAACCCTGGAAGTACAAAATAAAAGACGGCTGATTCAGTTTCTTCAGAAGCTGACCATCAGGTTGTAGAAACACTGCAAAATATATTGAATGGACGGTATACACATTTTTGACAAAATATATGTGGTAGCCGCGTTTATGTTTGGTTTGTTGGGTTGTGATACTTTACTTAAGAGTTTTTAAAATTGTGAAAGTTCACTTGTATAAAGAGTCAAATGTTTAACCATGTCAATATAAATTAACAGCAGGAGTCGACAGGGTAGTTCCCGAGACACAGATCCTGAACAACATCTAGTGGTCGAAAACTACATCAAACTAACCTAAATTAAACTTACGTAGGGTTCTTTTTGAGTAAAAACTAAAAGTCAAATGGAAAATAAGAGTCCTTTTGTAAGCTTTTGCACACTTCTCTCGTTCTACACCAGAACTTTGTCCTGCGACATTATTTTTCTCAGTTCTTTAACTAATTTCTGTCCATTCCATTTGGATATGTCGGCAAAACTGTGGTAGCTAATGCAAAATATTTTTACTGCAACCAAAAAGGTCCTTAAAATATAGTGACTAAAACCTGCCACTAATTTTGTTGAGAAACAAACGTTGGGGACAGTCTCAAAGAAAGACGAAACTTTGGCTTCATCACTGTCTGAATTAAAAGATTGGCACAGGTCTACTTTAGGCCTACTGGACTGTGAAATTAGTCAAATCCCCATCTCGAGCTGGACGGCGTTCGATTCTAACCGTGGCTCGGAGAGCTTTGGTTGCCTGGTCTCGGCTGAAGCCCATGGAGACGATGGTTGCTAGGTGCTCCTCGGAGACGCTCTCTGTGGGAGTGGTCCCGGGGCCAGAGCTGCAGCCTGGCAACACCAGGGGGGCCGAGAAGTCTGCAGCCAATCAAAAAGAGGATATCATGAAGTCTTAGAAGAGCCGTCAGACTGATTATTTGTTTTCTGGTTTCATTGCTCTACACACCTGGGTCGTCCATATGGCCCATGATCCAATTCATGGCAGCATCAATGCCAGTGTTCCCAGTGTAGTACACAGCTTTCTTGCAGGCTTCCAGTGGGAATCCCATTTCACATAACTGAGACACAGTGGAGTCATCAAGGACCGGAGCTGAGAGTGTGTTGAGAGGAAAGTTGAATTACTTGGATAGTACTTTTTGGAAAATGCATTTCACATTGTTTGTTTGCTGGTTTTTATCTTTTGTGGAAACACTGATTATTTACAGAAAGAAAAGAATGGCTTATTTTGTTTGCGGTGTCTAGAGGGCTCCCTTCATATTAAGAAAAGTGAAAATTATAATAAATTGACAAATGGGAAAAATGGCATAAATTAAATAATAAATGGAAACAACTCATATACGACCATGACAGAATCCTTAAAATATGGATTCTTGAATTTGAAATTCAACTCAAATCTCCTCACGACACAAAAGAAATATTAAGGCAACAGAGATGGACTCGTGAAAACAGAAAAGGCAGAGAAGAATAAAAGTGGGAAACAAGGGTGGACCAACGATAGTTTCACGGAATAAGAAGGTAAAGAGCAGGAATGACAGACAGACTGACACAGCAGTGGGGAGTAGAGCGAGTCGTCCTCCTCGTTGCCGTGGTAACCCAGGATACCTTTAACCTCCACATCAGGGGTCACGAGTGAGGGCGGAGCCACCTCTGGCAGAAGCTCCTCCCCCGGCTGCTGGCCAGTGGCACGAAGCCCGCTCAGGTCCAGAGTATCGGGAACGTCGATACTCACGTCTGACGGGAGGAAAAAAATAATAATCACAGTCAATTTGTTGAGTTTCTTTTTTAAAAATGTTTTGTTGTTGCCAGCACTGAGTAGCGCCAGCATTGATCAGAGACTAAAAATTCTCTGCACTTTACCTTCAATTAGCAACTGGGATTTGAACATGGCAGGAAATACAAGGTTATCATCCAATTTGTCTTCAGTAAAGGGGCAAATAGGACAGAAATCAAGCGCAGACGAGTTTGTAAATTACCATCTCAGCACTAAACAAAGGAACAAGCTCGGAGCTTAAAGAGCTACTGAATAAAGAGAGGCAATCACTTTGATTCCATGCAACTTAACGGGTTAATCAAAATTATATTATATTTCTATTTTCCCATCTGATCGTCTTCAAACTTTGCAGGTGATGACGCCAGGAAGTTTAGTGTAGACTGTGGTGTTGTGTAGTAGTGTTTTGGATGATCTGTTGTCACAGTGAAACCATAACCACATCAAGCTTCTTTTAAAAAAAATGTTTTTAATTAAAGTGGTTGATTAGAAACATGTATTTCCTGCTCCGGTAAATATTGTGGACTGGCAACAGTATAAAACATGACAAATGACAATGAACCTCTATAACTTGAACTTTAGAAGTTTTAAACATTTCCAGATTCTCCAGACTATACCGTGGCCTAGTTTGTCTCCGTGAGCAGATTTCAATGTCCGTCAGGAATACGCAAATGTATGTGCTGTAAAAAAACATATTTATCTCTGCAACAAAGGCATCTAATAAAAGATTTGCTCACCCAGTTTCTTGGGTACCCAGTCAAGGCCAAAGGTAAACTTCTTAATTTGGATAACCAGGTGGTCAGGGAAAGAGGCAAAGCGGGTTGTTCTGACAAACAAGACAAAAGCTGATATTAATAAACTCATCGTAAGATCAGTTCCAAGAGATCTCTGTCAGTACGTGAATGGCCGTCTCTCAACGTACTTGGTAGCAGTAGTCTTGGCCTGCACAGCTGAGCTCCAGAAGTCTGTGAGGATCTCCGGTTCACTGAGGGCTGCCATGCAAGCTGTGAAGGGGATCTGTGCACGCACTGTAGGGGCTGCGGAGTCCCCCTCCTCACGCCGGCGCTCTGCCTCCTGAAGATCTTCTGTTAGAACAATAAGTAAATCAGTGGAAAATTAATAAAAATAATAACATCACACTCTATAAAAACACTTGAGACAAGAAACAAAATTGTTCAAAAGTATTAGCATAGCACAGGATACAAATACATGTGTGTAGGATGTAGTGTTTTTTATAACAAGGGAGCAAGTCTCACTTGTACTGAGCCCTTATCTAAATACCCCAAAAATGTTTGGCCACCACAAAGACATATGACACTTCAAATTCAGAGTTGGACTTAAATTGTAAGCTCATTACAGATTACTGCAAATATATGAGATAAAAGGATATATATGTCTGTATATGTCAGTTTATAATAATCGCTGCAGTGCAGAAATACTAAAGCTACAGGATGGTTGAGGTAATTTCATAAATGGTCCACACCAAGACATGTTTATTATTGTAAATAAAAAATGCATCACTCACTACATATACATAACCGTTTAATGACCAAGTGTTTATATAATGTGTTTACGATTAACAAAATATACTGATATATCATTATTGTTTTTTTAAACTTTGTAATATTTATATCGGCATCAGCCTCAAAAAATCCAGTCTTGGTCATGCTATACTGCAAATAAAATCACTTCTAATTTTTTTTATAGTTAATTGACGAATGCAACAAAGCTGATCTAGTTAACGATTTGACTCTTAGGCTCTTCAGACATGATTGGTGGCAGAATCACTTTCCGGGTGATAAAGTGAAAGGATGCTGAACCTGGTCAGAGCACGACCTCGGGTGTTAAGTGCCATTTCGATTTTATGCTTTGCTGCTGCTCCAAAACTCCAATCAGTTTCAGATTTATTGTTGGTCGTGACCTTTCAATGTGCGACGAATGAGAGGACAGCTGTCCATGTCCTCAAGCAATCATTTGTTATTTGTATAATTTTTTTTCTTTATTGCACTGAGAATTTAACTAAAATTCATAACTAGCAAATAATCTTGACCGGGTTTGCTTTACATATATGTTTTCATCATTGTGTATGGATCTTGAGTGTATCCCGTCACCTGTGTTGGTAGCCTGGTCCATGGGCACAGGCAGCTGGACCATGTAATCTACACGCTGTGTGTACTTGGCTTTCTGTGATTCCTGACACACAATCCTCTCCTCCACCAGGAACCTGAAGGCTTCAGATGGGTTGGCCCCAGAGCGGCAGTTTCTCTGTGGGTTCAAAAGAAATAGTGATATAAGAGAAAAGCTGGGCACCAGAAATAGACACAGCGGCGGAGTGTTACTTTACCTCCACCATGTTTATGAAGTGCAATAGAAACTCCTGAGCATCCTGTTGACGATTGGTGGAGAACTCTGGGTGGCCCCGCCCAACAAGTGCTTTGAACATTTGTGGCGCGATACCAATTTGGTCTCCCTGCAAACAAAGCATGGACAATCAGATTTTTACAATCCGGGACTTAATATTAGGCAGAGCACATTCTCGCTGTTAAATGTAAGAGTCTGTAAATCCACTGCGACTTTTCGTTTCCTCTCACCCTGGGTTCAGATGCATCGTTTTCATCTCCAGGGTCTGGTGCTGGTTTGCAATACTCTCCTGACAACAGACCGTAGCCGAGCTTGGCTCTGTGATAAACAAACAGAGCTGACATCACTACACATCTAACAATATACCAGAGTCTCACACAGCAGGAGGATTTGGATACAGGGCCTGGATGTATTTTTAGTTTTGAAATAACATGGTGGAATGTCTAATGAGTGAGATTACTTTCTCATCTCTGGTGGGAGTAAAAAGTTTTTGTATCGCAACAAAAGTAAAAATTGTTTAATATTAGGCCATATACACATAATCTCTAGAATTTCTACAATAAGTTGCTGCACTATACCTGACTGTTTTGCAGTATTTGAATGTCAATGAGAGTTAAAAGGGTCAAGTTACGCAGACCGGACCAGACTTAGGTTTCACTTTTGTTTTCACAATGAGAGGCTCGATCTTGTTACATGAGACACAGAAGAAGCAAAGCTCTTTTCTCATAAAACGGCCTGGAGCTCAAATGACGCAAGACCAAGTGTCAATATCAATCTATTTAAACCCTATCAAAAACAATGGGGTATCTCAAACAAAAAAACGCATCTAAACAGAACATGAACTTAACTGCCTTGAAAAGAAAAGGTCTGATCGGCAGACACTATGAGTATGCTTGTGTGTATTAATGTTGATGGTCATTGAGTAATTGCCGTACCACGGAGGAGTTTTTGTGGACATACAGTGGAAATAAACAAGCTTGTCATATAAATTCAACAGCCATGAACGGACACTCACACTTGGGTTTTGAAGTCCTGGGTGGGGTCACTTGGAGCATCATCAATGATCTTGTCCATGTTGGACACGTACCTGGGAAGCATAAACATTCAGTCAGTATTTCCCTGTTAATCCTGGATTGAAATCTTTAACATTTTTAGAGGAATGTCCAAGAGATGTGTAATAACTAATTCTCTTAGATTCCTGTAATGATGAATATGGAAGCATTATTTTCACAGGTCTGCAATACCAAATAACGTCGTCCTCTACTACTACATGGCAGGATTTACAGTGGCGGATGACAAAATAACAAATGGAAGGAACTGGAGCATGGGGGGCAATGAGGAAAAAAAAGGGTACTGACTTGCTCTGGAAGTCAGGGACGGTGAAGAGCACTTGCATGACGGAGTTGAGGTAGCAGCTGTTGCCCAGGTTCTTCATGCCAGTCAGGCCGGGGCCAAACAGGGGACGTAGGGTGGTCCCAGACTCCTGGATCACCTCCCACTCCCCCACACGCTGGTTCACAGCAATCTCCAGCTCCGTCATGGTCCGCTCAGTCTGAGAGCAAAAACGTTAAACGTATGAGGGAGTAAAAGGATGGAAGATACAGAAAATTGAATCTTTCCTGCAACCTTCATGCAAAGACAGCAATGAGGAAAATTTGCCAATATGAAGCAGTTATGAAAACAGGGAGATGAACAAGAAACTACAAAACACTACACTAAGTGCTGCTACCCCCCCCCCCAGCGCAATATCATTAGGTGTGTGCTGTAATACATTAGCAAAACAAGACAACATCACAGTACACAGTGAGTGGTACAGAGACAGTCGACTCTCTGTAGTCTGTGCTCTGCATAAGGAGAAGCAGATGGCAAAGAAATTTATGGCAGCAGGAAACTAGAGAAGAAACAGGTGTGTAGGAAAATGGGGAAAGTAGGCAGATATGATGATGATCAAAATCAAGTCAACAAGGAGAGATATGATTAATATCTTAGTTCATCAGTAATATTACATTATATACATATGAATCAACAGTGTGCTGCAAAGGTTGCCCAATTATGAATAACTAGTAACTATGTTTTGCCCAGTCTGTCAGTGTGAGGCATTTTTTCTAACAAACCCTGAATTCCCTTGCAGACTGTCAGTCATTTTCCTTGACAGCTGCTCATCTGATCAATTTCAAACTTGGTGAGTGTGTCTGAGGACCAAGGAGGTGCAGTGTCAACTTTGAAGGGCTTTGGATGAGCAGTTGTCGAGACTACAACCCTAGCGCCCCCATTTAATCTAGTACTACTATATCACCAATGGCTGCTCTATGAGGTAAAGCCAGCCGTAACTGTCTAGATGTCTGCCAACGGGAAGAAAAATCTAATATCTCAGACTAAATAACACACCGCTGAATATTTCCATCTACAAGAACAGGATCCGATAAACCATTCGAGTGAGGGGACGGATCGGATATTTATAGGTGGTCAATGAGAGATAATAAAATTAAAACGGGCTGCTTCCACTGAAAATTGCAGAGACACTGTTAGAACTTGCCTTCTCCATGGTCATCATGTTGATGCCAAAGTGAGCCAGGTGCTCTGGTAACTTGGAATCCAGCACCATGTCATCCTCATCATAGGAATACACATCTGCACATACAAATACAGTGGTATCAGCGAATTTTCATCTTTATCTTTATGTATTATTCAATTTTCCAGTAAAAAAAACAACAACAAAAAAAAGGAATTTCCCAGTTTGGGATTAATAAAGTAAATCCATCTATCTATGGGAAATGAATCACGCCAAAAATACTGTACTGTACTGAAATGTATTCAACGTTATTGTAGTAGTAATTTTTAATTAATATATGATTTCATACATATACTTTCACATCTGGATCTCCTTTTTAAAATTATTATTTTCAATATGATCAATACTGGTTTATCCCAACACCACTACTCTATATAGATCAACAATTTCTATTGATGGAGACTCACCAGGGCAAACGTTATGTCATCGGTATTTAACATTTTTACCAGGGAAAATGGTTGGTCTGGTTACCTGCTCCACCTGGGGTGATGGTACCGAGTTTGACAGCAAGTGGGTATCCTGTCTGCTGGAAGTGAAGAAGGGCGTGATTGTTGCCCCCGGTGCCGTCAAAATACCTGCGACCACACAGCACTTTGCCGTCTGTCAGGTTCATCCAAATGTTCTCTTGGAGATCACAAACATCACACCGCCAGCCACTGTGATGGAGAAAAGAAAGTTTCACTCTTGAAGATCTTGAAGGTTTTTAATAAGAAAAGTGAACTGAAAGTTTATCATAGGAGACACAGCAGCATTTATAAACAAATGGAATATTGGATTCCTAATGCATATCCTCTTTGCTAAATTTATTACGCCACAACAGCTTGATAATGTCAAGAATTTTTTTTGCAGAAATTCTATTATCAATTTTGAGCGAAATATAGGAGCAGCTTTCTGTATGAGATCACCCATCTATAAGAGAAGGCATGATAGGTTTATTATAGGAACCGCTGTGAGCTCACGTCTCACCTAGGAGGGATCTTGACTCCGTTATCAAGCTGTTTCAGGTCAGCAGCATGCCTCGACTCCTGTCTCACCTCTCCGTCCCATTGTTGAACTTGTAATGTATGAGACACTGAGTCAGCTGCCATGATACCCGCCATTGACAGGGACACCTTTAGGGATTGCAAATAAATCAACAGAAACAAATTAGAGCTGATTAAATGCTCATGATGAAACTCTGTGCACTACTTGATTACAAATGGTAGTAAAGTTTGTGTGTGTTAGTGTAAAATCTAATTTGTAAAGTATTATATTATCAATGCGATAAATCAGACAGAACCGTAACAGAATGATTTCACTTTCTAGGAAACAGACGAAATATCTCACCCGCTCTTTCACAACGTCAGGCATGGTAGTGAGGTCCTCTGATGTCACTTCCTGTCTGTCAGGTAAAATGACCACCTTTATATCCTCCTCATACTGCTCCTGCTCCACATCAAAGCCTCCTTCAATCCCTGGACAGAGCAGAAATAAGAAGGGAGATAGACATAGGTCAGCCTCAAAAGTAGACCGCTGAATATAATAATTCATAAGTACAAATACTCTTTCATGCACACACCTATGGCCAATCTGGTGGGCTTTTTCTTAGGCGGGTGTCCAGATCCTGTGTTAATGTCCTCTTCCTTCTGTGAGAATAACATATGTTGTCAGTGGGGTGTTGGCATGTGTTAACTGGGAATGCAAAGAGTTTATGCCAAATGTAATTTATATATTTGCTAATGGTGATTGAAAGTTAATCACAAAGTAGTAGAATCAAGTGTCCACCTTAGTCTTGCGAGTCCGGGTGATGTGCAAGTAAGCCCTCTGGCCAGTGCGAGCATGGTGCCTGTCCACATACTGACTCCCAAAGCCCAGAAAACTGTTCATGCACACATAGAGGCCCCCTTCGTTGTCCTGTAAAGAAAGAAGACATAGGGAGTGGTAAATGTTACAACCTGTCTTTATCTCTCTCCAATGTCACACAGCACTTGGAAGTTAAAGTTGGAGGTATTGAGGGCGTGTTAAAAATTGTCATCTTAGCCAACAAGCTCCACAGTCATGCTGCTAACACCTGCATTTCAGCTCAGCAGTGGTTTGATGTTGTCCAACTTAAGCTGTCAAAATTGAGATATTATGAGCCAAGTTGCATTCAGAAGCACGAACAGACCTTCAACTGTTGTGGCCATAAAAAAAAAAAAATTAAAAAAAACTTAAGTCAGCTTGCTAGCTAGTTTGACAGCATACCCAGTTCCACTGACATGGCTAGCTAACAAGCTAAAGCAGCTACGTTTCCGTTACAGTGCGTTATTAGCTTAGCTTGACGCTAGCTCGCTAGTTAGTTGCAACTGAAATATCGATGAAGCCAGCGCGTAATGTAGGACCCCACCGACACAGCGTTAGAGTGGATACACACAAGACACAAGAGGGGGGCGGGAGGAACGAAACAACCATGTCTGTCGACCGACGTTGTGATTTATACAGGGGAAGATGGCTCACCGGCGAGGAAAATGACAAGGCGCATTCGTCTTTGTGGACACGGTCCCCGGGCTTCGGGACCCGAATTGTGGACAACACCGACATCAAAACCTCACCGACGTCCGCCATGGCCAGCGACTGGTTCTGCCTTTCAGTGGGACACTTGCTCCTCTGAGTTTGGACTGCCAGCCTCTCGATTGCGTGGCTCGGAAGAGTGTCCGTTGATCTAGTCCGTCTTCTGGTGTCTGTGTGCGGCTGAATGAATCATGAGACGCTGCCTAGTGTTGAACGAAGGCCGACTGAACTCCGTCGCCCGCACGGGCTGCGGCTCGGTACCGTAATCTGTAGAGTAACTGCACCTGTCGAGATTTACAACAATGTGTTTACTTTGTTGTAGGTAACTTGGTCAAATCACACGGGGGGAATCGATTAATTGATAGATTGGTAATGAATGTATTTGGGGGCACTCATGTTTTACATCGGTATTTCCATTATATGCCCATATTTCTTCTCCGCTACCTTTTCATTTGAGGACATCTTGTACTTTTTTACCCCATTACATTAATCGGACAGAATTCACTACTTGTTACTTCACAAATTAACATTTCTAGAGTATGAAGGAAAAAATAATAAATTCAACTAGTTAACAGAAGCTAGAAGCTGAAACACCCCCCTCCCAAAACTGATCAGATAACTGATAGGAATGCCTTGGTTCCATCCCTTTAGATGTGAGGATTTTCAGCTTTTCCATTTAGGTATTTGAAATATTTAAAGGATTTTTGATCAGATCAAACAAATCATTTTTGTAGTCAGCTGATTGACCCTAACTGATTACAACTATTAGTTACAGTCCTATAGAAAATAGTTAAATAAACTATTGCAGTAAAATCCTGCTTTTACATTAATATATTAAACTAACAGGGGGTATTTGGGTTCTTTACTTTGGGTGCTTAATGGGCTAATTTACCGTGTACAAATTACCATATCTTATGTGTAGTAGGACTGTTGTTGGAGCTCTATGTTGTAACTAAATAGCAGAAATTGTATTTTCTTTTTTGGGAGGGTTGAGTCACTGGGTTAAACCTGGTTTATTTGTATATTTACGGTAACGTCCATTGAACTGTGCTCACGGCTGCCTCTGGCGGCCACACACAAGAATTACAAAGACTCGACAGTGGCTGGATAATGTTCAGTTCACGAAGCGTAAATTAGATCAAAACAATGAGATTGATTGAATTTTTTACAAACAATATTACCGGTCGTGGGCGTCGATGTGTAATATGACCGTCCGTGCAGTATACAGTCCGTAGCCCACTCTCCTCAAACAGGAGGAAACTCTCTGACTCACTATCTCCGTCTTTCCCCAAACATTTCCATAGTCCCTCCTCCTGGTCTCAGTCCCGTCTCCTCCGCGGACGGCTCGTCTCCGGGACCATGGCGCTGCCCTCCGGTCGACTCGCTGTATACGTGGCGTTTCATTTTGTCCTGCTAGGATCACCCAGTGTCACCGCAGCTCCTCCGGCCGTCGGCGGCAGCGGCGTGCTGTCACTCCTGCGGCCCTATGACTTATTTTACTACAGCGGGGTTCGAGCTTACTTTGACGGCGACTGGACGAAGGCGGCGGAGCTGCTGGAGAAGTCCATCGCGACCAAGGAGTCGCTGCTCACGGTCCGCAGGCGGTGTCATGCCGAGTGTGAGGCCGCAGGGACAGGGGCTCTGCACAAACTGGGCAAGTTATGAAGCGATGAAAAATTGTGTGCGCGCGCGCGTGCGTGCAGTGATTTGGTGTTAGATTTACTATTCTGGTCCTGCTCAATAGTTATTTATCAGTCATTGAAATTGAATTAATTCACATCAAATGACACAACAACAGCCAAGAATTGTAATTGTTCACTTTCATCACTTCTTTTGGCTCGTGACCCCCTTTCAATGTAGTCCATGTTTCCTTGTGACCCCTTACTCATATTTGTCAGCACAGTGGTTCTATCAAAGAGTGAAACTTTCCTCTGGTGGATATTTAGAAATCTTGGGAACCAAGGAAGGACAGACAGAAAAATGTACACAATTTTGTTGAATAGGATTTTTTTTCTCTTTATAACATCTTAGATTTATCTTGGGACCCAGTTGAGGCGTCCCCACTCCAATTGGGGAACAACGGCCCCATGCAATCTATTAAAGTATTTCTGAATTCATAAAAATGCATATATATATATATATATATATATTTTTTTTTTTTAACTGGCATTAGACCAAGCCAAACTAACTGCTTTGGATCAAGGATGATTACTGGTTGAGACACTATAATCCCTTTTATTTATAAATGACAGACAATGTTCAATGGTATATTTCACTCGTGAAAATGATTCATGTTCTCTGCATCATCAGACTCTGAGGAGGGGAGTCTGTGGGACCTCTGGGCCTTGGACTGGGTGCAGCAGAGGGCTGAGTGTCTGAGGTTTTGTGTCGGACGCTCTGTCACCCCTGCAGGGCAACTCCCTGTTTCTTCAGACATAGAATATGAATTTGGCACTCGCAACCCCTACAACTATCTGCAGGTCACATACTACAAGGTAAGCTGTTCTCGAGGCAGTCATAAAGGTCTATCATACTCTAACTGGTCATTTCTCTTCGCTGCTAATAGAAAGTGGCATATAGAGGCAATGTGAGTGGCATGTGGAGTCTCTGAAGCTAATTATGATTCAGGTCACAGCTGGATTTCACAGCAACACTCCCGTGTTTCTCAGACAACCTTTTACATTCACGCTCTTGTCTGCTTGCACATCAGTTGGAAAAGTTGCAGAAGGCGGCGTCAGCAGCTCATACGTACTTTGTGGCCAATCCCAATCACCTGGAGATGAGGAACAACATTGAGAAGTACAGGAGGATGGAAGGAGTGACTGAGGAGGCCTTCCAGGACCGAGAGATTGAGAACGAGAAACACTGGGTGAGAATTTGAACACATTGGATAATGAGAAGGAACATTTCAGGGAACTATCCGTACTTCAGTACACGTCTGAAAGCAGCTTACGGTTATTTGGATTTGTGACTATGGAGAGAGCCGGCCGTGGCCTGAGGGATTGAATTCCTCTCTCTCTCCTCTACCTTCACTTTCTAAAGTCCAACCATGCAGTCCAAACCTGGTTTTAAGGCCTCAGTCTGAGTGACTGATTTTCTCTATCCAGACAAACTTGTTATAACATGATAAGGCTCGTCTGAAATGAGTTCAAATGGTCCATGTAATGGCGTCTGCTTGTGTCTCACAATTCATCCACCATTCATCTTTCGATTAACAGAACCCTTTGTGTATCTTCATCTTTACTGTATTGTTCCCAAATGTATTTAACTCAGGTCCTTTATGATGCTGCAGTCCAGTATGAGGCCTCCTCTGACTGGGCACGAGCGTCCAAGCAATGGAAAGCGTGCGTGAATGAAACACTGCGGCAGACGGAGGAGTGCAGGGTACAGTGTGAAGTGGCCTCCCAACGGCTGCCCGAGGACAGGGGAGTGGATAGTGTTGACGGCATGTTCGAGAAGGCTGCAGGTAAGAAAATATATATATATTTTTGAAACAAATGCTGTAGCCTGACTGTTTTCCTGTGACACAGACAGAAAGATAAGATATAGCAGCCATCATTGCTATTTTTCCTCCCCATCTAGCTCTTTCCCTCTCCCTGCTCTCATGCCGGCAGTATTGTGTGACTCAGGTTGCAACACGACCCGGAAGGATTTCTGCCCAAGAGAACTACCTGCCCACTCAGCTGGAGCATCTGCACATTGCACAGTTTAAAGGTCAGGGTTTAAAGTTCAACGTGACGATGGTTCAATGTGATGTGATGATACAGTGCATGCGTCAGAGACCAATATGTCCTCATGCTGTGCATTCGTGCTTCCCAACAGCTGGTGACATTAGTGGAGCAGTGCAGACTCTGCGCTCTCTTCTCCTGTTTTACCCCACCGACGCGGCCTCTCTGGACAACCTGCAGCTCTACCATGAGACACTAGGGGGAGACACAGAGCCACCAGGCACACAGCCTGCTCAGGTACCGCTCAACGTCCGTTATATTAAAATCACCATGAAGGTGATAATAATGATCCACGGTTCTTGATTTATTCTCTTGATCCATAAATATATTCAGCTTGAAGTTTCAAAATTGAACTGGGAACAAACAATTATAAGCACGATGTGGCTAAAAACTCCATCAAGTCCACAATTTTGCCAATCTCTCTCTCAATCCATTAAATTAATGTGAGGAGTCACTGTTTATTCATCTCAAACTTGGAAGTTTGTGTGTATTTGTCGTACAGGAGATTGTCAGATACGTAAGTCGCTCTCTGCAGGAGAAGAAGCTGCTCTATTTCGGTATGGAGAACCTTGACTTCACTTTTACCGACCCAGTAAGTTCTGATGCCAAACAAAAAGGTTTTAATGATGCAGAACTTAAAGAACTTCAAAAAGTTTTCCTCAAAGAGTTTAACGTTTGTTTTCCGTGTAGGATCTTTGGACTCCTGAGGATGTCGTACCTGAATCACTGAGGGAGGTTTGGAGGTGAGACGGGCAAAAAGTCGAGTGATTTGAGCTTTATTAATTGTTTATGTAATGTTGTGTCTTTTGTGTTTCTCATGTCAGAGCTGATCAAGAGAAGACAAATGATAAAATAAAAGAGGGAGAGCAGCAGGAGGAAGTGGATGACAGTGGCTTTTATGCGGGTGAGACTGTCATTCGTTATATATAATATATTTTTTTATACGTTTGTAGCATTTTATAAATGAGCAGTTTCCTCTCTCACCCTTTCTTATTTGTCCTCTGTCCAGGTGGTCCAGTCCGTCAGGTGGGTGTGACCATCACCATGGACGACCAGATTTTGAACGGGACCAATCGCGTGGTACTAGACGGAGTCATGACGGAGAAGGAGTGCGAGAAAATACTGCACTTAGCAACGGTGAGTTCAGATTGTTAAAGTGTCAAACTCAATCAGATGAAACCAGGAACACTCGCCTTTCATTTCCTCTCGTTTCCTATAGGCTGCGGCATCAGCTGGAGATGGTTACCGAGGACGACGATCTCCGCACACGCCCCATGAGACGTTTGAGGGCCTGACTGTGCTCAGGGCTGTAAAGGTAGATGGATCAAATTAATTTAAGTATATTTTTATAGTGGTGTGCAGTTTTTAATGCTTGACCATACCGTCATTTATGAAACTGTATTTTTGTTTGTTTGTTTTTTACATAATCTTAACCTTTTTTACAGTTTGCTCAGGATGGCCTGGTCAACCAATCGGATGCCAGGCTCTTACATGAACTGGGCGAGAGAGTGAGAGACCTGCTGCATTCCTACTTCAGGAGCCCCTCGGGACTCTTCGTCTCCTTCACACATCTGGTCTGTCGCAGTGCTATCGCAGGTAACTCTTTTTTCGCAAGTGGAACTACAACGATGGCAGCGATGTGTTCTGAAACCAATGTGTTGGTTTTTTTGGGGTTAGTAAAATATTTGTCCCTTTGATTTTCTATGGTCTCTCAGGGGACCAGGAGGGCAGATTGGACCTGTCTCACCCTGTCCACGTTGACAACTGTCTCCTCGAGCCCGACACCAAACAGTGCTGGAAGGAACTGCCAGCGTTCATACACAGAGACCTCAGGTACACAAAAAAGAATCTCACTCAGTAAATAATTCACAACCTCCTTACATAAATACTTACAAATTCAGACAAACTGAGATAATGTCCTGAGTCCATGAGTCTCCTTGAATGAAGCGATATTACCATCATTTTAAATTTGACTCGAGGGACATCGCAGGAGAGGCCAGGGCAAATAGCGAAAAAGAGAAATCGATTTGTTGCTGTTGTTTTCGCTTTGTCACCCACCTCAACCCTGTTTCTCTGTGCCACAGTGCCATTCTCTACCTGAATGACAACTTTGATGGAGGAGAGCTGTTTTTCACTAACAGGGATGCCAAGACAGTAACAGTAAGTCACTATTCAACCTTTGGTCCCAGGTTTCGATATCAGAAAACCATTTAAACCTGCACAATCTAATTTGTTGGACCTTTTGACCTTTCTCCTCTTCTCTATGCCTCCAGGCTCAAGTCAAACCGAGCTGTGGCAGACTGGTGGGCTTTTCTTCAGGTCCAGTAAACCCCCACGGTGTTACTGCAGTGACCAACGGTCGGAGATGCTCGCTCGCTCTGTGGTTCACAAAGGAGAAGCCCTACAGGGACATGGTGAGCATTATGACGACACTCAGCAGTGACCTCCTCCTCGGGCCATCCTGTTGCCTGGAGTCATGTGGTTGTTGGTCCGGTGTTGGCTGAGATGAGCTGGAGACAGAGTACAATGCATATTTGGTGGTTTGTTTTCATGTTTTGTCATTTGTCCTGCAAGTTCATCGTACTGTATGTTCACTTGGAAAAAGGAAAATCGTGTCGTAGCCATATCGATTTGTAAGCCAACGGTGTGTAAACGTTATGATTTGGTTTGAATTCATGCAATCGATCATTTTTGACAAATTGCAGTGTCCTCATTTGTGAGAATAAGCGATACCAGATGCTCATCTGATGAGCTGCTCTGCGATAGTTAGAGCCAAACATGTTGGGTTACGATTAGCATCTTAAAAACTGTTAAACTCATCTTAACAGCGAGACTGTGTAAATTTTAAAAGAAGAAAGAACACATTCTTCTTCTTAAAGATTAGAAGTTGAATTCACAGTTCAGAAAACACATCCTTACTGAGATCAGCAGAGGTTTTCATGCTACAGCCTTATTTGGTCTGCTTTGACCAGGAGCTTATAGTGGCTAATATTAGCTATCTTTGCAAGGTTTATGTAAATATTGCCAATAACAGACATTATTGAGTTGGTTTTCTGACTTTATTAGTCGTCTCTGGCTACTGTAACAGTACGTTCTAATGTTAACTACTACAGTTGTCCCTGTGTCACTGACATAGAGGAAAACCAAATAAATGCTGGTGGAGACTTCTTACTAATATCACTAACCACAGAACAACAAGAAAAATTGTTAAAAGTGGCTTCGGAATATTTGCCCAGAAAAGTACAGAATAAAAATGACAATAGCTCTAATACAGGTAAATGTAATTAAATTACTCCACAGGAAATCAACGCTTAATCTGTCAATGCTTTTGTTTCGTCTCCCTCAGGAGCGAGAGGAGGCAGAGGCCCTGTGGGCTGCAGACGGACAGAGTGTGGTAAAAAAGGACAAGGAGGAGGCGGAGGGCGGCAGCACCACCACCACCACCAGGAACGCTCGGAGCCAAGTATCAAAGGAGAGGAGCAGAGGGAGAGGCAGGGTGACGGGGGCCAAAGATGAGCTGTGAGAGCCCCAACAAACCGGAAAGACTAAAGCTGGAACTTCATTTTGTATCTATTCTAGTGGGAAAAGTCTGCCCCATCCCACAACATGACTAAAACACCAACCATGATTTTACAACATGCTTTTTCAGTTTTCACCCACACATTCACTCTCTTCATCATGCTTCATTTGTATGTACCGTAAAGCTGGTGTGTATATACTGTATTATATTGTATATGATGAAGGTAAGTGGGGGTAACACTGTCTTGTCTAATGTCCGTGTGTACTTTTGTCTTAGCAGCTTTACTGACCGGTATCGCTCCCCTTTTAAAAATGAAGAGAATAAAAAGAAGAAATGAACGTGACTCTCCACCAGTGAGTACTTTGTGCCGAAAGAGCGTTACTGCTAGAGAGAGGACAAAAAGGAGTAGCAAAGAGAAAGCAAGGTTGTTTTAACTACTACGCGATAGCCTTGTGCCCTCTGCGGCGGCCTGCTGATTGAAACTGAAAAAATATGAAAGTATAAAGCCTCTTCCCAGTTTTTCTGTTGAGAGCGGAACCACGTGATAAGATGCGTGATTAGACAGCAACACAGCAGTAGGTAACAGAAAGTAATTACATCAGCACGGTGCGTCACAAACTAGAGTTCGAGGCAGAAAGAGGGAGAATAGGGAACAGAGAGAGAGAGAGAGAGGTACACGGGGAAAAAAGGATAGAAATAGAGAGATTACTGTTAATCCTGCATAAATGAGTGCATTTGTTTATGAAGCTTAAAAAATCTCCCATTTAGAATATGGAATAGTAATCCAGCAGGAGATCATTTAATCATTCACGTCTAGTGGAGTGACACTCAACCACTTCCATCTTATCCTTCCCATTACAACCAGTGCCTCCTGTCAGCCCCCTCCTCTGCCTTCGTCTCATGCATTAGGGTACAGAGCCAAGTACTGTTTATGGCCCATATTAACACTCTCACTCCCCCCCGTGTCATAATCCCCCGCCGCTGCAGAATTGGGTCGGCAGGACTGTTTAATGGAGCCTTGGTTTTAACCTTTTCCCTCCCTCACGCGCGGAAACCATGCAGCACCCTAAAAGTCCTTATTAATCTTCTCTTAAGTAGGTGTGATGTCAATATAATGCATCGTAAGATAACCTCACACTAAGCGGCCCAGCCGTCTACTGTTCTAATTACACATTTGGCAGAAATATCTGCATGATGTCATCTTTGCATATTTTAAATGATTAGCAGAAACTATGTAAGGCCTAACAGCATGGTTAAAGAAGTGAAATCACAACATCCTGTTGTCATTATGACTGAGTGCTGTGTGTAGTGAGCAGTCGACAGGATCACTCATCCCTCACGTTGCACTTCCACGCATTAGCCTTACTATTTGTGGCCCACACCTCTTACTGGGTGTCTTTCTTTCCCTACTGGATGATACTTTACTCCACTTTTAGGTGTAATCATAACATGAGATTCAATGGGAGTATGAGGATCAGAATTCATGCCTTACTTCTACACACATGTCACAATATCTCATTTAATCCCGTCACCCCCGCCCCTCTCACGCACCGCCGTCCTGTACCTCATTTATCCAAAACAAGGTCAAAGGGTTAGTGACCCTTTATGGACTGAACTAAATCTACTCACCAAACAATGAGATGACTGGTGCCAACCTCTTATCACTTTTAAACATGCAAGAATAAATAAAGCAATGCTGTGTAATTGCGACGTTATGCTTTTCACAGTAATTTAAGGCACATATAGTATAACAGATTTTACAGAAGGGAGAATACAAGATCAAGACCTCAATAGTCTTTAAATAGTAACTGAAAATAACTCTCTCTGTCTCTGTTTCTATACTGGACTCTGTCTGTGTGCCTGCAAACATATCCATTTTTTTCTGTTTTTGGTTTTCTCTCCGTTTTACTTTCCAACTCACAGCCATTTCTCCAAATCCAGGGTCAGCTCAGCCTTAAATGGCCAGACCGCTGCTGTCATCACCTCACTCGAGTGAGCAAAGGTCAAGACTTTTAAACTGAATTTGTCCACGCAGAATCATAGAATAAATCCAGGCAAAACACACACACACACACACACACACACACACACACACACACACACACACACACACACACACACACACACACACACACACACACACTGACACTGACACAGTACAAGCCTTTTTCATCCATACACAGAAATCTGTGCAAGTGTGTAAAGACACACAAAGAAGCCCATAATCTACAGTGTCAGTGGCCCAGCGATGCAGTGTAATCTTTTGCCTCTGGGGTTTGCGCAGAAAGTAATAATGTGATTCTTGATTCTTGTAGGAAACTTTACTTACTAAGTTCAAAGGTCACAATCGGCAACAGCAGCATCCTGGGGGGCGCTTCTATCGTTTCTTCAGCCCAGTTCAGATGAAACGACGCCCACTTCTGAATGACAAAAACTATGATGAACTGACCATAACCCTGACAAATACAGAGGTGGGCCATGGTTTCATCTAAACTAGGTTGGGGAAAAAATGACAAGCGTCCCAGGACAATAAGGATTCAGACCCGGTTTGATCTTGTTATCATTAGTTCTCTGCTAATCTCCAAGCATGTGTATCCACTTCAAACGCAGACGGCAGCAATAATGGAAATAATACTTGGCTATTGATATTTTGATCACTCACTACCCCGGCATGGGCAAATTTATTCAAAGATTGGTTTAAGATTTTTTCGTAGATATATTCATTGATTGTTCCACCATGTTTCTTAGACCCAAACTACTATGTATTCTAGACGCAGTGCACAATCTGCCATAAGTAAAGATAGCTGCTGACTCATTCCTCTCACCGTCAAAAGATTGTTGGAAAAGATCTTCAGTGGATGGACACTTCCATGACTGAAGCAGCGGAGACGAAACACTTAGACTCTTTTTCAGTGGCCATTTTCCCTTCCCTTGTCTTGATCAAAGCCCCTTGGGGAGCTGATACCGCAGAGACTTGATAGCAGGTTGTCTGGGAGAAATGTGGACTCCCTTCTCACTGAACCAAGCGTCGGACAGTGAGCACCAGCTGTGCTGTTTCATAACTAATACAGGTGATTTACTTTGTTAGATAACGTGCTGCGGCACTAGGGTACACGCTTTCCGATGGGCAAGGGCAAAAAGTAGGAAACTCAAGGTTTAGGGGTTTGTTTTGTGCTAACGTCCCACCGAGCAGAACATGGGCCAAGGAGGGGGAATGTGGGCCAAACAGAGGGGATCCTAAAGGGTATGCGGGTCTCTCAAGTGCCCTTCGCGTGTGAGGTAAAAGAGAGAAAATGGTATTTTGACACTCAAAACAAAGAGGCCTCGAGACAGTAGTTAAAACGATTATAGTAGCACTTCTCCTGTATACTGTAAATATATGTCCGTGTCTAGTGTGGCACCGTTTCCACAGTTAGAATGGACCAGAGAGACCAACTCCTGAATCCTGCAGTCATTTCTTATACTATCACCGTTCCCTGTCTGATCTCTGCTGTGCCAATCTCCCTCTCTGCCCCTAAACGTTCTAATATTAGCTTAACCTCAGGTTTACAAAACACAAACCCCTCTGCCAGTCATAGATCTTTTAAAGACTACCTCAGCACCATAAAAAGCCATGTTCCCGGATCCTCTATTTATCTTCTTTGTTCCCCTCCCCTCCATGATTTCCATCTCCTCGTTTCTGATTCGGATTCACCCGAGCTCGTGTCCTGTGACCCTATCACCATGCTCTGCACCTTGTTTGGCTTCCCCCACTGTCTCCTCTCCCTTTCTTTCTCTTTCACCCCCAACCCACCCCACTCCACCGCCCCCACCCCTACCCTTCTTTCCGTCCATCCCAGGGTTTATCCCCTCATCGCTGATCTCCCTTCATCCCTCCAATCCTCATCTGTTTCTCATAGGAGCAGTGGAGAGAGTGAGTGACGGAGGAGTAGCGCGCTCTTTGTGATGCCAAAAGTGAATGAGCGGGAGAAAGTGTGGTGACAGGTGAGCTGAACTTATGACAACGACCAGAGGGAGACGGCCGGAGGAAGAGTGACTGAAGATCCACCAACACACCTTGAGAAGAGTCTCCTCACTGGTGAGTGGATGGTCCGACGGGATGATGCTGTTTACATAGATCATACACTGAGTTTGTTCTCGATAGTGTCTGTGTTTTGTTCCGTTATGCTTCTCAGATGATGGATCTGATAAAAAAATGTGTTTTAGTTTGATAAGATATTTGTCACCAAGATCTCTGATAATTTGGCAAAATCCTTAAGGTTTTTTTTGACTGTCATGATGACATATCCTTAAATTTATATATCAAAAAATGTTCATTCCTAAGTTAAAAAATTTGAGAATTAAAAAATATATATGCTTAAGCGTAAAACAACACTTACAACGTCCCATACTTGTGATCTTAAAGGATATAGGACTATTGCTTAGAAAATATATTCAATTACCAACTATGCGGATGCCATTTACAAATGATGTTGACACACTTTATGAAGTTGTGTTTATCTTTGTTTATGGCTCACACCGCAGAGGGATTTACATGGGAACAACATACAATGGTGGTTTTGTTGCGTAGACAGATAATCTGAGTCGCATTACCAAATTCCTCTTGCGGTCTGATTCCTGATTCTGTCAGACATAATCTGCACAATAAAACCTATGTTAAATTGTTTTTGTGGATGTATCACATGAAGGTGTAAAATGTCGAAGTGGCAAACACTACCGTTTTAAATACAGAGAAAATGGCTTGGTTGGATAGGCAAAGTTTGTTTTTTATGGATCTTCTATTACAGTTTGTGAATCGATATTGATTTATTCTATGATATAGTAAAGCTTCTGGAAACTCTATTAAGGAATTAATCATGGAGGAAAATAAACAGACAGAAATGATAATCTTAGGCTCCTGTACTGTAATGAATACCTAAATGAGCTACAAAAGTCATGTAAATTAAATATTACTATAAAGCATCATAGACATAAAGAGTCTAATATACCCAGAGATACTAAACTTTTAGCTAGCGTTGAGTAAAAGATTATATTGGTAGACAAGTTTGTTTCATCTGCATTCATATGCATATATTGCATCATGTTCTCCAACCCGAGTGCGACCTAATGTTTGTTCAGTGTTAACTGACAATGCCAATATTGCAAATATATGAAGCTGCTACACTAATGATGCAACTCTATGGTCTTTTAAATCAAATTGACAGGAGCAATATTCTCAACGATGTCAATCGTACATTTTTATGATTTTGTTTTGTGTGTTGGACCAAGAACAGGCGACTCCGACTTGTAACCGGTCGGGAGCTCTCAGCTGAAGTGAGGATGCAAACTGCATAGTGCCACTCTCACTGGTCCGACTGAAGTTCATAGGCCCCGTCGCACTGACACAACTCTCTCCGTCACCCTTCCACCTCCTCCATCTGCCCCTTCCCTCATTCTCATCCCACTATCTGCCCCCCGTCCTTCTCTCCATCCCTTATCCAGATGCAAAGAGCAGTCAGTAATCGGATGAGAGCAGATTTGATTCAAAAGGCTTCCCTTAAAATCTCAGCCAGTAGGATTTAAAACTCACTCTCCTGCCTCACCCTTTACCCCTCCCCTTCCCTTCCCTTCCCTCCCTCCCTTTGCCTCCACTCTGGCTGTGTTAATGCGCTTCACTATCCTGCAACCCCTAGCAGTCATTTTAATCACACAGAACAATGGCAGGGTCCGAGGAACAGAATGGCAAAAGGGTAATAGCACAACTAAAACTCTCAAGCATTCATTACAACCCTCATTATCGAAGCAATTTCCCATCTGGGACTAAGGCCTCAAAATCCCCTGTTCCCAACTTAAGGCACAATGTAGTTGTCAGCAGCTTAAGGAAGGACGCCCATACAGTAGCTGCTGAGGTGTTCTGGGAGCATTGCACCACTATAGAGGCCATAAATCAGCACTCTAATTTCATTTTCAACACGTCTCATGCCATCTTCCACTCGCCTTTGGCATCACAGTGACAAACATTTAAAGCAATTCTTTCTTTTAAAGAGTCACTCCCACCTTCACTCCCTTCCTCTCCTTTTCACTTCAAACAAATTAGAGGCAAATCCACTTGGTCATGTGTTTTGACAGGACACTCATTCAAATAGTGAAAGAGAGAGAGAGAGATTGCTGCAGGGACGCAAACGATAAGATCAACACAGGTATCCCCTCCTATCAGTTTTTCAAGGTAAGATAAAGGGAATATCATCATGGCAATTTATTGCTTTGCAAGAATAAGAGAGGTAATTAGCGATATCTGCCATTGGCGGATGAGGAGGAGGATGTTTTTGGTTGAGGTTGATTTTATTGTGCTGCTTTACCTTGAAGTTAGTGTCGTGTGTCATGCTTTCCTCTCTGCATTACTGTGTTTCTGTAAAAATCAACTGGAGAGATCGTGACTCGGCCTGTTCACCCGGGCCTTGATTAAATTTGTCACACTGTACGAGTTCGTCCATTAGGTGATTGCTGTACCGCTAAACATCGCTCATTTAATCATGACATTACCAAATTCAATAGCCATCAACATTAGATGCGAGCGCGCTGAAGTGTTAAATGGCACAAACTCCCCTATCAGTGTTGTGAATTTGTCGCGCACTAAGAGAGCTGCTGCACAGATGACACTACGTATTACAGGACATACTGGTTTGTGTGTACATTCAGGGTGAGGATGTGTGCTCACAACTTCATCTGAAGAACAAATACTTTCGCTGTTAATGTCATGCTCGAATATTCATACAGTCTACATGAATTTGTGTGTGTGTGTGGACGCGTACGTGAATGCATGTGTAGGCGTGTTTTGTGGGTTTCTGTGTGCTCCTGCGTGTTTATTAAGTTTGCAAAGTACCCAAGGGCCAGTTTGACTTGCAAAATAGCACTGACTTGAAAGCTGCAGCCAGAGAGGATTAAAGTTGTTCAGGTAGGTGCAGGTAAAATGTCTGGCATGAGGCATTAGTGCAGGCAACGCTGTAACTGGGAGACAAAAGGTATGAATCACACTTATTTTCTCCAATAATTTCTTGTGAACTGATTTGTGTTTTTGTTGTCCCCCTACTCCTCTTCTCCTTCTGCTTCTTCATTTCAGGTTTATCTGCTTTCCTGACATCTCCCGCTGTCTCCATTAGTGACCGTACCTAACAACCATCGCCATGGGTGAAATGGAGCAATTGCGAAAGGAGGCGGACAGTCTCAAAGATCAGATCACTGTCAGTAGGCTCATCCTATCGTTTGTAATGAGTCAAGAAACCGATATGATCATCCATAATATCATTCAGCTTCTCATTATGACCTGGCTTCAGTTTGACCACACTCAAAATATTTATAATTCATAGCTGCATTGCGGATCAATACTGGAAGTGACCCGATCTCCTTTTGTTTTCGTCTGTACCCAGGCAGCTCGTAAGGCAGTGCAGGACACCACACTGCAGGAGGCCGCGGGTGGGGTCACCGTGGTGGGCCGTGTCCAGATGAAGACTAGGAAAACGCTGAGGGGTCACCTTGCCAAGATCTACGCGATGCATTGGTCCACTGGCACACAGTAAATGAACAGCATATTGTACACAAGTTTAAAGAACATCTGCTGTTTTATTTCCCAGCCAAGAACTTATGGTTTCCTATCAAATTTCGCACACAATTATAGAGAGGAGAGACAATAAATGCAGAATGGGTGAATTTGATTTGTGACGTATACACATATTGCTTCAAACTGGGTGAATTAATTGGCGAAAAAAAAAATTTTTAGCTGACACCTTGAATGTCTGCTTCTTTGTCAATCTTTGTTTTGTAATCACTGTTAATGTAACCCCACCAGACTGTGTGTCAGTGCCTCACAAGATGGAAAGCTCATCGTGTGGGACAGCATCACAACCAACAAGGTAGGAAAGAGCAAACTAAAAGGTGTTTCATAGTGACACTAACTGGTGGAAGCAGGCAGATGTACACGATATGAAGGCATGAATTTGTTGAGTCAAAAGAAACTGGCCAACACCTAGCAGCATATATGCACCAAATACATACGAGTTCATTACTTAAAGGCATGAAAATATCAAATTTTCTCTAAAACATTAAATTAGCAAGGATCAGAGTTTTAAACAAAAAACTCTGTGTTGTTTATTAAGCCTTTAACACTTATATACTCAGCTAATCTGCTTCTTAGAAACGTGCTGAAGTGGTTTGATCACATTTGACGATGACAATAACGACCCATCAAGATTCAGATTTACATGTTGCTTAATCCTGATTGGTTCACACAAGGAGGTGACATTGGGTTTTTCCTACACGGCGCAAAAACATTGTGTTTTTATGTAGAACTCCTTCGCTGATAGTAAAATATGATTGACAAAAATTGGTTTTCAGAGACTTTAGTTGTCCGTAGCTTCCATTCAGATATAGGAATGTGAGTTCACTTGGTTTCTGTCTTTTTGTCGAAAGCAACAGTTTCAACAGTCCTCTGTGTGTCCTCAGGTGAATGCCATCCCTCTCAAGTCGTCGTGGGTGATGACTTGTGCCTATGCGCCTTCGGGAAACCTAGTGGCTTGCGGCGGTCTGGACAACATGTGCTCCATCTACAATCTCAAGGGCAAGGACGGGAACGTCAAGGTCATGCGCGAGCTGGCTGCGCACACAGGTCGGACAACACAGCTTGGAAATGAAATCTTGAAATCCCTGATGCTCTGATGCTGGACTTGCTTGGTTCCTTCTTGCATTTGTTATTATTTGCTCACTCACATAGTATTTCTTTGGTTGCCCAGGTTACCTGTCTTGCTGTCGTTTCATTAGTGATAGTGAGATCATCACCAGCTCTGGCGACTGCACTTGGTAAGAATATTGTATGCTGAGTTGAACAAAAAAGCATGTTGCAGCTACCAAGCAACTCTGTAGTTAAAACTGAAATACATACTGTCTTTGTCTCCTCACAGCGTACTATGGGACATTGAGACAGGAACCCAAAAGACTGTCTTCGCGGGACACCAGGGAGACTGCATGTCCCTGGCAGTGTCCCCAGACTTCAATTTTTTCATCTCAGGGGCGTGTGACTTCACAGCCAAGCTGTGGGACATCAGGGAGGGGGCATGCAGGCAGACCTTCGGAGGCCATGAGAGTGACATCAACGCAATTGGGGTGAGAATGAAAAAGATTTCCAGCTCAGTTATATTGAGGTATTTTGCTCAAAAGGAGGGCTAGTTTCTAATCACTTTTCAAAACACTATTTTTTGCAGTTCTTCCCCAATGGCAACGCAGTAATAACCGGGTCCGACGATGCTACTTGTAAGTTGTACGATCTGCGAGCAGACCAGGAGCTCATCACCTACCAGGACTCAGGCATCATGTGTGGGGTGACCTCCCTGGCACCTTCCCTGTCCGGGCGCCTGATACTGGCTGGCTATGACGACTTCAACGTCAACATATGGGACTCGCTTAAAGCTGAGAGAGTGGGTGAGTACAGGTGGAAAATGGAGACAGTTGAGTGAATCTGGCACCGGGAAGCAGCTCAAATCTCTTGATATTTGAGGTTGCGGGGGGAAGTTCTGCATCTGAGTGATATCCCAGGCATTCCCAGTACTTACGACGTGTCTTTTCTTCTATGTGTTTGCCCAGGAGTGCTGGCTGGTCACGACAACAGAGTGAGCTGTATCGGAGTATCCACAGATGGTATGGCGTGTTGCACGGGGTCCTGGGACAGCTTCCTCAAGATATGGAACTGAGGCTGTTCCTCACCAGTGAGCAGGAAGAGAGGGCCGTTCACATCTCCCTGGGAGAAATTGAAGAAGATAAAAAGAAATTGGAGTTTGAGGGAGGGATGTTGGAGCCGCATAGGGTGAGAAGAGGGTATTTCAATTGTGCCAAGTCCTATCTAATGTTGGAGAGGGGGTTGTGATGTGAAAGTTTTCTCCTCTCGCTCTGTCACATTGCGCTCTCACATTTCTTCTCGCGTTATGGGTGAAAATTTTGGGTGGGACATTTGCGGCGGGGTTTTCAGAAAAGACTATTCCTCTTAATAGTGAATTATATTGTAGTTCAACTTCATGACATATGCACATCTATTGCAGCAATTCAGAAATCACCCAATGAGACCAGTTGCCAAATGGAAATGGTAGCACACTGAATGAGATAGAACTGAGTGTGTCCAGTTACGGCTTGTGTAGGTTTCACACTTGCTCTATAACAAAGCTACATCAAAGCATAAGTTATGTCATAGGAATAACCCAAGCATTTGAACCGTTGTTTCAAACTGTTGGTTGTTCTTATTTTTGGTAGATTCCTTAGATGCTTACATTTAATTTCTTTTCACTTTCTAATTTTAATTAAAAAATAATTGAGTTATAGTTTGCAGATGTCTACTTTAGTGTTTGAGTTGTTTTGTATGTGATTTATGGATAATATTTTCCAGGATTTGGGGTCTCCTCACTCGGAGTAACCACCAGGTTAGACCTGAAAAGTGCTTTGGTAAACTGTTGAACTGACAGATGGGATGATGAAATGGTTTTTATGGTTCATTAAGCACAAACAAAAAAAAGATGACCCATTTGTCTCAGGATAAGACTCTGTGTATGTGTTGTCTTCATTGAGGATAACTGCTGTTGTGTGCTTATGAGTAATACATCTGAATTTGTATATAAAAACTCACCATTTCCTTTGCATGACAACTGGCAATCTTTTAGACAAGTTTGTGTAAATACAGGAAATAATTCTGTCTACAAATGGACCTCTCTTCCAACACTTGGATATACACTGTGCTGAGCAAAGCATTAACTTCTAGACTTAAATAAACTTGGGTTTCTGCTTTACGCAAGTCTTTAGTGTTCATTTTGACACTTCAGTTCTGGGTTTGTTTAACATGTATACATATAATTCCCACTATGAATGGAGCAATCAAATATGACCTAATGCTACTGGAGCACCATTTTTTTAAAACTACGAAATTGTCAATATTGTAAGTTTACACCAGTTTAGATTTCTTTAATTTAAAAAAAAAAATAAAAATCATTATTGAACTTTACTTAGAGGCTCACTTCAATGTTGTGTCATTATAAACTTTAACTAGAGATGGAGAGGAACAAACATTTGAGTCAAAGCCAGGAGTTATGACATTCAGACAGCAGTGGTTATTAAAAATGAACAAATACTTAGGGTTGAGTGTTTATTCCGTTTGTGCAGAAATAACTATGAATTTTACAATTTAGGCATCTGAGAATATTATTTCAGAAACAAACACAAAGAAAGCAAAGCAGGAACAATGGTAAAAACAACAACTTGTTCCAACCAATACAAAGAATCAAAGGCTGAGGTATGAATGGAAATAATTTTATTTATATTTACAAAAAAAGGACAAAAACAGGGTAGAAACCTGTACAACGCTGCAGCTCAAAATGATGAACACGTCACACACACAACAAAAAATCAGCTTAAGAAAACTGTACACATAAAAGCAAGTTTAAGAGAAATAAAAGTAGCAGGAATCTGTACATTGCTGTGGTGCCTCATCGGTTCTCCTTGTCCAGAGCCACTGTCAGCAGTCTTCGGTCTATCTGTCCATGCCTCTGCTTTTCTGGGGTGGACACCTTCAGCCTCATCTGGGAAGTGGGGACGACAAAAAAGCATTAAATCATTTGAAACATCACCATTTCTTCTTGCCAATGTAGATGCAAACTGATTTCGTGAGTAGAGCAGTGAGTGCTTGCTCATGCACATTACCTGAGAACGTCGGTCTCTGGGCGAATTGGTCTCCTTAAGAATCTGCAGTGGGGAGCGGCCTTCCATACCTAGAAGACGCAAAAGATGTCAGACGACAACATCTCGTTAAAGACAAAAATGAGGGCAACAAGCTTTCTACGCACCTTTCTGCTTTAGTTTTCCAGTCTGTGCCCTATTTTCATTGGTCGCATTCTTCACGGCCACACGGACGGCGAGGGGGGAGGAGCCTCCTTTGCCACCCTGCCCCTTCACTCCTCTGGCTCGGAGCCCAGAGGCACCAAAGCCTCTTCCCAACCACTGCGGCTTGAACACCACCTGACTGGGACTTTTGGCGTCAAAGGTGGGGCAGCGGATGCCATCGCAGAGCTGCTGCTGCTGCTGCTGCTGCTGCTGCTCTGACTGGGGGATGGTTGGTGGCTCTTTAGTTTCTTCAGGAGTAGACGGTTTCTCTGCTTCTTCTGGCTGTGCAGGTGTTGTCTGAACTGGGGGATCATCCAGATCAGTGGACGGTGATGGCACAACGTGGGGCTCAACTGTGATAGAAGGCAGGGCATAAGAGTGATCCACGCCATCCTCGAGTGGCTCCGCCTCCACACTAGGTACTGGAGAAGAAGCGCCGTCACAGTGCACCTCAGCAAAGATCTGTGATGAGGTCTCTCCCTCGTGGTAAGTGATCAGGCTCATGCTCAGCCTCTTGTGCAGAGGAGACTCTCGTGCTTCTTCCGCCTCCTCCAGGCTGATCTCCACTTCCACCTGCGGCTCCTCGAGAACGACAAAGGGGCTCAAGTCACCCACCCGCTGCAGGGGGCGCGACACAGGAGTGTCGAGGAGGTTTGCATGCTCGGCCAGGGAGCCGAAGGTGTGGGATGACTGAGGAGACAGGAGGGGCTCAGTGGAGGCCAACTCCTCACCCTTGAAGACCACCTCCTCCTCCACGACGTCGCTGAAGCGTTTCTGAGGGGCTTCGATAACTTTGCCTTCGGTCTCATTGTGGAAAAGCATGCCCAGGCGCTGAGCGAAGGACCCGACTTTAGCTGTGGGGACAAGTGGAAGAAACACGGTGTCACTAGTCATCTTTATAGGAGAGAAAAGCAAAAGCTGAAGGTCATCGTTTACCCAGTAGTTACCTCTCATGACTTCTCTGACAGGAGTGCGGCTAATGCCAACAGTAGGTGAGCGGGGATCAGTGAACGCCAGTGGACACTCACTTTTCCTCGCAGCAGGTTTGGTCACAGGCCCATTGACCTAGGAAAAAACATTTTGTATACGCCGGTTTTAAAAATGCTTACAGCCGACTGACAGTATGTCTGGGAGGACATCTACACGGTAACCCACCTGAATAGGGGTTCGATCAACGCCTGCCGAAGGAGAACGTGGATCCCTCAGGTGACTGACGGCGACGTTTTTGAGAGCTGGCTCAGGTTTTACTGGTGCAGACACTTGCATCTTGCTCTCGCTGGATCCCATGGTGCTCCTTGAAGGTTAACTGGCTCACGGGTAAATGGAACACAACGGAAGCTTTACTTCACCAAAAACAATAGAACATCCGATATACAAGAAAAAACTCCAGCAGAACATTTGCATAAAATGGAAAACTCCCTCCTGACTTCTGTACAGGCATACTCAGTATACAGTGGTACATAAAACATGAAATACAATTGAAAAAACAAAACATAAATATAGTGGAGCAAGTTTTGAAGCTTTTAAGTATAAAAATACTGATGGATAAGTGCCTTCACATGATGTTGCAGCACTAACGATTGTTTTCATTTAACCTGACACAATATATATAACATGAAACCACAACACAAGAGTTTATACATTCGTGCAGTATTTTCAATGACTTTCTGTGAAACAACAAGTCTAGACAGCTAACAACAAGTTAGCATGGCCACGGTCCATCAGCACGTTTCCCCATTTCGTTCTTAAAGTGAGGTGAAAGTGTTTTAACGGCAACGGTCGGTCGCGATTAGTTCGACGTAGAACTACTTTTTTCTCCCACGGTCGCCATTATGTTTCATTACTCACCTCGAACGAGACAAAGACGGTCGACGAGCCGTGTTCCTTAAACTCCCTTCACTTATGCCACAGTTGCGACAAACTGGCTACAAGACACGAGTTTGAATACATTTAAATGGCGCGTTGCGTGCATGTTATTTTTGAATGAGCCAATCGGCGTGCACGTCCTCTCCACTTCCGCGGCGCCGATTGGTTCAGAGCACCTCGTTCTGCGACTGGGCGTGGCCTTCTCGCTGTTAACACGTTTGAAAAGTTGAGAAATAAGACGCTTTCTTTGTTTTTCATCTGGAGGAGATAAAATAAATCATAAACTTGTTGGACCAACGCCCTAACACGTGACCACACCGGCCAGACGCAGTGAAGACATGGGTTGTTGTCTTTATCAAAAAATTAATTTAGAGAATAAAGCACAATTTCTACATTATGGATGAAAGATGCAATTTTGTATTGTAACAGACATTGACAGAAATCCATGGAGGTAGGATTGAACCATTTGAATGATTATACTTAACAATAATTATAAACAGATACATTTTCAAAAACTAGAAATAAATGATGCATTTATGTAAACAAAGATATAGCTACAAAATGATTCAAATCTTCAATTAATAACTCTCTTCATTATCCTGTCTTTTAAAGGATGAATTAACAAATACTATGTATTATGAAATTTGAAATTTAAATATCTTAGTTTAGACGCCAGACCACAATTTGCTGCATTCAATTTCCGATCAGGACAATTCAAGAGCAGCACAAATGGAAAATGAAAGTAAAACACTTCAAAGCCTCGTCAAATGAGTTCACTCTAATCTAATCTGATCACATGCTCAAGACTTCACATTTGAAGCCTGACATTCTACCTGAAAAGAATGAATTTAAATCAGCTTCATTCAATTGCTGAGCTGAGGTTAAAACATTGAAACTCCAATATAAATCTGTGAACACGGTTCTTTTTTTCCCATGTAATTCTCTATAGTACCATAGTCTTAGCTCCAGCAGTCTAAAATTGTAAACATTTGCTGCCATCTAGTTACTTGAATCTGATATTTGTCACATATCTACGTCTCTATTCAGCTTGCCAAGCCAATTACTGACCCGACTGTTGAAAATCAAAATCACCACCACATGTTTGGAATCAAAGCTTTATTGCTGAATATTATATTAAACATTGCAGTCAGGATATAACTAACCTGAAAACCATTGTAGTGCAACAATTATTTTACAATACACAATATGGCATATAGCATTATTTTACAATGAAGCAAATCGTTTTACAAGAGCAATATGAAAAAGAGCAAGAGGAGTCCAGGGAAATCATCCTCAATGATATTACAATTGTATGATCTCATCATCCAATGCACGATTATCCCCCACCCAACCCAACACACTCACATTTACTGTACACACATACACACCTTATCTTAACAGTAACAGTCCTGCTGGTTGTCAGTTCATTGTCCTAGCTGTTAATTGATTACTAAAAAATTAAATAAGATATAGGTAAATAGGTTAACAGAAAAAACAAGCCACTATATGACAAGTGTTTGTACTCTGCAGCACTTTTGATGAAAAGAAGTACTCCTTTTCGTATATCACAGCAGTACCTTTAATTTACATAACTGTAGAGAGTAACGGTTCAATTTGCAACCTGCTGTTACAGAATATGAGAGCATTAATTGCCATTAGAAACATAACTATCCACATTACTCAAATATAGAAGGGATTCACTCATTCTTCATCATTTACTTTCTTCATCAAGAACAGATTTCAAATCAAACCCAATTCTCCAGATCAACTGAGTAGGAGGAAATGAACAAACTGTAAAATACAGTGACATGACTGTATTACTGCTGGTTGTTTCTCTCCAGGTCTAGACTGATACTGCAACATCCGATTGAAAGTCATCAATACGCACACAACGCACAAGGTGGCTCCTAGGTCTCTAGGATGGTGGATAATTCACAGTGTCTCCATTTTCTCTCCAACCGTTACCACTCAGATTCCTCTCAGCTTCATTCAGTCACCAAGACATTTACCTCCCAGAAAAACACATTCACACTCAATTAGCCCACCCCTGGCTGGTTTTCATTCAGTCCCACCCTCTACTTCTCTCTGGTAAAAGTGAGCCAGCAACGTGTCCAAGTCCCGGCGGTCAGCAGCACCATACAGAGAGCTCTCCCCCATCATGCTGAGAGCCATGCGCAGGGTGGACCAGATGTTGTCGGACATCATGGTGGCTGCGGCACCTCCAGGCCCCCTGGCAGCTCTCGCCCCCTCCCCCGCGGCCTGGCGCTGTAGAGACAGAGCTTCGAGGAAGTGCTCTACTGCCTCTCTGAAGATGAAGGAGAAGGAAAGCAGGGCAGAGTGAAAATCTCATTTCAGATGGATTAACATTTCCATCAGCTGCACACATTCTGTAGTGTGTGTGTGTGTGTGTGTGTGTGTGTGTGTGTGTGTGTGTGTGCGTGTGTGTGTTAGTGTGAGTGTGTGTGAGTACGAGAAAAAGAGGGAGCGGGGCAAGGAGGGACTGAGGAAATCAATGCACTGCATACAGCTCTACCAGGAAAAAAGATTTTCTCATTTAAGTAAGACAACGGCAAGGGGGAAAAAAAGAAGATCAATATGTGCCAGTCAATGTTCAATGTCGACATGAGTCCGAGACCCACTAAGAATGTGGTCTGAGTGATCAGATCTTGATGCACATACCAGTACTGTGATTAGATTACCCAAGACGGATGCTAAAACCAGGTCTTTACACGGCCAAGGATCACTTTTATAAACAAAATGCACATCTAACAATAAGAACAATTGCGTCTTCACCTGTGTGCTCCTAAATTGACACAGCTAATCCCCAAGTTGTAGCGACTGCGGACAAAACCTGGCTGCAGCTCCAGAGCTCTCCTGTAAGCGGCCACTGCCTCCTCTGAGCGGCTTCCATTGGCCAGTGTGGCACCCAACTTATTCCACAGCAGATAGTCCTGAATTGAGACGGACGGTAAGGAGGAGAGTTCAGAAACAAAGGGAGTACAGACATGAGGATATCAGCACAGTACGTCTACACTAACCTGTGGTGTGACAGACAGAGCAGCACTGAAACAGTCCACCGCCTTGTCATACTCTCCGCTCAGGTTGAAGAGAACTCCCAGACCACACTGCAGCTGGGGGTCCACCTGGGCTGGGTCAGAGTTGGCTGCATGCAGGAACAGGGACTGGACGTCCGTGAACAAAGATCTGTGCAGGAAAAGCAAAGAAAAATAGAAAGAGAATCAAAATGATTACGATTATAGAATTATCCGAATCTTTATATTCTGTTTGTAAACCTGAAATTCTACTCACTCTGGCAGCAGTGACCCGAACCGCTCCCTCTCCTTCTCCCTATCACTGGCAGCGTCCTTTTGAAGTTCATGCTCATTCTGCTCCCAGACAGAGCGGTATTTCGGATTGTGCTTTAGCCAATCACGAAGAGTCTCACAGGCCTGCCTGTGCAGCGTCTCGTTGGTGAAACTGACAGCCAACGCCATCAGAGCAGTCAGATTGTCGTTCTTCAGCTCTATACATCTAATGGAAGAAAAAGGTGATAAGGAAAAAGGAAGATAAAAATTAGTCATGCTAGCAAATGTCAAAAGCATCATTCACGGTGTGATGCTTTGCAATTATGCAAATTGTCAAGTGTCCATAAATATTCATAAAAAGGCAGGAAGGCTTATTACTAAGATACAAACAAGTTAATTGTAAAAAAGAACCTTTTAAATAAAAAAGAACCTTAATATCACTATCACTCATTGGAGGCTTCGCTGCATATTATTCATAATAACAAAAATGTCCACACAGAAAACAGGTGTCAGTGTAAAATTATTTTTACCAAGAAAAATTATGTATCGTTTCCAATTGCTACAAAAGTCAGTGTTTTAAATCATATTTTTTGTTGACAAGTGACCAACTCTCATTTTGCAAGTCTGACGTCTGACCTGCGGAGGGCGCTGATCGCCGCAAATTCTTGCTCGTTCTCTGCCTGACAGGTTCCCAGATATTGCCAAGCCTGCAATTAAAAGAAAACAGATGCACCCACATCAGAGCCATCATCACAACTGCTTTCTGTCAGGGGAAGATTCAAGTCAAATACAAGTGGGTAGATTTATTGGACTGTTTTTCGAGAGTGACAGAGGAATTAGAAACTGGAAAAATGCAAATGAAACCACAGTTTTTTTTAAGAGTCTCACCAGCTGGTTGCCTGGTTCTGCCTGTACAGCACTTTCAAAGAAGCGTACGGCACCGGGGATGTCCCCTGCCTCCATCCTCTTCACTCCCTCTGACAAAGGGTCTGGGTGGGATAAGTAAGGGTTCTCCTCTTCAAACTGATACCCCTGCGATGAACACAACAACAACAACACAGAGGCTTCAGACCCTATTTCTGTGTAGTGTTGTGGACCATGCAGAGCCAGGTACATGAAAAGCAGTGACATACTATATGCACTGTTCTTTTAGATGTCACAGATGTATGATTGCTGTAAAAATAAAAAGCTGAAATCCTCAAAAACACGAACTCTCTCGGCAGATGGCTGTTCTGAGCAGGCTGACAGCTACCTTGTCATAAGAAGTGCTGAGTAGCTGATCGAAGTCAGACAGCCAGGGATGGCTTTCTGCATCCCTCTTCGCCATCTCCTCCCACTCCTGCTGCAGCTTCTCCCAGAAATCTAAATCACTCTGGCGACATGAAAGAGATACACATGGTTACTTCACTCCTCACGACATACATCATCCTGAATCATAGACACATTTGACCTTCTCCTTTTCCAAGTGAGAAATGAGTGTGTATTGATGGTTAAAGTGAAAGACAGCGGATTGTTTTTGTCTCTAATGGGATTGAGTGATAATCAAAAGGCACCCCAATCCTAATTTCCCTGCCTATTCACTTTCCATTTCAAACCTCAACCTCCCAGGACCCAATGTTCTGTAACCTCTACTGTTTCACCGCTGCCAATCACTGCACAGCAGCTTTAGCTCTAGGTTCAGGTTTTTGAGTCGTCAGTGATTCTTGTCTCACCTCCACCGCAGCTTTGGCTTGTTGGAAATCTGGTCCTGCTGTGGCGAACTCATCTACCCAGGCTTCAGCCGAATCCACTGACACCTGAATGGCAGTGAAGAGCATTGACAACGGTTGACTGAAGTCTGTGTGTACTGTCTGTGAAAAATGATACTTGAGATGAGTATGGTTACATTAAAACAGGGGAAAAAATAGAGGAAAGAGAATGGGAAGGAGGAAAAGATGAAAGAAGAAACACCACAGCACAGAGAAGCAAATTCTCTCCTACTTCTTCCTTGCATTTTGTCCTTATTGAGTCCTCGTGTTTTTAAATCAGATAGAAAATGCACTCAGCAGCAACAGAGGGGTTTGATGCTGAGTGTATCCTACTTTTTATACGTGGAACAAAACTTTAAGTGCATCACTAGTGGCAAAACGTAAACATAGCAAAAACTGCAGCTGAAAATACAACACCTAATCGCTGCCACGACCACAGAGGTCCTACCTGCCTGACGACCTTGGCCCACTGCTTTGCCTGTTTAGCTTTAGTTTTCTCAATCTTCTCATCCCTCTCTGGGGTTTCCAGGGGAAGAGTCCCTCCCCCTGTCTCCATCAGGAACTATGGCGAAAGGCGAGGCGGGGTGGCGGTGGGGAATGGGGCAATGTTTTGAGGAGGAGGGAGCAGTCGGGAAGAAGGGGTTGGTTTTTTAATTGGAGGGGTTGGGCGGTGTAGGAGTAATTTTAAGAAGCGGTAGGTAAAGATGAATGACAGTTGTTAATTGAGGGAATGGCAAGCCGAGAGTTCGAAGGGAGGTCAAAAAAATGGGAAAAGTAAATGTCAGAGTTAGAGAGCAACTAAGTACAATCGAGCAATGATTAACAGATATTCATCATTGACTGGGAGCTGCACATAATAATTTAATATTGAAAAAAAACAATAGATGAAAGTTAGGTTTCATAAAAAAAAAGGATATTTTGAAAATTCGACAAGATGTTAGCCGATTAAGTAAAAATGGAAAAAAATGTAGATTTACCTTTTAAATAACTATTTCACAGATTAAAGTGTTGAGCGCATTATTAGACACTCATAATAATATCTCATAATTTGTACTTGATAAATGTTGTATTTCTTCATAACTTTTTAATTTTTTCCTTTTATAACGTTTTTTTTTGTTCTTGGTGGAAATGGGCTTCCACAGTGTCTTGATTTTAGGCAACATGTAGTTAGAATCACAGAACCTGGCACCAGCCTTTTTCGGCCTGAACTGACTGTCAGACAAAGTCAAAGTTAACACGTAAAACTGAGTGGAGATGGGAACAACTTGTTTGGAACATGATTTTATACATAAAAAACTTAATGAAGGAGAAGAAAGGCAGACAGACATAAGAGTTGTGTCTTTGCTGAACAAATTCCATCTGCACTGTACTGCAGCCTTAAGCTTCGTATTACAAGCAGTGTAGTGGCTGTTTTTGGTTACATTTGTGGAAAATGTTACTCTGCATCAGATACTGGGGTGATGAGTCACAAGACATACTGTATAAAAGGGAACTTAAGTGGTTCCCCAATGTTCCCAGTTGCAACCATCCCCTCTCCTCCGTGGGCAGTGACTCGTACCTGGTTGAGGTTGGAGGCCCAGTGCTGAGCCTCCTCCGCCTGAGCTTTATCTGTGAGCTGTCTGTCTGTTCTGCTCTCCACTGTCACACTGCCCTCGCCAATCTGCCTAATGAATCGCAGGAACTACACAACGGAAAAAATAAATGAATAAAGTAAGAGAACAAAAAAGCATTTACCATAACCATTGCCAAAGGGTCAGGTTTATACTAATATGCAGCTAGATTATTTCCAGGTGAACGTCTTTCTTCCCAACCAAAGACAACAACCTTGAAAAAAGAATATTGATACGCTACGCTCCCAAGTAACTGCTCTATAAAAAAGTTAAAGAAATAGAGAAAGGATATGGAGATAGATATGTAAAAACAAATGACACATGGTATTAAAAGGATCCAATGGCAATGTCAGAAAGACATGAACACACTGCTCACCTCTGTGTTTTGTAATTTGGGGTCATCAACCTTTGAGACAAGCTCATTAGCCGTCTGCCTCAGTTCCTCTCCTGATTGATACTCCTTTGTCCTGGAAGGTTAACAAAAACTATACTGTAAGGATGATAACATCAGAAGAGGCTGTTATATTTTTGTCCATGTGTATATAGTGTGGAACAAGTTGGTCCAAGTTGAAGGACGTGCTATGCAATGTTGTACAAGTGAGTTCCCGAGGTCAGTGCACCGTGTTGATGATTGAACATCTGGCCAATACACGACACACCAGCTTTCACTTTCCGCTCAGATGCTTCATTGCCTTTTCACAGAGCTCGTGGATGGACAAGTTCCACATCATCAAACAAGGTTAAAATTATGAAAGATTAAAATTCTTTACACAGAACATTATCAAGGTTGAGACAAGGATTCAAATCTGCCAAGGTTTTTCTACCAGTACTCTTGGTCATTTATTGCAGTTTGCCGAAAGTAGCCATTTATATTTGCCCATTTTTCATCTGCATACATTCAACACTCTCTATCCAATAGTCGCTATTCTAACCATTCATTTTCCTTGTCTCCCAGGTCTCCAAGCCACAACTTCTCTTCCGACTGCTCCAGATACTCCTCTGCCCAGCGACCTGGATCTGGATTTGAAAAAGATAATACAATTTGAATAAAAAACATTGTACAAAGGACAAAGCTGATTTGCTTTGATGCCAGTTAAAGTTAATGTTGTACGACAAATTGATGATGACTCAAGAAAAATTTAAGTACACAACTTGTTTCCGGAGTGACTGAATGAGCAAGTATAACAAATTCAAGCTACCTGCAGCCTCAGCGATGAACTCCCTCGTCCAATCAGCATCTGCTGCATCACCGAGCGCAATGAGCCCTGGCGTTGAGGCAGAGTCGGAGCTTGAAAGGAACTCGGCTGCCCAGTCACCAGAGAGGGCCAGTGCTGCCACATCTGGAGCTATGACATCAAAGTTCATAAAAAAAAGGTTAAATAGTTAGGCCGACACAATGCCTGCGTTGTTAATAATAATAATTATAATAATAATGATTTTGAGGAAGTGTACCTCTCTGTGGAGCTTGTCTGAAGCTCTGCTGGTCAATCTGCTGCATTTCCTCCAGCAGCTGACCCATGTCAAATGTGTGGGGGGGCCGTGGGGGCGCCTGAAGGAACTCATTCACCAGCTGCGACAAAAATAAAAACATAAATTGATTGCATACAGCATGCATACGAACTTTTACTTAACATTATACAGTAACATATTCCAACACAGTTTTCAGAATACAGAAAGGAAAATGGGCACCTCTTCTTCACTTGCGATCTCAATAGGAGTCGGGGGAATCTGAGAAAAAAATAAAATATCAGAAGAGCCAATCAGTTCCTCTATCTCGCAGCAATTTCACGACATGGCTGAAATATTCAGACTTTTCGTGAGGAAATTATTTCTCACGGATATCTACAAATTACTCACTGTAGGTGTGGAGCGGTGCCGCCATGCCCCCCCTTCCTTCGTCATGTGACCGGTCAGCTTCATGAGGGGATTGGCTCCCCCACATTCTGCCTCCACCAACTCCCGCATCGCCATGGCAACACAAGGACGAGGCAAACCCAATCAGACCACCTGAGAACTGAGAAGAGGATGAATAGGTGCATTACTCAATGTTTTGTTTTGGACAATTGCACATGATTCTATCTGCATTCAGGAAAGTTGTGGAACCATAGAGTCAGAGACTGTTCACAGTCACACAGAAGCACAGCATTCAGTTTTTCTGGTGCCTGAGAGGGCTGAAGGGCCAGACAAGTTGAAACCTTGAGGGTATATACACACACATCAGTTAGCCTCACAACACACAAACAAACTCCATGCCTCCATCTGCTGTTTTCCATGTCATTTCCTGGCTTAGGTTGAACCACAAATAATGTGGATATGACAGCCCAGCAGACACGGACATTCACTTCATATTTCCCTCAGCTACTTCAGTGGATTCGGTGTGCTTTTGAGTACTGTATCGCAGCCTTTCAACTTGGGAAAACAAAGATTTTTCTAGACAACTATTAGTATAACACAGGGCTTAGTACTGAACCAAAAATACTTAATGAGTACAGACTGAAATATGACCTTAGCACCGAAGATCATAAAGCAAAATACATCTAACATACATCTAAAAATACTGAAACTATAAAGGTGCTATCAAGTTGGTCTCTTTACTTCTACTTTGATGAGACATTTCGAGAATGAATCAGGTTCTTCTACACTTGAGACGCTTAAGAATTAAAGAAATTTGGCTTGCTTTGTGAAAAGGATTTTTTTTTCGAAAAAACTGTTTATTTATTCAGATCAGGTGCTGCACAAGTAACCTGACATTCTGATATTGGTGCCAAAACTCTGAAAAGAAATGAGCCCTGGTATCATGTCACAGCAAGAATATTATAATCACATTAGGTCATATTTGATCCTCCTTTATCTGATGATCACTCACCTCATCCTCAAAAAGCAAAGCAGAAACAGGAGACACGTCCTCTCGGGACAGAATTGGTCCCTAAATGCAAAAAACTGAAAATGATTTGTCCATGTGGAAACCCTCCTGCTCGACTCACTGGCCTACATCCAGCCCCAGGGATGAACAGATGACAAACTGTTATATATGCTGCTGGCCTACTCAACTTCTATGAGCCCACCCAGGAGGGATTCTGATGGTTACAATTTTCATAATGAAGTGTCAGGAATAGAAATTTAACTCCTTGTCTACTCAATTCTATTCAACAATGTTAGTGTTTTCCTCAAATCAGTGGAGTCCATCCATATGGCATATGGATTTTTGTGGGCTGATGCTGATAGAGATTTAAGAGAGTCAGCCGATAATATATATATATATATATATATATATATATATGGATATTTTTTGGCTGCATCTAACGATTATTTTCACTATCGATTAATCTGTTGATTATTTTCTCAATTAATCGATTAGTTGTTTGGTCCAAAAAATTGTGAAAATGTCGATCCTGTTTCCTAAACCCGAAGATGGTTTTCTTTTGTCCACACACAAAGGATATTTAGTTTACTTTAATAGAGGAACAGAGAAACCAGAAAATATTCACATTTAAGAAGCTGAAATCAGAGAATTATTCAGGATATTCATTTAGTAATCGATTATTAATCGATTAACTGTTGCAGCTCTAATATATATTGAAAAAAAAAATTGGTAATGATTCCCAAGATGTTGTTATCAAATCCTTATGTCAAAGACATGTCATTGAGGCTTGATATTTTACAGTTAAGGCATTAACTTTATCATAAATAACTATAAATAAAAAGAAAACACAAATAAATTTACATAGAATGTAAACACAAAGGCTCATCTCTTGTTTTTTTGCATTGTTTACTCTGAAAATAAAAGTTTTCACATCGGCAAACATAATAGCCGACACCGATATGTCTGTGATATTATCGGCCAACCGATATATATCCACACTACAGAAAATGAAAATCCCACAGGTGGACTCTCATGGTCTTTAGTAGGGCTGCAACTAACGATTATTTTCATAATCGAATAATCTGCCGATTATTTTCCTATTAAACGATCAGTCCATAAAACGTCATAAAATGGTGAAAAATGGCGATTGTGTTTCCCAAACCCCAAGATGATGTTTTGTTTTGTCCACATACCAAAGATATTTAGTTCACTGTCATAGAGGAGCAAAGAAACAAGAAAATATTCACATTTAAGAAACTGAAATCAGAGAATATTTCCCATAAAAACTACTCGAACTGATGAATCCATTATCAAAATAGTTGGCGATTCAATTAGTAATTGATTACTAATCGATCAACTGTTGCAGCTCTAGTCTCTAGGTGATAGATTATGGATAGATATTTTATTCCTGCTGATTCAAATGGCTGCTGTGTGATGATTAGGGTCAAACTAAGAGGATTAGCCAAAGATATTAATACACACACACTGTCACAGACAGGCCACTGTGTCACCTGCTCACTTACATGTTCCAAGTACGAACTGGTGGAGGACGGTTGTGTTGGTGTGGTGCACTGTCACACACGATCCACTGTTACTGAGCACATGCATTCATACACAGACATTCATACCCAGACATTCATACATAGACATTCATACATAAACATTCATACACAAAGTCGTACACAGACATTCATACCCAGACATTCATACACAAATTCCTACACAAAGTCATACACAGAGATTCATACCCAGACATTCATACATAGACATTCATACATAGACATTCATACATAGACATTCATACACAAATTCATACCCAGACATCCATACCCAGACATTCATACATAGACATTCATACATAGACATTCATACATAGACATTCATACACAAATTCATACCCAGACATTCATACCCAGATATTCATACACAAATTCATACCCAGACATTCATACCCAGACATTCATACCCAGACATTCATACACAAAGTCATACACAGACATTCATACACAAATTCATACCCAGACATTCATACCCAGACTTACAGAAGAAGAACACACCTGCCAGCATCCACCTGACAGACAGGTCTCAACTCAACTCCTGACATCGGAGCAGTTCAACTGTTTTAGCTGGAGCAGCCAGTGCGGAGTGCTGCTGCCCGGAGCTAACTGGGGCTCAGTCGTTACCCGCAGCCTCAGCTCTGCCCTCGGTACTCGGCCTGTGTTTTTATTTTAATGGGAGCAACGTGCCGCTCGTTAAATAGCCAGTTAAAATGAAAGCGCATTAAGAATTAACGAGCTCCCCTTTGTCTTGTCTCAATAGCGAGTGTAGCTTAGCGGTGGCTAGCGGCGGTGGCTAGCTCACAGCAGGGCCAGTGCGCGGAGGGCTGCTGCGGTGCGCGGCCACAGAGGCACGGATTCACGGGTAGCGTGGTGCTCGTCTCACCGCCGACAGCTGCCGCCGGAGCCGAAGCGACCGTCCCGCCTCCGCCGCGCTGTCCTCTTCCGTCTGCGACCGTATCAGAGCACGAACCGCCGCATCCAGCGTGTCGAACGTCCCGCGAACCGTGTGAGAGCAGCCGCCGAGCGCGTCTCCTTTATTTACCTTCCTCCTCCATGACCCACGAACCCCCTCGCCGCCCGCTCCGAGAGGCGCGCGACGTTACGTAGGGTTTCTTCTCTTGGTATTCTCCAACGGCCTTACGTCAAAAGTACGTCGGCGCTCGGAACGTGGAATCGACGGCAACTGACTTCAATTCAACCTCAACATTAAACTGCCACTTAATATTCAGAATTATATATGTCAACAATCACATACAGTAACGTAAACTTCAATGGACCGTTCTAGATTTGTCAACATTAAACTGCCACTTAATATTCAGAATTATATATGGCAACAATCACATATAGTAACGTAAACTTCAATGGACCGTTCTAGATTTGTCAACATTAAACTGCCACTTACTTAATATTCAGAATTATATATGTCAACAATCACATATAGTAACGTAAACTTCAATGGACCGTTCTAGATTTGTCAACATTAAACTGCCACTTAATATTCAGAATTATATATGTCAACAATCACATATAGTAACGTAAACTTACATGGACCGTTCTAGATTTGTCAACATTAAACTGCCACTTAATATTCAGAATTATATATGTCAACAATCACATATAGTAACGTAAACTTCAATAGACCGTTCTAGATTTGTTAATAAACTATAATTTGCTGGGTACATTTTGTGAATGCAGTACTTTTCAGCTTTTAATTGATTACTCTTTTTTTTTAGGAGCTACAGTAAATTTTACTTAAGTAGTAGATTAAGATTTATTAATGATCGGAGTAATACTTTTCACCGCTGATTGTATAGACTACTGTAATACTGGATTATATTAAAGGTGCTTTAATTTGAAGGCAGCAGCGTCTTATTTTTGAAGCCGTTTGGAGCCGGTGGACTTTCCTAAAATGTGCCGTTTAGTTGAATCTAAAATACATCATGCATGTTAAGTATATCCTGTCTTGCGTGTAATAAACTGTAAAACAGTCAGTAAATACAGATGTTGGATTAAAAATAGCGGAGAGAAAATTAATTAAAATACATGAAGTTGCATAAAAAAGGTTTATATATATATATATAAGTAAAGTACATGCATCTTAAATGTTTACTTAAGTGCAGGGTTCAGTTAATAAGGGGAAACTACTTAATTGCATACTACCACTCCTGGCATTTACAGTATAGTAGTTTGGTACCCTAAGTACTGTACGCGGTACTAGAATTCATATACAGAAGTAATATTGTATGACTTCATTCAGTGAGAACCCTACGCTAACAAGAAATCCTTCCCATGGAGACGTCATATAGTGTTTTTATTATGAATTTTGTAATGTTTTCTGACAGTTCTCAATAACAATTAGTCAGCATAATCCATGTCATCGTCGTATCAATAATTACAGGTAATGTTCCAATAGTAACATAGTAATAATATAAGTTATTAATCGATGCAATGTTTATTCCTTCTTAACATCACACTCAAAAAACAACAGGCTTTATTTACTGACAGGTTTAGCACTGCACATTGATAGGCTACACAGACGGACATCAAGAGACGCACAGGGAGGAGGGAGAGGTGAAGAGAAGCACACAGTTGTACATTCATTGAACCAAAGGTATAGGATGTGGAAAGTAAATAGAAAATTTTTAAAAAAGTTTCAAAATGTGAAAAAATCACCCAGAAGTGTAAAAGATAAAGTGACATGACCTATCTATGTATCACAACAATGTGCCCTCCTTTTTCTGTGATTCAGATATTGACAAATTCTTAAATTACAACAATATTACACACAAATTAAGAGACACTCATCAAGCCAGGAATTTTCATCCTTATCACTACTACTATTATTATCATCATTATACTGTTTTCTGATGCAGTAAAGGTGATTACTCAAATAGAAAAGAAAGAAATCATAATCTGCTCCCTCTCAGTGTGCAGAAAAAGCGAACGAGTGGCTGCAATAATAATAATAGTAATAACAATAATATTGTAATATCCATCACTGTATGTACAGAAAATTTATTACAATCGATACAATCAAAACTGCCCAAGCTGAGCTGACATTCTTGAGACAGCAGGGGTAGCATCATGGAGTGTGAGTGTGTGTGTGTGTGTGTGTGTGTGTGTGTGTGTGTGTTGTGATGTCCTGCAGTTGTTGTAAGAGCAGTGTGCAGTTGAGTGAAACTGTGCAGTGAGAGTCATTTAGAGACATTCCAGCGGTCACTAGGAGGGAGAGGGGTCAGAGGTCATGTTACATCAGTTTTACTGTCAATGCCATTTTATCGACCAATTTGAATCCTTGCAAAGATTCCAGTTTAAAAGCAAAAACCACACTGACTCAACACGAAGAGGACGCTATTGAGTGTTTTTGGAATTTTGCAGAAGAACCAACTTGTTTAAAGGACAAGGTTTATTGGTTGATAGTCCTCAGATCTTATCATCGGCAACAGATGAAATATAATTGGTAGCTGAAGCACGACAGAAGTCACAATATCAAAAGAAAATTACCTGCAAGCATGTCATTTTTTCTTTCAATTTTTTTCCTCAGGTTTTGCAAATAGATTGGAGAGTGACCGTAATGTCTGACCTCACTGTCCTCACTCTGTTTGAGGAATGTGTCAAGAGAGGATGCAAAGAGGGAGAAAAGAGCTTGTGCACAGACTTCTGGAGTCAGTCTAACAAGGGTGTGAAAAGACATGTCGGGATCAAGGCCTGAGTCTTTGATCTATCCGAGGCCTGCATGTTGTGGGTCGTTCCAGTTTTCATTTTGTAAAGATTTCATTCTGTGTTCTATAACAAAAGATAGAATACAATCTTCTTTTTTTTTAAACAAAACAAAATAAAGAAATCTCATTCAACCAGTATTACACTGTACATCACATGACCATTGTGTGATTTAGAACTGGTGCGTCACATACAATTTGGTGGGGTTTGCTCAGGCGGTTAAATTACATTAACTGTATACATTGTGCCATTGAACATTTAGGTGAAGAACAACAGCCTGTTGTTGGCTATAGGTCACATATGGTGTTGAGTGTCAAGAGTATTACAGTGACTGTGTTGTGCGTAGTGTTTGTATGCATACATTCCTTATACTAGTGGTGTCAGCAGTCGTTGATATTAAAAGTGTTGGAGTGTGTGACTGGTGAGCCGGTTTGTTGTTTCCATGAGAACTGGTGCAGAGATACATGTGGCTCAGTAGCGACGGGCGTTGCCATCTCTACCCTCTTTTTTGATGATGATCCGCTGGTCGTCGCTCGCCTCATCGGGTGACTCTGCTGCCTCCTCATCCTCCTCCCCCTCCCCTTCGTTGTCAGCACAGATTCCCATGCGAGACTCGTAGGACTGTGGGGAAGACCGACGTGAGGGTTAAAACAAGAGCCGAACAGGCGCCATCAATCAAAATCAATCACTGATCAGGTTTTTTACCTCCATTGGGTTGACGATGATGGTGAGGGCAGAGTCGTCCCACTGGCTGCTACCCTCCTTAGCCCCGCCCCTGGCACCCTCACCACGGCGATGGATGGAGCGAATCCGGAAAACGCCCAGGATCACCATAACAACCAGGAAACCCACGCACACCATTATGATGACGGTGGCTGCTCCTGGTACCACTGTCAAATCAAATTATGCATAGAAAATAAATTTGTGATATAATTGTGATGCAATTATTCTAATGTCAGCAAATCCAACTTGTCTCACTGACAAGTACAATCTGTGTATCCATAGACTGGTGTAAATTACGCCTTTGTGCCATAAAGCTCCATTATTGTCCAAAGACCAATCAATATAATCAAAAACACATCGAGCCAAACTGTTGCACTGGGTGACATGTTCTTTCATTACAGTGAACACAGGCACAGTAGTTATTTTTAACTACACTTATATATATCATCCTCATGTTATAAATACTCACTAGAAGATAAAGTGTGTACTCTTACACGTCTGGAAATAGTACACAACAGTGTACTATGTGTTTGACCAATCTTTATTTAAAAAACGATATCTGTGACTAGTTTATAAAGCCTTATGTTTTGAGTGTTAACAAAGCCAAAAGAAATCTTCAAAATATTCTGTTTTTGTAAGATTTCTCCTAAAATTCTTTTCTATAATATAATTTTTGTTCTCCAAAGCTTTTCACCGAATACCTATAAGTTAATAAAAAGCTCTGCTCAAAGTTTTTTCCCACTTTGGGTATGAAAGTAAAAAAAAACGATGAAAACACAATGAACCAAACTGACCATCTCCCTGAGGGCAGACTTAAATTCTAGCCTGTTGAGACTGTGTTGGCACCATGATTCAAGCTGATAATCGCTCTGAAGTTACTGCAGAACTGGAACACCAGAGGTGACGACCACGCTGTGCACACACTGTTTGTTTCAATGGCTCTGCATCAAATTCAGAACATAATCTTGTAATTGCTTTTAGAGATCTGCTGCCGCCCTTTATCACCATTGGTTGTCTGGGGTCTTTTGATAAGGATCTGTTGGTTCCCCGCTCCAGGTTTAAAACAAAAAAAGCATTCAATGCCTTTGAAGTTACGAGGTCTGAAACTCCCTTTGGATTTAAAATTTGTGAAAACTGTGGAAAGCTTTAAAAAGTGACGTGAGACCCGCCGTTATATTCTCTCTGTTAAGTCCTAATTATTTTACTTTATTTTTATTTTTACCTATTTACTGCTGTTTACATGAATGCTTCACTCTTGTGTGTTTATTTTTTTTGTCTTATCTTGTGAAGCACTTAGTGACATCTGTTCTAGAAAGTTGCTATAACAATGAATGGTACTTTGTTGAAAGCCAGGGAGAGGGAAATGTCACCTGAGTTGCGATGTGGATTGGGCAGAGTGTGTCCACTCAACTCCCCAGCGTGGTGGGATGGATGAAGGAACTGCTGCTGGGAGGCCAGCAGGTGAGACGGGTGGTACATACTGTCCAAAGAGTGGAGGAAGTTGACCTGATGACGGAAGGAGGAGAACCATGTATGAAAACAATTTTTTTAATCCAACAGTCACTAAGCAAAGGAAATGTTTCAACATAATCTAAGCTTGAAGGTCTGCTTTCACACTTACACACTGTTCCCTAAGATCAAGAATGAACTTCCAGGCCTGTATCTAAAGAATATTAATCTTCCTGCCAGTAACAGAGGCGTTATGTGAGCGATGTTTGCCCTCACCTCTAGAGTCAACTCGTTGCTGGTGTATCTGCCGTTCATCTCGGAGCAGGACAGGCGGAACCGCCTCTCAAAGCGGGCCGATCCTTTGGCTAGTCGGTAGCGGACTGAGCGAAGGACGTCCTCGTACACAGAGATGGATTCGGCACCTGAAAGGAGCGGTGGACAAAGAGGGAACAGAATGAAAAGGAGACAGGGAGTCAATACTGAGACGATAGGGAGGAGAAGAGAAACGTTGTCTGCAGCTGCTTATTGACAGCTGGGGGTGGCTGTATCGGATGGATGACTTTTGCTTTTTAGGTCATAAGGACTATTACATTGAATTTCAATGAAAAGAGTAGGGAAGTTTTTAAGGCCCTTAAAACCAATTTTATAGTTTCATATGCAAACAAAAATCTCTGCCAAAGTTATTTCACACGAGATTGATCTGTATTTCTGTATTTTGAGTTTTGCTCTTCCTACAGATTTTAATTGGGCACGAGGTGATTTATAAAAATCTCAATGAGAATCTCCTTGTTAAAATCAGATAAAAGGAAGATAATAATATAGTCTGTGACACTGTGTGACAATTTTTAAAAGGTATAGAGATTTTTTTAATGAACAACTGTACCTGTGATGGCAATATAGGCAGTCGTGTTGATGATTTCCAGTCCTCTTTCTCGCACAACATCCATGTCCACCAGAAGCTCTTCCCTCTCAGGGTTCAGCTCCTCTCCCAGTGGTTGGACCTCACAGCCGTCCAAGGTGTGAGCCACGGCGTCGGACATCAGCGCTAAGAGATGATGGAAAGGGCAGGAGACGAATGACAAATAAACAAAATGAGCCAACAAAAATGTGATAAATCTGTAAGGATTTGGAGCCATTTCATGGATGACTGACCTCCACCCTCCATCCCCTGTGCCGCAGTGTTGACAGCGTGGGACAGGGAACAGACGATTCGGAGCTCAGGGAAAAGGGGGACACCACGGGGACCTTCGAACTCAGGGGCAGGACGGGCCAGATGAGGGCCGACGCCTGACAGAGAGATCTGAGGGGCGTCGGGCTGGAGGACCACCAGGTATCCCTCCAGCTGCTTGAGGGACAGGCAGCTCTCCTCGTTGAAACATCTGGCAGGAAAGAGTGTGTCAAAGTGGGAAAGAGAGATGAAAGGAGAACGGGGAACGAATGTGACTGTTAGTAGTGACAGTACTACACTGTCACTTGATAACCCAACTATTTGCAGAGTTGGCCAAAACACATTCTGGATTTTTATAATATCTTCGTAGATCCACCACTAAGGTCCTGACTAAAGTGCAGACATTCATGCTGCCAAGAGAAACATTCCTACTGACTTTTCTGACCTCTGTCCTGACCATGAGGTATCTCAATAACTATACTTGATTGAATACCATTAAATCTGGTTCAGACATTAATTGCCCTCTCAGAGTGAATTATAACATCTTTGGTCCCCATGACTATGTCAGCATTCAACACAAAACATCACTCTCATAGCTGTAGACTTTTGGATTCGTTCTCAGATTAGCGACATGACATCAAGAAAGTGATCATGTACCGAAACGTCTCTATATCCAGTGCAATGTTCTCATAATCCAGTTCCCTAATTCCACCATGACGGTGGATAACTTTTGTCCGTTGTGACAATAAAAATAGCAAATGTCAAAACATAGTAGTCCTGCTGTTACAAATTGAATTTCCCTGCCAGAAAGGGAGAACAAGTCAGATTGATAACATGCTGCTTACATATCGTTATTCCTCTGCAACATTATACAGCATCACATTTGAAAGGGGATTAACCAGAGAGAGAGAGTCTATTTGTTTGTGTGTTACATTTCCACTATCAGAGTGAGCAGCTGCTTCTATCGTCCTCTCCAGAAGGGCCTGCTGTTCAGCCATCTGGGTAACTCCTGGCCACAAATCAGTCTAATCTTCACACACGTAATAAAAGAGGCTGAAGAAAAAGTTTCAGCAGAAAACCAGGAGAAAAAAAATAAATCTGTCCATAACCTTGAATCATTGGAATCTTAAAAACAGTCAGAGGAAAAAAAACCTCCAGCACCAGCTTGTGGCCTGGTAATCATTTTAATCTTATAAACGCGCCACAAAAACCACAGTCCCCAAAGACAGTAATAAGAATATCTACACAGGCCGAGAGGCTGATGAGATCCAATTGGTCAGCAGGTTGCTAGTGTTGGTATAACACAATATACCACACAGTATATGCAACGGACTGTACTTCCCAGGGTGACTTAATATTTAATCAGCTAAAAGTGACTGCTAAAGCCAGAGAGCCGGTCTCCAGTTGTTAAGCGTGGTTGGGCACTGACCCGGAAACAGAGTTTGTGTGCTTTTTATTTCACAGTCAGGTGATTCAGTGTGATGCGCACTGAACCAGTGTGGGATAATGTTCAGGGACCGTGCAGGAGCTGAACAGTGTTGTGGAACAACAACAGTATTCAAGGTAAAAAATTATAATATTGTGTGCAATCCTACAATATTACGGAACTGCTGAACATTTGAACAGTTAGAAACATGCTTAAAACATGCTGACAAATAGAAATAGATAATTTTTTTCAAGTGAAAAAAAAGTAAACAACACCGGGATGACAGATTAAAATGGTTCTACACTCAATGTTCTCTTAACCAAGAAGGGAACAACCAGCGAGACGGTTTCTTAAACATAATCCTTCAACAACCTCCAAAGCAGGAAAAAACAAATTGCTGCCTGCAGTTGATGCCTTCAAAGCAGAAGTTACTTGGTTTCTCAATGTACAAAGAGATAAGATATTCCCTGTTATCTCTTGCTGTGACATATTCTCTATATAATCATTTCTTTCAAGCAACACCAGCCCTTATCACTGACAAGGCAAGGTCCATGTTTGATTAGTTCAATCTCAAAGAAGTTACATGTAGCAGCAGCAGCAGAGGCCAGAGAGTGACACTTCATGTGTCTCCTGCATACTGCTGGAGGAAAACTCAAGTCTCAGACACGGTGAACCATGAACTGATGGAACACGAGGGATGTTCAGAACTTTGTGATGTCACTTTTCCTCAGTCTGTGTCGTCGTCTAAAGCTTCCAGTTAATTTCCTGGATTTTGCTGAGTTACGTTTGAAAACAGACACACACACGTGTTATTAATGTGTGTGGGTGTGGGTGTGTGTGTGTGCCTGTGTGTGTACGTGTGTGTGTGTGTGTGTGCGCGTGTACCTGAGCGAGGTGCTGAGTTTGAGGGGTCGGACTCCAGGGGTGGCGAAGCGTAGAGAGTTTCTGTAAGTGACCTGCTGCACTGCGCGATTAAAGCTCTCGATGTCATCTCCTTCCAGCACCAACACTGACTGGCTGGGGTTCACATGAACCTGCAGGGTCAAAGGACAGACTTGACGAGTTAAAAAGTAATTTACATATTTATACAAATTTTTATCATGTCACCAAGACTCAAGACAAAATTGGATGCTTCACATCTACGTTTAACGGTACAGAAAAGTTCAAAAGAGTTAATCCTCTTGAACCTAGTTCAATAAAGGTTAAAAAGATTAAAAGAAGAAAAAAAACACAGAATTAACATTAAGAATATCCAGTGTGATCATGTACAATATCTAAAAAATGCACACAGATTTCTGATCACTGAATAAAACCAATTGGCAACTGAAACAACCAATTTCTGACCAAGAAGGGCGAAACAATTTAAAACAGTTTAGAAGTAGATGGAGACATCGCTTCTGGATCAATGTGCTTATTGTGAAACCCAAACAGGTTCTTTAAAAAAAATTGTCCATAAACATGGGGAGGTTTGCCTCAACTAAGAAATAATCCGACAGTATAAATTCAGATTATATTTTAAAAAACAACAACAAAAAAACAAATACCATAAACAAGTAGTGATGTGTTTGCTGGCCATAGAGTAGAGAATTGTACAAAAAAACAATAAACAATCAATAAAGTTACTGTGGTTATCGATACAGTAAGTCACGTGACTGATTGATGGAGTGTATATAAGGAAACTGGCTTGGCAATGATGAAGGAAACAGTTAAAAAGGTTTGGAGAATAAACAGCAGCATGGTGAACTAAATGAAGAGCTGTGTTTTTCATTTTGAATGTTAAAAACTCAAAATTCTACAAATAAGAATGATAGAGCCAATGTATATGTATATATCAGAGATATGCGTTAATTCCCCTCTCCCTCTATACATAATGTTGTGAGATTCATTTCTCTGAGGTGTTACCTTCATGCCAGAGCCCAGAGTCTCCAGGTCTCCAAAGTCAAGCCCCTCCCTGCAGGCGTACAGACACTCCACCACACTGTGCGGCTCCACGCTGCCGGGACGCACCGTCACCCCAGACAACAGGCCGTGGTAACCACCTACATACTTCACTGAAGACCAGAGATCCAGTGAAAATCCAACCAATCCAATCCAACAATGACACAGCAAAATGGCAGGCTGCACACTGTCGCGCTGACAGAAGAGTGAAAACAAGCAGGTCACCTGAGTCTTTACCCTCTGGAATGGTGTTGTTGAGTATCTCCCTCTGCTTCTCTTCGGGCTCTGCAGAGAAAAAAAGTCAAAGGGGAATAGAAAAAGAAGACGCAATGAGAGAGACACTTAAATGTAGTGATGTGTGAACAGGACGTGAGAGGGAGACTGGAGGTGCCACAGTTTGACGGGCGTAGTAAAAAAAAATATAAATAAAAGGAGCCGGCATGAGTGAGACAACGCAATCGAAAAAGCTGAAGACGGTATTTTTAAAAATGCACCAACGCCTCATTATCTTGCAGCAGCTGCTGCCACACAGGCAGCAGAGCGACTTCCACCGTAGACGGGAAAGTGTGTGTGTGCGCGCGTGTTATTCAGCGCTAATTGGCAGCCAGTGAGTTTCCCATTTTAACCAGTGGTTGGGGTGTAAGTGGCTGATAGCTGTCTGGCCCTTGTGTTGCTCTGTCGTCCTGAATAATTGATATGACACTTATATTATTAGCCCTCAAGACAAAATGCATCAACCAAATTATAACTGAGTGAAATGAGGGAGTGAAAGGCGCGAGGATGAAAACGTCTCGGCAGATTGTCTTGAGATGCCTTACGAGGGTTTGTAACTTCCCATTGCTTCAATCAGCTTTCTTTGGTGCTGTGTGGTGTAAATTACATTTTAGTGACCGAGCAATGCAAAGGACGAAGCAAACAAAATTGCTGCCCAAAGCGTGTACACACACACACACACACACAAAAAATCAGGATTCCTCTCTCTGCTCCGTTAGCTCTCATTTTTGTCAAAATCCATCATGAAGCTGGAATGAAATGTATGACAGTTGTGAATCCACTCAGCATAAATGTCAGTGTCCTACCCCAGCAGGCGCCGATGAACATCCTCTGGCGGGGGGCGGGGTTAGGGATGGCTCCGTTGTCGTGGATGAGAGCCGGGTCGAAGGTCACACCGTCCACATACAGGGTCACTGAGGGGAACTGGACGCTGAGTGACAGATGATGCCACTCGCTGTCACACACCTGTTGGACGGACAACACAATTCAACATGAGCCTGAACAAAGCAAACAGTCGAAATATCTATCTTTCCTTAATTTGATATGATTGGCCAATATAGCTGTAGCAGAATTTTTTTTTACTCCCTAATATCAGTATTGGCATCAGCCCCACAAAATCAATATCAGTCGGGCTGTACTTTTGATAGGTAAAGTTTAAAAAATAAAAGTACTCATTCAGCAGAATATTGGCTCTTTGATGCTGGTGGATTTAGTAGTAACAAAATGTATATACCTTGCAGTTGTTCCCAACCTCAGGTTTGAGAAAAGTATTTCTGTAATTATATAATTTAGTTACTGTCTGTTTGCTCAATGCAAACTCCTGTACACATTTGTTTTAGCCTTTTTTTGTCAATAGGTATAGTGATAAGAGAAGGAATATAAAGGAGAAAGATAGGAGAATTATAGAGACGGCGGGGGGGACAGAAAAGAAAGACTGGGGTAATAAGATATCGTGGTTCAGACAGAAGGATTTAACAAATCGTCTCTGTATCAGCTCAGCATCCTTTAATCCAAGCTGCTTCAATCTGTCTGGGACCGGTATCTTCAGTCAAAACAACTCCCCCCCCACCCCGCCCACACTAAACCACATTATACTCACATGCATGCAATGTATATATTCAAGAAATATTCAAGAAATATTCAAGAAATTCTCTCTGAAACATTTCCTCCTCCTCTTCATGTATTCTGATGTTTGTGTCACTGTTATCACGTGTATGTTTAGCATAATATAGTAGACAATACCAGAATGAAAGTATGAAACAGAGTTCCATTTTGTGTTCCACCACTAGTTACTACTATTAAGATAGAAATAGAAATAGATTTTGTAAATATGTACTGAATATTTGACAACGACTGATTTGTCTCTTCACTTACAAATTAACTAAACCTGGAGAAATTAAGGGGAAAAAACACTTTATCTTGGTAAACTTCTTCTTTGTTGTTCTTTTTGTCGCACGATTCAGTAAACATTAATATGTTATTTGATGTCGTAACAAACCTCCTTTTTTGGGGGGTTTTCGTATGTGCATTGTCGGAAGATGCATGTTTTGTAAAAGAGCATGTCATCATTTAATTCTAACGACAGCGTCTCCTCCATTTCTGTTTCACTTCAAGGTACAAACACAGAGGAAACAAGTGCAATGGAGAACATCAAAGCTAAGTGTTGCCATTCCCTCAGTACCTGCTCCAGTTTCCACAAGAACTTGACAGGCCGCGCAGCAGCGACGTCGGGCCAGTAGAAGAGAGAGAGGCGACAGCCGTGGACGGACAGGGAGTAGTGGGAGTAGGAGTCGTCTGTAGAGCAGGAGACGGGGAGAGAAACAGAAGATAATTGGAGGTCAGTGTGGTCTTGTCAAAACATCTTGACATTACCAGGCCTTTCTGCAGAGGACAACCACAGCAGGAATCAAAATGTGCAATTACCTTACTGTAGATTTGAATCTTTTTTTTCTTCTTCTGAATTGTATTTTCTATTTTTGCTAAACTTGCTGCCTTCAAGCGACACCCGTACAAAGTAGTATTCACATGATGTACACAATATTCTGCCCTGGCACAATTACAGCAGTTTACTGTTCCTCTGTTTCCCACTTGGCTGCTCAAGTGGGGCAGCTGGGGGTCAAGTGCTTCTCTCGAGAGCACCCTTCAAAGTTGTGGTTAAAGCTATAAAAAGTTTAGATTATATTTTCCAGGCGTGATTCTCACTGTAGCTCAGGGGATTTGAGTGGGTGACCTTCTAAAGGGTAAGAAGAAAACGCAACATTTCTTTTAGCATTAGTTATAAAAAAAGGGCCCATCATACTCTCCACAAATGACCCTCATGAAGTGTCATTGAAACACACCATTCTTGACAGTGCTGCATACGATGGTCTCCTCCTCTTTGCGATTTCCTCTGGTCTGAGTGGTCGTGGGTTGGATGTTGGCGCCGCCCCTTCGCATCCACAGCTGCAGGGTGAAGTGATCGCCGGACAAGGCGGAGACGACTGAATCTGGCACCACGGCAACGTGGTTGGATCCGTTGAAGGAGAAGACCAATGATGAATCAGAAGAGGGGAGAGTGGGCAGAGTCGAGGTCCAGTTGGCTGCAGGAGACGGAGGTGGGAGGAGGTCGACTTCACCTCTGACAGCACCTAGTGGAAGATAAAACATAGAAAGAGTATTAATAAAATAGAACCTGACTCCCAATCAGTCACATGTTTTCTGGCATGAAGCAAAACCCACCACAGAGTCTGCGCACAGATCTGTCAGAGTAGCTGTCTCTGTCACAGCCCTTCCCGATGTGGCCGGTCTGGAGCTCTACGGTGGCCTGGATGTTCCGTACAGTCTCCTCACAGGTCTCCAAATGCAAACTGGGAAACAGGGGGATGCTTCCCGACCCGGGTGTGTACTCTACACGCTTGGTCCACCCTAAAGACAGCGAGACACAGTGAGATGGTTGAAACCTGACCGTCAGGTTTGGGAGTCAATCGACAGACCTGTTAATGCAATACACTAATACAATCCCTTTCATACACTCTCAAACTATTCAACCACCAAAAATTCTCACTTCTTGTCTCTTCCCTTAATCGTTCACAGCTTTCTTAAAATATATATTCAAATTAACTTAAAAACTGTCAAGTTAGCTGGAAACTGACATCTAAAATGCGCAGCACTGACATTTCAGAGCACAATGCAGAGGATACAACGCAGTAGAATTAATAAACACACAAAATTATGAATGATGCTATAAATATTGTGTAACACTTTAATTAATAACCTCCCCTTCATGTTATTTAACTTCAGCATCACCTCTTTGAAAACTCTGCTCTTTACATAAGCATACAAAGGTGATTCATCCGAGCAGCAGCCCACACACATTCCAAATCAAACCCGTCGTTTGAACCACAAAGCAACAGATTGAACGACTAAAGAACACATCCCTGTGTCCTCGTGAGAGTTACCCAAGGAAAACAATGGGGGCAGAAGCAAAGTGATCTGTGACATTGATTTACCGATCCATCCGGGTTTGCAGGACGGTTTGACCGTGACGACAACCTGGGCGTCAGCCTGAGCGCGGTTCTTTCCGCAGTCGAAGGCGGTCACCCAGAAGGTGTGAACGCGCTGATGCTTCGAATCCAACGGCTCTGTGTTCTTAATGTTACCTTGGAGCAAGAGAGAGTGAGAGAGAGAGTGATAAAGAAAGAACGAGCAGGAAATAATGAAATAAAGAATGAAAGGGAAACAGAAATAGAAGGGTTAGTCATCAACAGCAAGCTTTTGTCATTAAAAGCACGGCACACACGATGCACTCATTCACGGTAAAGCTTTCATCACGGCACATACAGATCAGCAGAGCTAACGTCATGTTTAGAAACTATACGTAAGGGAGAAAAAGAACAGAAGAAGACGTATTGCAGTAAACAGGAATGAAAACTGAAGGGTTCTCCTGTTTTTAGAGGTAAAGGTAACAGCGAGTAGCTGTGATAGGCTGACGGCGCTCAGCATGACAGCTGACAAGCAATAGGTAAGAATAAAAGATGCTTTGACATGGTGAGGGGAACAGAGGAGAGACACTGGTAGCAATCGAGAAAAACAAAGCGCGGGAAAAAGACAGTGACCAGCCTACAGCTACAAGGTTGGAACAAAAGGTCTCAGTTCTGCGGTGCCAGTCTGATCCAGAGATGAAAGGAGCCGCTGGTCCTTCACTAAAAAACCCTACGAGTCCGAGACAACTCTGCAGAGTCATCCTAAAACAGGGTCCTCCTTGGCCGCTGTGTCACGTTACAAAATGGCCACGATCGATCTCCCATGAACCAGCCAAAGGACACGGTGATCTTGTGACATTCGCTCTTTCCCTGAGAAGAATTTAAGGGAATCTACGCGCCGCCCGGAAACAGAAGGGAATGCTATATCAAGCCAAATAGGCTCCTGCAGTGTAGGTGCAGAGGCAGAACAATAGTCCTCCCACACAAAGTCTATTCTAACCTCTTCTAGTTTCTACCTGTGAGAGAAATTAGGTACCTGCCAGATATTTTCACTCTGTCACTATGCAGACATCAATTTGCAGTGGTGTCTTGTGTGTGCTCATCATGTAATTGCGGACATTGTGAGTTTAGCTGAACGCTGAACTGAATATTGAATTCTGTGTTTCCACGCAGAACAAAGACTGTAGACAGCAAATAAGCAAAACAATTACGCGGTTACTGGAAGGAGAATTGTATTTCTGTTATACAGAATGACAAAAATTTATGTGGCGCTATTAATTCCGGTTCCAGCAGTCTTTGATGTGCAGCCACAAGATGAAACATATCTCACCGTCGTTGTCAATAGCGAAGGGCACATTGGGAGTGATGATGTCATAGAAGCAAATCTGGCTGTACTGCGGGGAGCAGTCGGCGTCCAGAGCCTCCACGCGCACAATTCGGTCAAACAGACGCCCCTCTGGGACGGACGCCTCGTAGCGACGCTCGACAAACACAGGGGAGAACTCATTGACGTCGTTAACACGAACATGCACGGTGGCCCTGAGGGAGGAGGCAGGAGAGGGAAGCAGAGAGAGAGAGAGAGAGACGGACAAGCGGAGAGAGATTATTGTAACGACAGGCGGCATAAATGGCTTGAGAGCCTTTACATTAGATAGGAACCGTTAGACAGAGACTGGAATTATTGCAATAAACATGAAATATATTCTGAATTGGGAGGAGGAGGAGGAGTGTGCACTGACTTGTGAGATTTCTTGCTATTGACTCCGTCGGGTCCCTCCCCGCAGTCGTACGCCTGGATGGTGAAGCTGTGCTCCCGCTGGCTCTCGCAGTCCAGCGGCTCCTTGGACCGGACCAGGCCCTCGCCAGTGGAGCGGTCCAGGACCACCGCCTCGAACTGGACAGACCCAGAACCAGAGGGGCCATTGTGAACCCGGAAGCCGCAGATTTCACCTGGTAGAGGGAGGGAGGGAGACATTGGCATTTACAATAGATTTTCCTCAGGTTCTTACTCATTCCTGTGAAAGACCACCACAGTCAGGCTCCAGTACACATTTATGGGTTTTTGTGCCCTAACATACGTAACCCACACTAAACCTCAGATCCTGCAACAAAACAGAGGTGCAATCAACATTCATAGTTAAAGATTAGGGGTCAACAGCCCTTGGAACAGGTTCACTCTGCTGCCTCAGTGATTTCCTGCAAATTCACTACGATCAACTTTTTTTTTTAATATCCTGAAGCGCTATTTTACCTTTTTGAAGGTTATAATTGTTACTGTAGCTAGATAATGAATCAGAAATAAACCAGTATGAGATGTGCCATGCATTGATGTATTCAGTAGATTTCAGACATGTCCACTTGTCTTTGGATCCAGAAATTCCTTCAAATGCCATTTTATCACTCTACAAGCAATCATCATAAAAATGGAGGAGAAGAGACTGCAGCTGGCACTAAAATAGAAGCTGTAGAATGGCAGTTAATCTTCCCTGTCGGACATAAATCAAAGGTGGGGAAGGTTTGTGCTCAAGCGGCTAATTTTCTCTTCCTTCTTGACACGAGCCCCAATATATTTCAGGGAGCCCCTGAGTAATTCTACTTGATCTTCTGTAATTTGACTGAACACGGTTATTTCCAGGACTCCGAGTGCAAACACGATAACCTTGTTTAATACGGCTGCAGAGGCAGAGAGCTGCTGACTGCTCTCGCAATGAAGGGTTGAATTACACTATGATGGCCTAAAAATAGTGGACTCTGAATACATTGCCTTTAATATGTAGACTATGGCTGGCAATAGCTCCAAACTGTAATAATAGGCATCATGTTTACAAAAAAAGAAAAGGAAAAAAAAGACCGGAATTTCCCAGCTCGGGATCAATAAAGTACTTATTTTATGTAATCTTATCTTACTATATATAAATTGTTTCCTCAAATTGGTCACACGATTGCAGTGCCTTCCTGTCTGCGAAATAAAAGTTGGATTATTATTTTTTTATTCGGCCTGGTGAGATGACTTTTTTTGACCGTGCAAACACATGATTTGACCTATTTTTCACAGTAGCCAGCACGAACCAAGCCACTGCACGGGCTAGTTTAAATATCTGAGAGCATTTCTGGCCATTTCTCTCCTCCTACATTCGTCCATGCGCGTTTATTGCCGTAGGTGTTACCAGCGTAGTGAAGAGGAGCATCTTTGTCCAGGGCGAAGAGCGGGGGATTGAGCAGCACGGTGTTGTCGTTCTCCATGACAATCCCCTGGTACTCTGTCTCGATCCATGGCTTGTGCTTATTGGCTGAATGGCACAGAGAGGAGACCGAAGAGGCTTTGGGTTAAATGGAGCAATTAGAAGGAACCAACGTGTCTATTTTTAACACTCCATTACGGACAAGGACATGGTGAGGGTGTGCACGGGTGGGAAAATGCACAATATATGGTCGGCGTGTGCAAACCACAAAGACACAGTTTAATCACATTCAAATCCTCCTAGGTTTCTTTCTTTTTTGTCTTATGTTTGTCCTCTCTCCATGTAGGCCATCATCTGTCGTCCACATCAAGTGCCACTGAACAACCTCCCAGGTTGGCAGTATAATTAAAGCCAGTCAGATTTCACCTTATCACACACGGAGGGGGATATTGCTCATATCAATCAGCCAAACTGGCCTTCCACAGGCGCTGCACAATGATGCTCCGAAGAACAGCAGAGTCAAAATCAAGTGCCCGAGGTTTACTGTGAATTTAACCTTTAATTGTGAATTAATTATTCATCACTGTGGTGAATGTTCTGCACTGAGTGATCAAAGACCAAGTTAATGAGGCAGAAGGATGATGATTTTACACTCCGGCAAGGAGCAAACACAAAAGGCGGCGTGCAATTCCTTCTGTTGTCCTCAATCTCCCAACACTGGAACCACAGAGTTTGAAATCAGACAGAGGCACACGACTTGTGTTTAGCAGTTGCTTTGTTGTTTTCACAGGGAATTTTCTTGGAAATCTGACTGGAACTAATTACGCTGTCTTGTCGGTGGGAGGAGAGTCAGCGGAGGAAAAATGCTGCTGGTTCTGGACCAGATCAAACCGCTCTCTGTTCAAAGGCAGAGTTGAGTCCCAGGAATCTTTTCAGTTGTAAACCCCAATACTTTTGATCTGTATTTTACTGAGGAATATTTGAATGCTTTTTCTAAATTTATCTCAGTGCTTAAAAAAATGTATTTCCATTTTGTAGTACTTTAACTCGTTGAAGCAGAGTAAAAATATACAAAATTCTATATTTATGTACTTTTTAATCAACTAAATTGAGTAACTACAACATTAAAATTCTGCTTTAGAACAACTTAAACTTTTTGAGACTCAAAAGAAATGTTGCTGATGTTTCTACTTGCCAAATTTTTTTTTTTTAAATACAACTTTTTGCCTGTACCTCTGGAGCACTTAGGTCATCATTTGATCAATCAATGGAATAAAAATAAAACAATTACTCATTTTGATGATTGATTTGTGAATCATGACTTGTGGAGACTTGCTGTTTTCCTTTAGTCTTGCGTGATAATAAAGAGAATATCTTTGGCTTTTGTTCAGTATTTGGACAAAGTATGATGATTTCTCAATGATTTATGACTTTTTGTCAATTAATGAAGAAATTCATCAGCAGAATTAAAAAATATACATATACAAAATAATCACATGGCTGCCATATACATTTTTCATTTCACAACATAAGTTACAATTCGTAATTGTTGTCAAGTGTCCAAACATGAGCAGCTTTATAAAAACACTGCCTACATATTATTATTTGATGGATATTAATATTCAATTTACTTCATTAATTAATCATTTAGTTTACTTGTATTTACTTCAGACAAATATTGATTGGCTCCAAAAAAAAGTATTGAGGTTCAAGACCCGGCCCAGATCCAAGACATTCATCGTCTCCTCTCAAGGTCTAACCTGACACCGTCTCCTCCTCCTCCTCTATTTCCACAGTCCTCTGTCGTGTCCCTTTTTTGGTCATTTATCTCCCGCCCTCTGTCCCCTCTGCTGATCTCCTCCCTCCCTCCTCTGCTATATAGCATTAATCTGAGCATCAGGCCTGTGGATTACATCCAGGATTACAGATTGAGAGGCATCCCATTCAATCTCTCTCTGACTCCCCTGGCACTCCTCCTTTCTCAGTCACTCTATCGCTCAACAACACACACACACACACACACAAACACACACACACACACACACACACACACACACACACACACACACACACACACACACACAAACAGAAATGGACCGGTATCGCACATTCCTCCTCCTCCTCTCTCTCCTCCACCTCCTCCTCCCTCCTTATCGGCCTGCGTTTTTTCGGCCACGTCCTCACCTGTCACAGCTTCTTCTCCTCCGTGTCTCCTAACACTCCCCCCTCCCTCACACACACACACTCACACACACTCTGTTTCTCTGACACTCCATCTCTCCTTCAATCTCCTCGCCTTCCCTGCATCGCTCTCCTCTACCTCCTTTCCTGACACTCGCCCTCACCCATGATAGTCACTGGAACAATGATGTTGAATCAGAGTCATGGTTATCCAGGATGATAAAGCTGCTATGGACAGGGAAACATGATTATCATCTTCGCAGATTCACAGCACAGGCGAAACAGGCACACTGGGTCATGGAGACGAAACATAAAATGTTTAAACATGGATGCGTGTGGTCGCAAGTGCACGTGATGAGGAAATTTAAACTATGTCTAATCACGACACATAAGAGAAGCAATAATAAAGTCATCTATTGCGTATTTCAGAGCAAAACAGCCATTACCCTGTCAGGAAAAACAAAACGCCCTGAAAGGTCTGTGTGCTCCCACGGTAATGAAAACCATTATCTCAACACTTCACAATTAACAGTTGAAAGGATGAAGAACTGACCTTTGTTGCCAGTGGCAACCGAAGTCAAGCAAAGGAGGAGAAAGGAGAGAAAACTCATTCTGTCCATCTGAGGGAGGAAAGACGGAAGGTAGAGGTGGGTAACAGGGTAGGGTGAGGAGAGAGAAGGGGGGGGGGGGGTGTTACAGTACATGCATCAACAACTGATCAGCAGTGGCAGAAATAGGCACCGTAACTGGACAGACACGGAGATCAGGCCTGTCAGATGGTGCAGAGTGTCGTCTGTGCAGGAAAAATCATGTCACACGTCACCTCCACATGACGATCTGAAACTGGAGCTACATGTTGAATGAGCATTAACGGACAAATAATCCATAAGTATATTGATGCCCCCCCCCCCCCCCCCCCCCCGCCCCTCCATAATGCTGTATTCTGGCTTCCCTGAGAGGCACACTGACATGCTTGCAGTCCCAGCCCTACGTGCAGCGTGCACATTTAGAAACAGCTTCTGTACGTGGCTGAGTGGGTGTTTTCCCCACGTTTTAATTGTGGTTTGTTAGGTGGACAAAAATGCAGCTGCCGTCTTGTAGCAGTGGCCACAACTGAAAAATTAGGGGGGGGGGGGGGGGGGGGTTCAGCTCACATTGACATAACATTTTTCCCACTGCTGCAGTCCTTGACAGGCTACAGCACATACACTGGATGGTGATAAACCGGTGAGATGTTTGTTATAGCAGGAGGCTCCATCAGTTCACAGGTTGCTGCACAGAAAAAGCAGGACTATATATATTTATATATTAAAATAAAAAATAAAAATGTCATGCGACAATAACCAGTCCCTTTACATCACAGGCGGGTACTGACACACATTAACAGCTCGGGTTTACATGGCTGTCGGTACTGAGGCTGTACACCGGAGTCAGGAGGGGGAGGATGAGGGGGGAAATGTCGCAAAAAGAAATGCAGCTGCGCGGTGTGACATTACCGTGGTGAGTGCGGCGATGCTCCTGGTTGGTACCCAGCCTCGCCACTCGCAGCATCCGCCTCTCACGCTCGGCTCGGCTCGGCTCGGCTCGACACGACACGACACGACACGACTCGACAGTCCCCCGCTGGCCGAAAACAAACCCACAAAAAAACCCCTCCAGCTGGAGAAGGACACACGCACACACACACACACACGCACACACACGCAGGGATACTCTGCAGCAGCGGCCGGACAAATGTCAGCGCTGCGTCTCCGAGCCGCTGACGGGATGTGAGGGAGATGAAGACGCCGATGGATGCCCTTGTTTTTTTTTTTGGTTTTTTCAACGGCTACGCGGAGGAGATGAGAGGGAGGAGAAAAAAAACGGTGGGAACGTTACGCTGGCGTCCCCTCCCTCCCGGCGTTTCTTAACCCGCCCACACTGCGTCCTTCTCCCTCTCCATCCCTCTCCCCGGCCCCCACCAGCTGGCTACCAGACTGCTGCTCTGGCTCTTTTTTGCTGGTGAACGCACATAAACAGTGACTCAGACCCCGACAAAGCACTTCATCTCATCACTTTTTTTGTTTTTTTTATCCCTCTGCTTCATGCGTAACAAGTGACCTATAACCAGACTGCAAAATGACGTCATATCACCGCTTTTTGCCCTGCGCCCATGTCGAGTAGAGGAAGGCAATGACACACACACACACACACACACACACACAGAGTCCTTGCTTGAAATGCAGCATTTAATGAAGTTATAAAAGCGTATTTGAAAAAAAAAACTCCCTCCCTCCATCAATTCCAAGTTCTTTTCCTCTGTACATTTGGTAGGAATAAGGCAAAAAAGTAGTCTGTTGAAATAGCAGTTCACATTGATCCATCATCATCATCATGTCATGTATAAATATTACCAAAATCTGGGATGTTGCTACAGTGAGGTTCGTCCTCCCTGCGTGTCAGCATCAGTGAAGGGACAGCAGCAGCAGTGCCGGGCTATCCTTCCTCCAGAACGCCTTCGGACCATCCAGCCCCCTCCCGCCCACCCCAAAATATTCATAAAAACAAAACGGGCATTCCCACAGTGGGATGGGATGCTTCTACTTCTCTCTTTTAACAGTTGCCTGTTGTTAGAAGCAGAAAAACAGGGGGAACTGTGATAATCCATTGTGTTTGTGTGTTCATTTTTCTTCCAGTTCAAAATGAGACAATTCCTCGTCTCCGGTCTATGCCTCGTTTATGAAGACCAGGGTGAAAGTCTTCTTAACAATTAACTGCAGTGATCACACAATGCACAAGTAACTTTAACATCTGTGCATTTCAGAGCTGAAGGGCCAGTCTTGAATCAAGGCTGACAGACACAAGGAGAGGCATAGACTGAACTGAGGGAGCGGAGGATGTATGGCAAAAAAATCAAAACATAATTACTACAACATCGAATGAGGAAAGGCAGGAGAACGATGCAACAATTCATGAAATCTTATCCAAAGCTACAAAATGTTCTTTTTCATAAAAGCTGTTAAAACTCTAGAAAATCAAGTCTTTTTTTTATATAACAAATCAAATTAAAACCAGGACAAATGTACTGTAAAAACATTCATTAATACAAGGCCATTTTGAGTCGGTGTTAACGTACAGTGTGTGTGATTTACAGTGCTTGAATAACCACTGGCAGGCATTCTCAAGAAACAACCCCCCTGATTATTACTATTATTATCATCATCATCATCCTTATCATGTGGCTTTTGCAGAAAGCTGTATGCATGTTGTATTATTACATTAGAAAGCGCCACACACGCTGGCGCTGTGCTCAAACCTCCCACGGAGGCTCAATGCTGCTGTAAAATGCAGGTGCAGGACGTGAGACAGGGGAATGGAACATAAAAACACATCAGAGTCAGTGACAGACCCTGAACCCGTGACTGGTGAGTGCAATTCTGTGTCGACAGCATGTAAGTCTCTCAACTTCTACAAGTCCCGCATGTCTTCGAATGAACAACAAAAGAGAACAACAGACAAACAGGAAACCACCCCTGATTGGCTCACAATGACCCCACGTGGCACGATGGTTATTTCCTGTAAACATTTCTCTGAATGTTTATAAAAAACACCCTTCCCATTTAAAACACAAAAATATATAGAAATTTATTTTTACATGGACATATATATTACTAAAGGCCTTAAAATATTTTCCATTCTTCTCCTTGAAGATCACAGTTCCCTTCACTGGATATTTAGCCTCAGACAGACCTGGAAGGAGAAACAGGCGTCATTTCACAGCTCATCGCTATTGCAACAGTATTGACTGAGGCAAAACGGAGGCCTGCACTTTGCTCACCATGCCAGGTCTTAATGCCAGGTCTTAGTACCAAGTTTTTATTCCTGCTTCTGGCTCCGTTCTTTCTTAGGCACCAGCGCCTTACGGAGGTATGGCATGATTAAAAAGGCTACGAGGAAGAATACATGACCACAGAAATAGATAGACGAATACACCTGAAAAACAAAACAGAGGACAAAGCAGTTAAATTAAGATCATCATTTACAGTGCACAGCCCTTTGAATCAATGCATTGTCTTTTTCCCTGCAGTCACCTGACCCTACTCCTCTCTACACATCTGTCCTTTCTGCCCTGGTGTATAAATACCAGCCACTCTCCCGCTCAGCGTCCAGATTAGCGAGGTAGCTCACCTGACGTAACAATGCACCACTTCCTGTTGCAGTACCTTTAAAATACACAGCAGCCATCTTGTTGTGTCTGGGTACTGATGCAGAGGAGTTTGGAAAACCAAAAGCAGGATTTGTTGTGGAAAATTTGAGCCAAGCAATTCACTGTGTTGGCCAATCAGATGCTGGTGCGATAACTTGTGAAATCCTGCCTCCTCTGTATTGGTGTCAGTGAAGCTTTTAAACGCATGGATCTTAATCTTTTAAAAACTGGTCTTCAAATTCAGAACTGGTGTTAATAAATAGTTAAACGAGCCAGAATGAGCAAGAAGAAAAATCTCATGTTGCAAATCAGAGCCTTGGTTGTAAAAAAATTAATTAAATAAAATTGGGGGATCAGGCCCCTGTATTATATTTCATCCTCTCACTGGCATTTCAAACAACAAGCTCCTCATTGTGTAAGCACCTGTCTCCACTGTCCCTCTCCCCTTATTCTTGAACTTGAACTAACACCGAATGCCTAATGATTAATGTGAGAAGAACTGCCGTGTTTCTCCTACGAGTATTGGTCTAGCTGTGAGTTACCTTGAGCCATTTATCATAGGTGAAGAGGCAAAATGGCACTAGGGGGTAGCCCATGAAGAGCCAGTGTATAAACTGCTGGACTACATAGATGAGAGGGTAGAGTGCGCTGTTGGACAGCTTCGTCAGCAAGGGGCTGTCCCTCACCAGCGCCAGGGCCTGTCACAAACACAACACACACACCATAATACAATGGTTATATAATACAATTGTGCCAAATTGTGACTGTGGTGGATATTTAACTAGTGCATTCAGCAGCGAAGTACATTTGATCAACAGTGTTACGCCATATTCTAACAAGATATTGTCTCTTGTTGAATCTCATATTTACCTCCTGCTGAGATAAATACCCAGATGGTTTTAAACACTCATCTCCGTACCTGTCTCTCTACAGTGATGATGAAGAATTCCATGGAGAAGCACAAGACGTATCCAGAGTGAAGGCCGTGCCAAATTGTCAAAAACAACAGTGTGGTCACATGAGACAGGGTCTTGTTGCCAAGGAACTTCAACCGCTTGAAGACATGTCTTCAAAAAAAAAAAAAGGAAAGAGGAAAATAAATGGGACATCCCATTTAGACTGAAAACTCTGGACACAGGCAGTCGGAGAGCTTTCAATCTCCACATGGAAAGCATTCACTTACCTGGACGTCGTCGTTGCATAGCAACTGGAGTTCTATTATAACCTCTCAACAACTTTAGACGTCAAAAAGGGGATTTCTTAATTCAATAGTGGCCCTGACAACAGTATGAACTATGTTTTCAGTCCCCAGACCAGCTGTTCGTTTTTTTCCCTTGGTCACAAGTTTGTAGTTTTAGCTCTAAAGGGCAGAGTCAGACAAATATGTACATGAAGGCTTCCTCATGACCTCAGAATGTTTCTAAAAGCATCTAAACCCGCACCATGTACACACACATTTCACCATTGAGACATCAGAATTGGAAGGTTGCATCATTTTCCTTTTTACCTTACAAAATCAAATGTCTGACCAGCACTGCCTCTGGACATAGCAACTGACCTGGGGCTGTTTTCATCAAGCTTCCCAGCACAAAGTGATTCTCCTAATGACGAAATTCTCAGAAAAAATTCTGAAGCCATTTACCACACTTACTAAGAATTTCCCCTCAGAGTTGAGACTTGATTCTGGTATAGCTAAAAGTTATTCACAAAGCACCTACACCTCTGAGAGAACACCTGAAGTGAAAACCTGTTAGGAGTAGAAAATGGTGTCATTAGGTTATTAAGGATAACTTTGGCAGAAGCCTTAAGTGGTGCAAGTGCACGAAGAGGTGTGTTTGTGTGCTGCAATCTTCCCTCTCGCTTTTAGACTGCAACACACAGCTACCACTGCATTATGCACTCCTCACGTGTGTGTGTGTGTGTGTGTGTGCGCGCCCACAGTACACCCAGAGGTAATAATGTGTTAATCTGCTGCACTGTTAGAAGCAGAGAAGGAAGGATGCCCGCCTCTTGGCCTGTGCTGTAACACTGGGGCCAATGTTTCCTCTTAAACTGGTTTTACATTCCTCATCTAATTGTGTTAATAGTAAACACCGGTTGTCTGCCCATTATACCATCAGCCAGGGTACGGCCCATATCTCTTCAATCCTTGCCTCTCTTCACTGGCTGCCAGTTAAATTAAGGTTTGATTTTAAGATTCTTTGAATAACCTTTAAAGCTCAGCGTTGTCTGGCCCCCAGATGTACCACAGAGCTACTAACTTCCTGTGCTCCAAGCCATAACCTCAGATCTTCTAACCAACTCCTGCTAGTAGTTCTAAAATGAAGGCTGGTAACTAAGGCATCAAGGGAATTTTCTTTTATGTTATTTTTCTTATTATTGTATCTTGTTTTGTTCTTTGCCGTTTTATGCCTTTGTCACCTTGGTTAGAAAAGTGCTATAGAAATAAGGTTTATTATTTGGGCTTTCTGGTTCTTTTACTTACTTCCATTGCTGTTTGCTGGTTTATGGTAGATTGAGCCTATGTGCAAAACAATGCTGCGCCTTACATAGACTGGCCAGTGATCACAGAAATTGATTAAAGCTCATTGATAACAAATTGATTAAGCACTAACTGTTCCTCTTGTACCAATCAGTCAAACACACACTTGATTCTGACTCACTGTACATTGTATGAAATGAAATACCTCAAGCAACCCAAATTCAAGCGATCCCTTCTTCCAAGAGGTTTATTGAATCAAACATAGTAACATATTCAAATGGTTAAATGTGTGCGAAGAGAACTGTTACTAAGAAGTGCCACACGTCATTTAGTATCTTATTATCATTTTAGTATCTGCCAAGGGCCTGAGAGCTCTCCAATGATCAGCAATACAGTGTAATATCACCCTTAAGTTAAGTCCTCCTTTCCTTTAATTAGTTACCTTCACATTCTACATCCTAACTACTTGTATTTCTATTTTAAAACCAATTCCCACTCCTCCTCCGTCACCCTCTGTGTCTCATGCAGTTTTGAAGTAGCTTATGTAATAAACTGTATGTTAAATAAATGCTCACTGCGGTAACCATGAAATGCTGTCACATGGGCAAAGAATTTCGTGCACAAAGCTGCTCCTGGAAAACTGTTAGGGAGTGTCTGAAAACCCTCCCAGGACGCCTGCTCCCTTCCCCCGTGACGGTTTTTCTAGTCTAACAACAATTTGTAGTCAGGAGGCTTTGACATCAAAACTTTGAATACAAGCAAGGACTCATTGGGCTCTGCACTCACCTGGCAACCCAGGCATTTGTGTTGATGTTGAAGGAAGAAATGGTTCCTCCGAAAAGCGGCGTGGTTTCAAAGAGCCACACCTTCATGTTGGCACAGGCGTCCCACTGGTGCTCACCCTCCACAACACCATTGTAGCCGAGGCCTGTTAGTACGCACACACCCTCCTGTAACACACAAGACGCTGCATTAAATGTGTCAGATCACACCACGGAGCAGATACATACTACGACTGTACTTATTGATGTTGCTAATCTGGGCGTGCCATGAAAACATTTAATCATCTTTAGCACACGTATGTGAGTGAAAAGGCATTGGAAGTGTGGTAGTTTTACTGTTAATCTTTACTCATGGCAAGTGTTGCACTAGACTCCGAGTACAAACGCAGTTTCATATAAATAAGGTTAATTTCAGGCACCAAATCAATAGATGTTAGCTGTAAGCCATCATGGCACAACTCCAGTTTTTCCCAAACACATTAAATGCGCACAAATGTTTATATATAAAGAGAGACTACTTACCGCTATAACCCAACAGCTGACATATTTGTACAAAATGACTTTAGCCCAGAGAAGAATAAACACACAGCGGTACCAGAACGGCTGAGCCTGTGGAAAGGAAAAAGTTTGAAATTTTTTAGACAATGAAGATATAGACACTCTGACGCTTTGACTTGTCACTCACTGAAAGATGTATGACTACACATTTATTATTTGTCTTCCTCAGTTCTTGTCCTCACCTCGTACTCATCTGTTAAGTAGTAGCTGTCTGGGTAATAGGGACTAAATATTGTATATATCACCAAGCAGAGAAAACCCAGAGCAAACCTCTTCATAGCAGGTATCGCACTGAAAGATAAAGAAAAGACGGGATGGGAGGAGAGAAAGTAATAATGTTCAGTGGTTTTTTTTACACAGATGTAAGTAAGACTTCTTCAGCTTATTTTTCTTTTCATCATTCATAATTTCCCCGCTCTTTTACCTGTTGGGAGGCTTTCCGGGGCAGTCGGTGAGCTCCCCTGCCACCAGCCTCTGGTAGCTTCGCAGCGTGAACTGGGGCCCCACCAGGAAGCCTCCGTAGAAGTACGAAAAGCCACACACCTCGAGCAGAGAGGGAACAGACTGCAGGGCTGCTTTCTTTTGGTCTGAACTCAGCTGTGACTGGAATTTTAGGATATTGGAGGAAAAAGACCAGGAAACATGAAGACGAAGAGGAAGAAGAGTAAGGTGTTGAAAACAGAAGGGAGGGGAGGAAGTCAACAGAAATTTGGGAAGGGAGGCATTTTTAAAGCTCCCTGATGGGCTCAGGATGGATCTAGTTCCAAAAAAATATGACCACAATCTACAATGTCCGCAAATTAAACATGACTGCACTGTTTACTCATTAACTGGCATTTAACTGCTGGCTGTAAACTGTGCACGTCACTTAAGTGGGGTCATCCGATACCCTTCACTCTGACCTATCTCTTTGACACCTGTGGTTGTATTCTGCCATTGTCGGTAATGTTACAAGTGAACTAGCTCGATTATACTGTATGTTACAGTTTCTCACTTCAATTCCCCCAAAATGTTGCTGCATCACAATGTCACGATATATTATCACGTAAATGGTGAGAGACAATTTCATATCACCCACTGCTATGTTACACCTTTGATAGCATTTCCCTGCACTTTGCTTTGTCCTGTTGTAAATCTTGTGCTGTTCTAAACTATGTCATCTTCTCTCCTCTGGGGCCTGAGCTGACTGAGGCTACACACTGTACAAGAGAGAGAGAAGCAAAGTGGAGGGTCACACTCTTCTCCAGCAAAAAAGTAAAATAATAATTGCTCGCGCTCCTTTAAGTGAACCTGGTAGCATCTAATATGTCAAGATTCGTGTTTGAGTCAAAGCAAACAAACGGATGTTTTATGGTAAATGGTTCTGAATGGCTATGTTGGCATGGAAACATAGCTATGCACTTGGTTTGCTACACCTGTCTTTCTCAAATAATAATACCAAAGTTCTCTTCACTCTGCTTCTCCAATGTGAAGGTTCTTTGTTTTCTCTGACAGTGAACATAATATCTCTCAGGTTTGAACCAGGAGTTGCACAAAACAAAGAATCTGACACAGCATAATCTTCCCCAGCTCTTTCTACTGCCCTATCAAATGTTCTTCCTATCAAAACCCCTCCTCTTTTATTCATGGGTGTTGAATCAGGAAAAACTGGACTTCTCAAAGACGTTTAACCTCATCCAAGAGACTTCTTCAGTTCTAACAAAGTTGTGGTGAAACCAGGGTATTTAACCTAAGTGGGGTGCGGTCAATGCTCATTGGTACACCCTGCTGTTTCAGTTAGAGTCATCGGAGTCATCTGAGGTCGACGGCCAGATGAGGCTAAAGCTGTTTCAGAAATGCACTGAGGTGTGGAAATTTCCCTGAAATTTTCTGGAGGGGCTGTATTCCAGAATACAAATGTTCCTCAAGACATTATCCAGAACTTTTCCTGCCAGCCCCCTAGTAAAATATCCAGGAAATGCGTAAGTGCGCCCATGAGAGAACACACCAGGTGCACATGTTGATGACTGTAAACTTTCAACCGCAGCAAAATGTCCGGACCCAAAGTTCTGCACATTTTCCATAGTTCTTGTCTGAAAACAGCTTAAGTTTGAATGGTTGTCTCCTCGGAAGGGATGAAAGGACAGTTTTGTATTGTAGGAGGGAGAAATGTGGTGTGATGAGATGGCTTCCCTCACTCCTTTTTCAAACCACCTGTCTTCTCCGTCTAAGATACGCAAATCTTGTCTTTGTCCCTCGTCTTTTAGGTGTTATGACAATAGCGGAGCCTTGACCTAAAGAGTCGGCCTCAAGATTCAACAGCCTGGAGCACGACTGAGCACTGCCCACACCCCACAGAGGTTAAATACCTGGGTTTCACCACAACCAGTTCAGTTCCAAGTCCAGTTGCCCCCGATTCAACACATTTGGAAAACTATGACCTGGATGAATGAGAATCTCCACAGCGTTCCTCTCTTTCACACATGACAGGATGAAAATGGAAGCAAGAAACGACAATTACTGGGTCAAACAGAGACTAAATGTGGGCGACACTCACACCCCGACATACAACATCAATATATTGACCAGCGATCAAGCAGGCAAGAAGCAAGAGAGATTAATCAACTCACTGGTTCCTTTCCGCCGTCATAGTAATCAAATGACAAACCTGTAATCAGAAAAAGCAACTGGTGTCAGACACTATGTTAGGGTGACTAATGCTGCCATGATCATTTAAATGAACATTTGCATGCCGTGTCAGCAGTCTATCGATATGTTAATCATACAAAAGGGAACAGAGGGAGATCAATCAAGTCCACTAGAGTCCACTCACCGACGAGTTTCAGCATGAGGACACAATGAGGCATAGTCCACTTGATGTCATACTCCTCTGTTGCTGTGTAGTAATACCCTGCCAGCAGGTAAACCTACAGGAAAACAACAACATCCAGGGAGATAAGGTCAGCCTCATCAAATATAAGTAAAAGTTTATCACAATTCTAAATAACAGAAAACCACGGAAGAAGAAATTAAAACAGTAAATCATCATAACTCATAGGAAGTGTGTTGTTGTTGTTTTTAAGGAGATCTAGAGTGGCCATATTTCTAATTGAAAAACTTGCACTTCATTGTCACATTTCATCACGTAAGTGTGGGTATTTAAAATAAGTAATTTGACTACATCATAAGGTGATTGGCCTTAGTTGTAAATGGCCCTTTTTAAGTACACGGGGCAAACAGTGTGTCGGCATTAACAAGGAAATGAAAGGAGATCACACGCTGCAGATGCAGAAATCAGATAAAAGGCTGTGCAGACAATCTGGCTGGAAGTGCCCGAGCCACTGCGGTAAAAGTCTGGCAGTGCACAATTGGGAGCTATTGCTATAAGGTAAGTCTGTGTGCATGGGAATGGGGCAGGGAAGAAAAAGAAACCCCGGGACACCTTACCATTTGAAAGGTAAAGCTGCACAGGACAGTTGTCACCGTCCTTCCCATGAGCCTCAGCATCAGGAATTGGACAAGGATGCATACTGCGGAGTGATAAAGCTGAGAGCCTGGGAAAGAGACGGACAGAGGGAAGGAAGGGGAGGGGGGGCAATGGTGAGTGCAGTCAAGTGAGACCTGTAGGACTGAAAATGACCACAGTACTCCCCCCCCCCTCCCACACTGTTCAGTATTGGCAGAGATGATGAGACGACGGCAAAGCAGATACATGATAAACATCCGACTTGAATTGAGCTTTTAAAAGATGGCTGGAAGAAAAAGAGTATTCTACGAGTAGAAAGATAAATCCACAGACCTGCTGTAAAATCCGAGTGCAGCAACAACAGAATAAAGACAAGAGAAAGAAATCAATGTTAACATTAAGTCCCCATCATGCCACTCTACTCCACGAGGAAGCTCCATCCATTCATCCTTTCATCCGATCCAGAGCTGCACTTCTTACCACTGCTTTCACAGTGGCAATTACACAATACATGTAATTTACTGCAGAGCTGAAAACTAATGTTTATTGATTGGTCAATTGACAGACAATAAAATATTTTTTAATAATCAATATCATGTTTTGGGCAAATCAGCCAAAAGGTCAATGTTAGCAATGTGAATATTTGCTTGAAAATAAAATAATGAAATCAATTGTTAAAAATTGATTTAACAACCCCTCCATTCAGACATCCTGGGTTTCATACTTCACCGATCTAAGGAATCAGCTCCATCAACGTGCGGGGTGGAGCCTTTCATATCATTCCGCCATAGCATATCTCCTGGTCGTAGCTATATTATAGGAATTTTCAACTTTAAGTTGGCCATGGTAGCCGAGTCAGAGCTGGTGATTGAAAGAAAGGTTCATCTAACATCAGCAACACTGTTTGGTGACGTAGTGAGGCTTAAGTCTCGTGCTTCTAACGCTGTAGAGAGCAATTCATGATACATTACCATTCTGATCCGTTCTTCTTCTTCGTCTTTAGCATTCGTAACAATTCGAACATGTGTGAACCTGAGTTTTCAAACTATATTGGTTTGTGTAGTTTATGTAGCAAAACAGAAAAACAAGCAGAGGTGTGTGTGTGTGTGTGTGTGTGTTTAATGAGCTATTTTTGGGCAAAGACAATATTTCTTTCAATGAAAATATGTAATTTTGAGCATAATAGCTGACTTTTGGAGGTTTAATCAGTGTCATCGGTGAAACTTTAATCTTTGTATTTCTAACTGTTCTTGGACAAAACAAGTAATCTGAAATGGTCACTCCAGGCTCAGGGAGAATTCTTCATTATTGTTTAACATTTCCTGCAGTAAAAAACTAATCAATAAAGCAACAAAAGAATTGGAAGATCAATTGACGATGAAAATGATGATCAGTTTCAAACTTGCAGCCCTTAGTGTACTTGATGTAGTGTGTGTTAGAAGAGGAGAAGGGTTTCATGCGTGAAAATAAGACCTAAATGTTAATCCTCTGTGGTCAAAACGGTCTGTCGAGTAGCACATTAACTTTCTCGTCAACCAAGAAATTACTCGACAAAACTGATGATTCATCCACATGCAAAAGATTTGCCTTGATCTCCAACTAGACATTCCTGGTCATTATGTTCCAGGCAAAAATCTCCTTTCTATTCAAGCAGACACACAACTTCCTTTCCACCACAAACCCAACACAACACAAACCGTTCCCTTCATCTCACCAAAGTTGAACGCCGCTAGAGACAGTCCGGAGAGTGCGTGGAATAAATGAATAACTGTGGAAGACTCGTGGAACAAGTATCGCCGATACACCAGAGCAAAGGGATAACCTGCAGGGGAGACAGAGAGAAAAAACACCGTTACAGTACGTGTATTCATATCAGCAAAGTGAGCAACTGTTGACACCTCGGCGTATTAACGACACGGACACACATTCCAACAACGTGGGAGCAATGGTGCGCATGTGTGTTGGGGCAAGTCTGGCACCTCAAGGTGGAAGATAACTGCCCCATGTAGGACCACGGACAGAAAAATCAGTCTCCAGTGACCAAATTGTATTATTACAAAGGATCATCTAGTCGGGTCGACTTTTTCACACTCTGGGATGTTGATTACGCTGCTGCACTTAAGTCGAACATGGGGCAGATGTTCAGTGAGACTTGTGATTTTACTCGGTGTTGCTCCCCCCTCACCTGCTGCTCACGCATTTACATTTTGCTATGTAGCTCCACCATTTTGTTGACACTCAACAAGATGGTGGAGCAACAAAAAATAATAAAAGAATACAAAACAGTTAGCATTACCTGATGATTGGGATACATAATATTTTCAGGCTTACCATTTTTTTCCCCTACCAATGTCAAATTACATTTTGTAGATTTATTTTTACATATTTGAAATATTCAGATAATATGACAGATCATTTGTTGAGTGGTTAATAAATGTGCCTGGAAGATATGTAAAACTTTCCTTATTAATATCTTCCAGAGTATATTTTGAATAATAATAATAATAATAATAATAATAATCTAGTGTAAAATATTTCAGGGGTGTTATTGAAATATGTGGGAGCAACTTCCGCAGCACCAGGACATTTATCTGGTCAGCTGACACGACTGCTACTGAGGGAAGGTAACCAAAGACATCCCCTCCCTTCCCTGACGAGACTGGAGCATACCAGAGGTACTACAACCTTCTACATGCATACACACTTTTTGGGTGCATGAAAAAAAATCATGTTTAGGGCCACCAAAATCCTACGTCTGCCCCTGCTCACTCACATTGTCCCACCTCCCTCTCGTCACTCTTTCCCCCCCTTCCGATCTACACTGAGGGGGACTCTGCAAGTCATTCTGCCTGCAGCCTCCCCTGTGGGGTCGCTTCTGGTGCAGGCTCTGCCCTCAGGTGAGCTCACCTGACGGGACAGGAAACACATGTTTCCAACAAGCAGAAACTGTTGTCATAATAACAACAACAACAAACTTGAATCCATGTTGATTGATATTTTGTCGTAAATACCTGAAACTCTAAGAACTACTTCAAATTGCTACAATATCAAAGAATTGGGCAGAATTATGATGAAATTCTGTACTGAGGTACTGAGGAGGAGCTAAACAGTCCAAGGTCTGAATCAGCTGTTGTGTCAAGATAAGAGGAGCAATTTTGTCCTTCCGGAAAAAGCAAGACTAAGAATTAGTGCAAATCGGGGTTTTCATATTCACATGCACTGCAGCATCTTCGATGTCACTGAATATGAAAAAGGCGTTTTATGTAATAAAAGCGTGAAACATCTTATTCATTTCTGCAGCAGCTCTCCATTGTTGCTCAAAGGCTCAAAAATCCATCAATGAGCCACACCGTTGAACTTGTACACAAGTTTTATGACGATGGAAATACAACCCCACATACTGTACACTATCCCCCTGCCACAAGTATTAAGTGTTCGGCTTAAAATTATCAACTGTTGAGCAATGTTGGCTTGTTGCACCCAGCTTTTTAATGTTTACTTGAACTTTTTTTTGAGGCAAAAAATATTGGAATACAGATGAAAGCATTTTTGAAATGAGATGCGCAGACATTGAAAAGAAAACTAGAATAAAACCTGTGTTAATAAAATAAAATAAAGCTGCACAGGGACTAATTATCTGAATCGTTAGGATGTAGAGAATTCGAAGCGTGATGTGGCCCTGTTTTCTTTTACATGTTTGCAGCAGGACGATCAGAGCCAAACTTATGTAGACCTATATATAGCAGAGGAAACGATGTCGCAACGGGCTCCACTGTGGTTGTACAAGGCAGCTACTATACAGTTACACGATTGCGCAAAGGACATCCAGTATCACTGGGACGAAGAGCAGGCAACAGGCTGACAGGACCATACCATACCAAAGTCTGATCTGAATGGCCTTGCTCAATCTATTGTATTGTGTGAGGCTGCACAGTGGGGGGTAAATAGACCATGTGTCCATGTGTCAGAGCAGAGTTCAGAGAGGACAGCGTGGAGGACACCCTCCCCCACCCCGGCCCAGCCACACACTTGCCCCTGTCGTTCCCACCCTGTGGTCCTGAAGCAGAGCTGCGGGCTCCAGGCCACGTCAGAACGGCACAACTTTAAGTCCAATCAAACGTGTATGGCTTTGATGAAAAGTTCCAGACGACTGTGATGTCTCCTCTATCAACATGAACATGAACATGGGGGGGGGGGGGGGTGTATTTAGGCAGCCTGATCTCATCCTGCTCCTTGTCAAAGTTTTGCCCTCCCCCAACAACATTGGGGCTATTATTTTCACCAACCTCTTCGCCAACACCGCTCCCTCATGTCCCACAGCCCCCTGTCGTTTTCATGCCACTGGAGGAGAGGGAGGAGGGGGGGTGCTGTGGTAGGCCGAGTTTGGAACCGACTAGCATACTTGCCGCCGGGTCGTCCGGTCTGGTGGCTAATCCAACAACTGGGGTTGTAAATAACCTACCTGACAGCCCCGACGGAAAGCTCACCCGGGCACCAGCAGCCTCGGACAGGTTCACCAGCCCCACTTTAGCCGCTGCTGGTGACATGTTTGCAGGGACACTTGTGTGTTGGGGGCTGCGCGCCACTTCAGTCGGAGGCTGTCTGGAAGCGAACCGGTTATTTCCCCGATACATTTTTAAAACTGCTCACAACAAATAGCCGAGCAACACAACAGTTTGTCAGCCAGACGCTACATCTCAGTCGGTACCTGACTGAGCGTCATGTTAGCCCCTGACAGTCACACTCAGCAGTTGACAGCCGACTAACCCGGCGGCGCAGCGGCTGCAATTTCGGCTGCACAACTTCACAACTGAGCCCATGAGGCGAAACTCACCGATCAAGATAGATAGCATGAGTCGAACCGCTGGCTCCGGGGAACCTAGGGAGTCCGCCAGCTTCTCCATCAAGGGAGCCGCCATCTTTCTTGAGGGCGGAAACGTCTCCTCGCTACGGCTCTGTGAACTCTACTGACTCACGAGCGCGCATCTTACGCCCCCTCCCTCCCTAATGCTGCCTTCAAGTGGTATCGGAATTATGGTAAATACGACATGCCGACGTGGAACTGGCACTTGAACGCCCCCCCTGAAATCGTAATTACGACTGGGAAACTCTGAGATCATTTTGATACGAGAGTTCCCGAGTTGTGACCAGAACCTTTAAACATGGCAGAGAAGAGGGAGATTCAGTAATGTAATGCATGTAATTCAGTGCAACAAGTAGTAGCTGTTGCTACATGATTTTAATCTGTAATCACTGTACACTTAAATTGATATAGACCAATGCCATTTATCGTTACATCCATAACAAATTAACTATATGACATGAGCAATTTTGCCTTCTTTTCAATTCGTTCCGACATCAAAGCACTTGAACATGACATTCTCGTAATTCCGACAATTTACGGATCTTCCGACTAGCACGTGAAGGCAGCATAAACACACTTTTTTTAAATACCCTGCAAAATTAACCTGTTTGTTGTTTATTTGCCCTATAATTGGTAATTTTATTAAATTGTCATAACAGTGTGTCACTACAGGTTGCACCTATATGATCTGAAAAAGAGATATGTGCAGCAACGCAACCAGAATTATGTAACGAAGAGCTGTAAACAAGTAAACATAACCATAGACTGTAGAACAAAACCTGACATCATGGTGGACGTTTGACCCCGTGTGGTGACTTGCAGGTATGACAGTCCTGGTTGGGTGACAAACTTTGAGACAGTGGAAGTGCCTGTCTACAATAATTAAAAATTAAAATTAAAATTAAAATATATATATATATATATATATTTATTCCATCAAAGCTCTTGCATAAATTCAAAGGTAATACATAAATTTGACTGACATAATGTTAAATAGTAAAAAAAATCAAATGTCTATCAATACCAAAAATGAATTATCTGAAGCAGTGTTATTGATAAATCCCATATTTATATCTGTTTATAATAGATAGTTGTTCATTCCATGTTAATAATTGCCAGAGATTTTTACACAAAAAGTTTTTACACAAAATGTCGGTTTTAAAAATGAGAAATTAAAATTCGAACTGTTATTGTAAAATAACATTAGACATTTTATTTCATTTTTTTTATTTATTTGACAGTTATACGTTTATTCTTTCTCTGCTGCAAGATCAGATTTTACATATAAACCTTGTTATCTTCCTGCAGCTGTATAGATTTTTAGATGTATAGATACCTCAGATCAAAATGTACTTTACCTCGACCAACTGCAAAAGAACCATTAATGTTATATTAAAATACTATGACAGGGAATGTTTCATCTGCTGGTTAACCAGAGACATCTGGCCGGTAAATCCACGACTACGTGTCATCGCCACTTCTTCCGTATATTTATGTTGTAACACAATGTGACTCCTAAAAGCCAGTTGTCGACTACTTTCCGTTTCACACACGTTTGGGGCTTCTTTTTACAAGAAACCTACTTGAAAAATATCTAAAGAGCAAAACAATTCCTAATCTGTTGGGACGACGACTGGCAAATATAGTACTCTGAATACCTACCTCACTGTTATGGTGTCACTCTGTAACGAGATGAAACGAAAGCAACATACAATGACAGAGGATTAATAAAATGTACATTTATTAAAAACATAGGGTCTTACCTCTATAAAATTCAATTCTATCACTTTATCGTGGGGGAACAATGTTTTATTCTCGCAATGCATGTAGGGTATGCAAAACTGGGCGAAATGTCATCCAATCAGATGGCTCCATATTCTTCCAGACAGGAAAAAAGGGGGGAGCAACAGCTGCAGTGTCAGCCAATCAAACTAAACCTCAGCCACAGGTCACAGTTAAACTGCACGTAATCGTCTGTAACTGATAAATGTGCATGAGGTTTTGTAATCGTTACCATCGCATTAAAGAAATTCATATAAGTCAAAATGTTTAGGTTATAGATTCATTACATTCGAGATCAGTTAATGATGAAAGATTAATTCATGTCATGCCAGTAATTTTCACGATAACTCCATTATTTTGAAAAGGTGATGTTCAAGTCTTGCCTGAGGTTACGTCTGTTTGTTGATTTGTAGGCAGAATTAGGCAAAAACAACTGACTCACCGGAGAACCAGAGTCAGTGACTAAACAGTTTGTAACAAGTGGACATAAGTGTTACAATAAAGAGCAACACATATGTTTTGTTCGTATTGTTGTTGGCAAACTGTATCCACACTAAAAGCTGAATTTTAATTGAACAAAGATTGAAGAACTATGGCATGTTCCTCCAAGATATTTGGGAGAAAACTGCACCTAGTAGAATTGATGCTGTAATATTTTATTTTTGTTCTACTAACTGCAGTTTGTATGAAGTTAACTGATTAAAAAGTATTTTACTTTTAGAGCCTTGAAGTTAGGCACAGTGCCGAATGGAAGTATGGCGTTCTGGATCACCATGCAGTCCAAAATCCAAGGTTTAATATATATATATATATATATATATATATATATATATATATATATATATATATATATATATATATATATATATATATATATATATATATATATATAATTATTGTTATTGTTTTTTATAAAACATTTTTTCTAAACTTTATCTATATATCAATTAAGCTGAAGCTACTCTGAAGGTGTGATGATGAAGATACTTTAAATACGTTGTATGTTTTTCAAATAGTTTAAATTAGTGTCAATGTTAGTAGAATAGTTCTGTGGGACCACAGACTGCATTTAAAAATACACCAGTATATGAGTATACCAGCAGTGGAAAACCCACAGCAACACTGTAACAAGTGTCATTGAACGCAGCATGACATTTTGCTCGTCCCCTTCTTCAAATGGGGGAGATGCGTTTACGGGCGTGCCGCCACAAGCCAATGGAACCGAGCGAGAGGAGGGGTCAACATTTCCATGTTCATAAAAGCCCCGACGTGCTCTTCTGACGTCCGCTCTCTCGCCCCAGAAGAAGTGTACCCTGGTCAACTGTCGACGCCGGCTTTTATTCGTTTTCAGCTAACACCCTCCGCACCCCCAAAACAACCGCAAACATGAGCAGGAAATTCTTCGTTGGTGGAAACTGGAAGCTGAACGGCGACAAGAAGAGCCTCGGGGAGCTCATCCAGACCATGAACGGCGCCAAGGTGGATCCCAATGTCGGTATGTGGATCCAGACAGTCGTGTCATCACATCGCCACCGGGATATTATTTGTGTAGCGTATTGCTGTCTGTTGTTACTGCTGCAGTTTACTTTGCAACATTTCCTCATTTTTTGTCAAAACGACTCGTTTCGTTCCACAAACCAATGACACAGTTCGCACGACCGACGCTCACCTCTTCCGCGTTTTTAGCTACTTTCAGTGTGATGTCTGTGAATCGACACGCAGCCACGGACACATGCGAATGTATGAATCCACACGTAGCGACGCTGAGGGGGGATTATCGCGAGTGGTGGTGGGTTTGCGTTCTCAGCGGCACGTAGTCCAGCGGAGTCACCAGGCCTGCCTCCGCTGTGGGAGCGGAGGGTGCGTTCAAGTGAGGCTTGTTCCGCCTCCATCCTCCGCTCACTGATGATACAGTAGGCTAACGTGAGCTTCTCTGCGAAATGTATTCCAATTCACTTTGTCGAGGCTTGTCCATTAGAGGAGATGGCAGTGGAATGCAACAGCCGCGGAGATAGGGAACACGGCCGATCGTGTCATATTCACCTCGTCTACCATTAATCCAACGCCACCTGAATGCGGCGGCAGACATTTACCCTGCTGCTGCCTGCTTCCTGTCGACTGGACACAATCTACACAAGATCATTCTGCCGTTTTAAGACACTGCTCTGTTTGGTTTTTTGAATGCACGATGCTCTGCACACACGCAGTGAGGCGTTCAATGTGTCTGGGCCTGTTTCCGTGGTCACCAGGCCAGTTGTACTTCTCCTGCAAATTGGTGTTATGCAACTGTCATGTTGTATGCAGGCCCGATCTGCACAAAAGCAAACTGTCATTCTTTTGATTCTATCCTTGGACTTTGCTCCACTAATGAATCCGCCCCCCTAACAAGGCCAGCCTGAAACCCAATCAGGCTCTTCCCACTGGCCTCTCTTCTGAGCTTTTAAAGTCAAAGTTCAGCTCTTTCCTCCCCAGACTGATTTTCCTCACATCAACGATATTGAATTTGACTGAGTGACCTCTAGCTCGTGACTTTTCCTTGACTGCTGCGGAATGCATCCATGTAGGTGACCTTTTGGAGGCTGAACTCAGACCTTTCACGCAGTGGGGTCTGACTGTGGCCGGGGAGAGATGACCTTTACCAAACCAATAATAACGAGAGGTGTTTAATATAGACTCCCTTAACCCCAAAGATATGTTACATTGCGAATGTCAGTGTCTTAACTTTACTGTTCTGTGCTTGACCCCAGCAAACTGTACTGCTGTTGACTTTGGTAAAATCGTGTTTGCACATGGGGGCAAACATTTCGTTTTTTCACACACACGCACACAGTGCAAAATGAATCAGTTTTAAGATGCAACAACATGAGCAGTGCGTTTTTTTTATATAGTTTGTCAATTTGGCAGTAGTAATAGTAGTAGTAAACATGTACATCGATGTACTGTTGTTGGTTTAAAGTACAAATTACGCCATTTATTACTGATGTGAAGAAACCTTTAACAGTCAGCAAACTGTCAATCAGTTTGAGATCGAAAGCAGTTTCAAGTCCTGTGTCTCTAATAAACCATGGTCATCGTTGACCCGGAGCATTCAGTCGGTTTATCAATTCTCCCTGTAAATGTCACAAGTGAAAAGTCTGGATTAAATTAGTCTCTTCAATCTATATGGTGTTGTAGTGCTGGGGGGGGGGGCGTGTATGTAGATCTTTATTTAGTTGTCCAGTAGTTTAACTGATAGGTCGGTGTTAGAGCACACTTATTGGCAGCCTACTGAAGTGTCTTAAAGCGATGGCTGGAACCCCATCCAATCCGTTTGGATGTTATTCAGCAGCTGAACATGCTGTTTTCACATTCATAGAAATGATCCAAACAGAAAAAAAACATTTAAGAAAATAAACAGTGATATACAGTATTAAAGATATAGTTAAATAGTTAGTTTGGTATCCTTTTCCTTGTCATAAAGGCTACATTACTGAGACGTGAAATATTCCAAAAATGGACTGAACACACCGTGTTTAGCCATCACAGCTAGATTACTAATGACTGAATTCACTTATGTACAGTTAATATCTTCTAATGCTCCAAAAGTACATTTCCAACAACAATCACAACAATGATATTGAGGAAGCTTTTAAAAATGTATCATAAAATGTGAACCAGATGTAAGTGTATTTTTTTGTGTGTTAATAGAGGTGGTTTGCGGTGCTCCATCCATCTACCTGGACTTTGCCAGGTCCAAGCTGGATGCCAAGTTTGGCGTGGCTGCTCAGAACTGCTACAAAGTTGCCAAGGGTGCCTTCACTGGGGAGATCAGGTATGTCATGTGTCCATCGGAGGAACAATTACAAGGGTTTGATAGTGAGCAAATAAAGATGGATAAGTGAAAACAACTTATAGGCAGTTGAAATGCAGAAAAGTAGCCCCACAAATAGTTTGATTTATTCTGGTTTATTCTGTGTTTCAGCCCTGCGATGATCAAGGACTGTGGCGTGAACTGGGTGATCCTCGGACACTCTGAGAGGCGCCACGTCTTTGGAGAGAGTGATGAGGTATTTCTGGAGCATTATATCCTGTACATTCACTTTGCACCGGCTCTGTCAGTGTCCGTAGTGGCAATGGGTGTTAAATGGAAAGAGATTGACAAATATGCATCATTGCATCCGTTTGTTGTGTTAGCTCATTGGTCAGAAGACGGCCCACGCTCTGGAGAGTGGTCTCGGGGTGATTGCCTGCATTGGCGAGAAGCTGGACGAACGAGAGGGCGGCATCACCGAGAAGGTCGTCTTTGCTCAGACCAAGGTCATCGCAGGTACACTACTCCTGACAACCCCACTGTGGAGGTTTATATTTACAGTAGACAGTCTGGATGTTGTAACACACATTTTAGTTTTGTGTGCAAACTGGAACATGCTGGAACTTGGAAGTCATAAAAACTTGCCAAATACAAATTCAAGTCTTATCACACGTCTCTTTCACAGACAATGTAAAGGACTGGAGCAAGGTCGTGCTTGCTTATGAGCCTGTGTGGGCCATTGGCACCGGCAAGACTGCCTCCCCACAGCAGGTAAATATTAGAAACCACTGAATATTTCCACATCTTGGATAACTACAGTTTATTTTACCATAACCCATCATAACGTCGGTTTCCTGTGTGTCACCTCAGGCTCAGGAGGTTCATGAGAAACTGAGGGTGTGGCTGAAGGACAATGTATCTGAGGCTGTAGCCAACTCTGTGAGGATCATCTATGGAGGTGAATCAGTGGGACGAGATGAGAAGGATTATACTATTATACTATTCTTTATTTATTTTACCACATCCATCTTTTCTCACCATTCTCTGCTCTTCTCAGGCTCTGTGACCGGTGGAACCTGCAAAGAACTCGCCTCCCAGAAGGACGTTGACGGTTTCCTCGTGGGCGGAGCCTCCCTCAAGCCAGAGTTTGTTGAAATTATCAACGCCAAGGTGTAAAAATCAGGGCAGCAGCAGCAGCAGCAGTGTCACCATGTCCAGATCAGAGGCCAGCTCCATTGTGATGATCCAGTTCCATCGTCCCTTACTCTCAGCACTTAGTCATCTTCCCCTATCTGTTCAAAGTATTTTGTGTAATCGTGTCATTCCCACCTTTTCGTTTATTTTGTTTGCGTATTTTTTGTCCTGAAGAAAAGCGACAGGTTGACACATGCACTGCACTGAATTGAGTAAAGTCCACTGAGAAAATAGTCTGTGTGCATACTAACTTCCACGCCAAGTGCTCAAGCTGTTAAGACTGTCAGTTACACCTTGAGGTGGACAAGCAGTCGGCGCCTTTACTTGAAAAGTTTACTTAACTTTTTTGTTAGGTAAACAGTGTCACAGCTCTTGTCAATCAGATTTGTTCTTGTCTTTTTAATATTGCTGTCTCGTTTGTGTAATTATGATGTTCTTCTGTGGCTTTTACCTCCCCGTAGACATGCATGATCCACTCCTCTCATTGGCTGTTTTACTAAGAGGGAGGTGTCCATTACATGTTAATCACATTGTGTCATGGCCGATGGATTAAAGGGTGGGATGGCTGTAAGGAAACATTATAATAAACAGTTAAGAGACTATTTTCAGTTTGTTGTCTCTTGTTTTTTTTTTACCTTGTTGGCATTTATCCTGTGACTCTCAAGAATATAATATATGCTTGCATATACTGTATACCAGTGGATTTCATAACTATTCAGACTGTAGTGGGTTCATACAGACCTGGTGGTAATCCCAGTGGTGTTCTCAGAATGGGAGAGACACGGTATCTGATTACAAGCGTGAACTGTTCATACAATGCCATGCAGAGTAGCATATATCTGCTATTTTTATCCTGGTGTTAACTAAAACGGACACAAAGCAGTCAAAGATTCATGTGTCAGGGGGAAATTGTGCACCCTCTGCCAATTATACACCTGTACAGACAGTAATGTGTAGTAGACAAAACAATAAAAACCCAAATCACTACAGACCATCACTGACCTCCGTGCTAAAATATACTATTGAATTGTCTAGGAATTTCTCTTCTCTCCTGGGAAACTGCAAGTGTTCTCATGCACTATGCAAGGTCGTATCTGTGGCAGCCCGAGACATTCGATAGGTAGCTGAAGGCTGTCGCGTCGCAGAATTTAGGCTACATCCTGCAAGACACATTGTAAAGTAAATGTGAGTGTTGCTTTGTAGATAGCCATTTTGTTGTGAGATGCCGACATTACTCTGAGAGATAAATACACCCACAGGGACCGGGGTTAGGCAGATTATCTTGGGACGTGGCCAGTGGCATTAGGCCTCGTTTGGGGGTTCCCGACCATGCAGTGTCCTGTACATGGCCGATCATAGGTTTCTCACAACATTGTCATCGCTGTAGGCTTAGGTATTCACCCGTTCTCTGGGGCCGTTCCCTTCCCAGCTCAGGTGCCCAAGGCAATTGCCTGCATTTCAATGTCCCTGCTCTGTGGCCACTGTTTTAGTTACACCTGCAACAGCCTAACATAATCCAACACAACTGCTCTGTTATACTGTACAGGTTTTTTAACACTGTCATAGATTCAACTCAATTTTATTTGTAAAGCACCAAATCACGACATGCATTATATCAAGGTATTTATAAGGGCCGAGACATTCCATTGCAATATTATTGAGGGAAAACCGGAAAACAGTTTCCCCAGATTTCAATGGGAAGGAACCTGCATTGTTATCTTTGGTGATTTTGAGTTGATCAAATCTGTGAAACGTCTTTCTGAATGAAGAGTCTCCAACACATTCCCAAAACTGGGACACATTGAGGTTAAGACACGGAGCTAATGAAGATAGCAAACGAATGTTAAATATGAAGGGCCTCCAAAGTCCCCTTTGCCTGTGGCCCTTGCAGTCCCTCGAGACACTCCTGCCCCCGAGTGTGGCCCCCCCCTTTCTGTTGGCCCCCTCCCTCTGCAGCCTGAGGGCCACGGGAGAACTGGGGTCTCGCCTTTGCCCCCCGGTCCAGTAGGGGGCGGTAGTGCCCCGCACCGCCCATCGCTGCGTGGCTCGTGTCTCATGTCCGTGTTTACAAGCGAAGCGTGACGTGGGAGCGGGGGGACTCGCATGAATACGTGCCCAGGCGCCGTCCGTTTCCGCTGCAACATGTCCAAGATGCTGTCCCTGAGAGCGTTCCTCAGCGAGAGGCTGGCGGCGGCAGCGGAGGAGATCCTCGGAGCGGTGGAGAAGACGCTGTACGAGTACAAAGAGGAGATTTCCCGTTCCAAAGATTTGGAGATCAGCCGCCTTAGGATGCAGCTGAAGCTGCTCAAGTCAGGTTGGTTCCCGCTGGCATCGCGCTACAACCAAACCTCGAATGAAGGTTTGCCTCACGAGTGTGATTTGTCTCTCTGTGTTTTGTCTCCTCTTTTGCCTCAGACCCCCGGGCAGATAGATGTCTAGGAGCTCCGCTGCAGCAGCTCACCCATCACCATCCTCCTCCTCCTCCTCCTCCTCTTCAGCAGCACCATCACCACCATCAGTCCGTCCCTGCGGTGGAGGCGCCTGAGTCCCAGCACTGTGAGGAGGACGAGGGCAGCAGCATGGACCAGGAGCACCCGGAGCCGTCTGAGGTCAAGAAGGAGCAGCAGAAGAGCCACAGAGACTTCTGGATAAGTCACGACGACGAGCAGCTCGAAAGCCTCGAGTCGGACATCAAGGACTTCATCTCTTCTCCCTCCAGTCTGAAAGCCAGCGTGCAGGACCCCACCTTGCCCTTCCACCCCTATCACAACAACATCATCATCAACAACAGCGGCGAGGAGGGCAAAGAAAAACCCTACAGCTGCTCTGTGTGCGAGAAGCGCTTCAGCAACTGCTCCCACCTCGCTGCTCACATCAGGACGCACACGGGCGAGAGGCCGTACAGGTGTGAAATATGCAGAAAGACCTTCATCACGACGAGCGCTCTGAACCGACACCAGACCATCCACACGGAGGGGAAACACTTTGTGTGTAACTACTGTGGCAAGTCCTTCAAATGGATGGAGTCTCTTGGCAGACACGTGAGAAGTGTTCACAAGAGGGAGAACGTGCCCGTATGACACGCATGCGGCTGCACATTCACACTGTGCACGTGTCCAATAGATCAGATGCGTTGTTATTATGTATTCATTATCGTTCATTTTAATGATCAAATCACCCAACAGGTGCAAACAAAGAATGTAATATCTGTTTATCTGTGTGAAGTTGTGAATTGTGTTGGTGAATCTGTGCATGGACCTTATGAAGCCGTGTCTACATAAACCCTAGATAGTAAATTATGTGTAAATAAATTGTAGTTTTTTTAAATCAAATATTGGTCAATTTATTCTTTCAGAATAAAGTATCAATACACTAAACATTTTGATACTGTTTGATTATATTCTGCTCTCTACCGCAGGAATATTAGCAAGGGGAAGTTGCACCAGTTCACCAGTAGGTGGCAGTCACAGGATTTCATTCATAATTTCTCATCACTCTCCAGTATTTGGCAGTATTCAGGTCCTGCTGTCTCATGTTCTGAGTGTGTACTTCACGACTGCGAGCTGAAGTTTTTTTTCATCCAGTAGCCTTCTTACAATCAAAATATTATAATCAATATGAACGTTGTTCACCTCATGAAGTGTATTTCCATTGCCTGAATAAGAACTGTATAACTACCAGGTTAAATGGAAACCATTTCCATGCCAAGGGAGATATCCAGGATACTACCACAGATTATCTCCAGTTAAAATTGAATTTAGAATTAAGTATTTCAATGGTGTGGTGATTTATCTTATCATCAGGCAATGAATAGCATTTTTCCATTTTTATTTACCCTCAAATATGATTTTGTTTGGGAAAATAATCTTTGCAGGTGTCTAAAACAGTTTCTTTATCAGTTTGTTTCAATACTTAATCGAAACTATATAATTTCTACACTGAAATATCAAAATTGTATTATCTTTTGTTTCTGCCCTCACTCTTCACTTTTCTATTATTATCCAACTTTGCTGTTCTCTGGTATTTCCAGAGGTGGTGGGTTGTAAACCCATTTCCATAAAAATTCAGCCTAACATAGTTGGTGTCTTTGGAAACTTCTGGTATCACTAGAATTTGAAATGAAGCCCTGTGGATACAAGCTATATTAAGCTGCACAGCTTGAGTTTGTGATGACTGATCCACTGGTGGGTCAGTGGCATTTAAGAGTTTAAACCTCAAGGTGGTACTTAAAAAAAAAAAAATGAATCGACCACTTGAACCACAGCAATTATTTTACATAAAACTACTTTTTTTTTCTTCATTATTTATATCTGACAAACGAATCCAGGTTCTAACCATCCAGGGCCTTTCTGTGTGGAGATGGCATGTTCGCCCCGTGTATGCGAGGGTTTTCTCCCGGTACTCAGGCATCCTCCCGCAATCCAAAAACATTGATTGACCAAAGTTGTGAGAGTAGTTGGCGGTTCCTTTGTGCTTTAAATCGAGTCAACCTTTTTCCATGAAAACCACGTCTCAGCGGGCAAGAGAATAACATGGTAACACAGGACTTATAGGACCAATATAGGTACGGATGGTGTCGTTTTTCTGTCGCCATTACACTGTGAAATCATCTTTGACATCATAATGTGGGAGGGAAAGTTGTCAATTTAACTTATTATTTAATTATTTCAGATTTCATGCACCAACCAGCAGCGACACTCTTTATTCTGTTGTATTTTGTACAATTCAATGACAATAAAGGTTTTCTATTCTGTTCTATTCTATAACGTGTATTTGGCACAGAATCTCACCAAAAGAAAACGTACACTCAGTTCATCTCCTTCCTCAGGCAGCAGGATTTTTAATGCAGGGGGAGCTGTGAGAGTACAGTGTGTGTGGAGATTAATGTTCATGTTATAAATCGTATATACTGTACAAATCTTCAGTGAGCATGTTTTGAGGTTATACTCACATCATTTACTTGAGCTCCTGAAAACAACTGAGGTAAGTGTCTGCAAGCTGCACTTCATTCGCGTCTCCTAATGCTGTAGAACATCTTGTTGAGCTGGATTATGATTTCAGGCTGCACTCGCTCACTGTAGAGATTCTCCGAGAGCACTCATGTTACATGCAGGTGCTCTGTGCCGTAAACCATTTATGACGAGCGTGGACAATGAACATGACGACACAGTATCTTTTTGAAATCAAAAGTGTGGATCAGAATAAAGATGATGAATGGTGAGTGCTGGGGCTCACAGCTTCAAATCATGTTTGTCAGCTGAAGTGCAGCAGCGGTGCTCTGACCACATCTGTACTAACTTTAATATTCTGAACAAAGAAGGAAGAAGGTTTGTAAAGGGACGTTACAATATATCACCTCAATAAGTTATTGACCTGTACATTTGTCCATATTCTGTATATTCTGTATATTATCTGTTACCTAGCATAGCATGTTCACTGCACCTTAATCTGTATATTATAATCTGTAGAATACACTTATACTTATATTTATAGTATTTATTTATATTTATAGCATCCCATTAATCCATCCATCCATATATACCCAATAATTCACATTTTGTCTATCTGTAAATTCTGTAATTACTTTTGTACATAGCACAGACTCTTGCACTATCTGCTTATTGCACTTCTGGTGAGATGCCAAACCTCATTTCGTTACTCTATACTTGTATATGTGTAATGACAATAAAGTTGAATCTCATCTCTCATCTCATATAAGACTTTTACAACCTGGTGCTGTACCTTCTTTGTTGTTTGTCTCACAAGGTTTCCAAATCTCCAAAAGAGCAATGTGCTTCCCATTAACTCAGTGGCCAAAGGCCTCTCTCGCTCTTTGTTCTCACTAAATGGGTACACAATGTTTCAGGTGTCTGTGGAAACAAGAATTTCCGATATTTGCCAAACAAATATCCTGGCATTATTTGAAATCAACAAAGATGGCTTGAATTTGTGGCATTTTGTTTGAAATGTCTCATTTCTAATAGAGAATATTGGGTTTTTGTTCTCGGTAAACAAATTTTTTTTCTTCTTCATTTGATCTTTAAAGTAGGCTGTTTTCAAACCCAGCTCTCTTATTTTTCCAGTCCAACCTTGTGGTACTTATTTTTAACATGTGTATCCTTGGACAGGCTCTTCATAGACCTGGTCTTTTCAACCCTAACCTCTTGTTTGTTTATCGAATAATACAATGTTTTAAATGTGGGATACCAGGTGATGTAATGTAATCAAAGATGAGAGTGAAATCTCTTAGGTTTCAGTCCTCGTCAGACCATTTTAAATCGCAATCCTGGTCACTGAGGTGGTGTAAACGCTGGCAAACTGCGGGTAGCAAGCTGCACCGACCCCTGTGTGAAGTGGAGGGAGGTCACTCCACATGTTGTCTACAACCACTTAAAGATGCTCAGCAATGTCTCAGGATGATGCTCTGGGATCCTCTTCTCCAGGCTGGAATAGAGTGAGCAAGAGGTCAGAGGAGATTGATTGTCCGGGTGAGGGGAGGTAAAAAAGGTGAAAACTCAGCCCTCGGCCTGCACTTGTGCCACTCTGCAGTTTGCCTGTTGCTGCTGTGGGCGTGGATGGCACTCACTGCTGATAAATGACATGTTGGGGGATCTGCAGAAGTTTCATTGACTGGGGTGAGTATCCCTGCATGCAGGTTTCAACATGGCAATATTTAACTTCAGGACTATCATATTGTAAAAGCATCCTGAGCGTAGCTGTACTGTGTCAGCAGGACAAAAATATGAAGTAGGACAGCTCCAGCTGGATGGGAAAGATGGGAGCAGATGCATCAACTTGAGGATGCAGAGAAGTGTTTTAACATCATTAACATTAACATTTATCAGGGGCAAAAGAGCCTGAATGTGAATGGAAAGTTTAGAAAAGCGGATATTTTGCTACACTTATGAGTAGCTGTCAAGGGCTTCTGATACATAATCATCCGCATGTCAAGTACACTTCTTTGAGTGTCGAAGCAAAGGAATACATTTCATTTTAGGGACCATGTTAGAGTTTAGCCTCTTCCACCGTTGTAAAGGTCGGCTGTGGCTCAGGAGACAGACGGGGTCGTCCACTAATCAGAGGGTCAATGGTTTGATCCCCCGCTCCTCCAGTCCGTGTGCTGAAGGGTCCTTAGGCAAGACACTTTAACCCTGAATTGCGCCTGAAGTGTGTATATGAATGATGAGTGATAGAAAAAGTTCTGTATATAGCAACGCTGTGTGAATGGGTGAATGTGATGCTTTGGGTGGTCGACGACTAGAAAAACATTCTATAAACACAGACTATTTACAATTTAATTAAGTCATTGAAACATTTATACTATAGGTAAAAACTGGCATTCATTAGATGAGATAGTGATTTTAATCATTGTATAATAAAAGAAGGGTGTTGATCTGTGGCCTTGTTTTTCTAATCAAATTGTTATCACATGTGACCAAAACTGCTGGCAGGTTGTTTTGTGTTGTATCCTCAGTCTTGCTGTTGCCAGTTGAGGCCTGTTATTACTGACAGAGCATTTAATTTCATAAACCACAGAGTAGTATCCAAAAACCCTGTGATTGAAACGTTGCCTGACACTGTTCATTAATCTGATGCACTAAACCATACATATGTGATATCTGAAAGTAGGTCAATGTGAAAGAACTAGACTTCTTTGCAACCTGTTCTGATATTAACCTTTATTTTCATCCATGTTTACAATTTAAAAAAGCTGTACAATAATATGATACAGGCCTACATAAAATATTTTGTGTTCATCATCAAGTCTTTCATCCTTCATAACGTCCTTCTCCATTCTGAGAAAGGACTGATGAAGTGCCAAGAATATCACCCAGATGTGATGTCACCAGCGGGGAAAATCAGATTTGTCCTGCTGGATGATACTTTACATTATGTTGACATACTTACTCAAGGTGACTTTTAATGACATCCAACCTACATAGCAACTCACAAGCATGCCCTCTGCGGTCTATATTTCACATACTGTAGCGTGCCTCACATCCAATATCGCTATCCTGTGATGGTTCTCACAGATAGGGTCATCAATCAACGTCAACTCAGTGTGAGGAGTTTTTATTGCATAAAAAAGAGAGAGAGAGATGCAGACTTTAGACAATCGGGCAGCATCTTGTGAGGCAATGTAAACTGACAGAGTGTATTTTTTATTTATCAGAAAAATTAAGGATGCAATAAAGTTTCTTCACATCACCAAATCTGCGAGCCAACAGTGAATCTGTCTTTCAACGTGAGGGTCGTATTCACTGATCCGTATCCATTTGAAGGAGATTCCTGCAGCTGGACACGGTGAGAACACACACACACACACACACACATTCACTGCCCTGAGCCCTCAGCAGTGTCTGTAAATCACACTCCGACCGTTCCTCCTTTCGCTCTTCTCTTTATATATAGATTACTTCTATTCTCCTGGGTTTTTTTCTTTCATTTTTACAGTGCAGTAAGGAATGTTCGCTCCACAGGGTGGCTGGTGTTCACTGGAGCAACTCATCTCCCATATCTCACACTCATTCCATGTGTCTCCCATTAGCTACACTCGCCAAAAGAGGGAGGGAGAGAACTATGGAGAGGAAGAAGAAGGGGAGTCAGAAAGGGAGACAGGGGGGGGAGAGGAATTTGATATGCTTTGTGCATGAGTGACTTGTATAAAACAAAGACAGGGGAAATAGTCTGAATGTATGTATGTGTGTGTGTGTGTGTGTGTGTGTGTGTGTGTGTGTGTGTGTGTCTCGAGGGGGTCACAGTGCACTCATGAATACGCAAGAGACTAGAAAAAAAAGATTATAATTTATTTCCAGATTTTTTTGCCTTCATTTGCATCTTGTTTCACAAGGTAAATTCAACATAAAAAATAAAAATAAAAACTGCCTGCCATACCATGAAAATGTAAAAAAATAATAAAAATAATATGTACTGTATATATAATTATATCATTATCAACAAACAGACAACATTAATCATAATAACAATACTATTGATCATAAACATAACATAACACTAAATTGCTGGTCTCATGCATATAGAACGCCCCTCGGATACAAAAGAGGGGGTAATTACTAAAAATAGAACCAAAAGTTCCACCAGTTCAGAATAAGCGCCTAGCTACATGCAATGACAGAAAAGAGACTCATGTACACATTCCTTCTGGCAAAAGTATTTTACACATACTGTACTTCACTATAGCTGCCCCATCTAATATACTGTACGGAGCACAATACAAAACAGGACTGGAGTTCAAGAACATAATGCAGGGAAGCACTGGAGTCTGGATCTTTACGGTGGTGAACATTTCACACCCTCCTCCACTCTGTTTTTTTTTTTAATCTTTCAAAATCTTCTTGTTTTCTTGAACGAATTCCCCGTCCTTTAGTCCAGCTTTTGTTTTGAGTCTTTATTCCTTCACTGTGTTCCAGTGCTTTTGCTTTGCTTTATTCGTTTTATTTTGCACACGCACTCTCTCCCTCGTTTTCTCCATGCTGCTCTTTGTTGTGCCCCTCCCTCACAGGGTCTTGTCACTTTCTTTCTTCAGGTGACTAAAAAGTCAAAGGAAAATACATGTTAGAGTGCAACTTTAAAGGTTGGACAGAGGTCACGAGTAAGGTTGGGGTTCAATTGTAGGATTCAGCAGAATTTGGATAGAAAAATCAACACACATCAAATCTTTCAGAATCACTAACCTACATTCCTGTCCTAGCTGACTGGTGTTTGATAAATAAAAATGGAACTTTGTTTATTGGAAAAAGCTACAAAGACACAACACATCCGTAGAATTATAACTTCTCTTTGGCCAAAAAAAATACCATCACTGAGTATATTCACTGGTGTTGTTTGTTGAGTCAGGCTACGATCAAGGCTTGTTTATAAGTTGTGGTGACCAAACATAGTCTACCTGCATCACAAATCACGTAAAGGTCATTTTGTTGTTTGTCAGATCAGATTTGGTTAATTTTCAAATGTAATGAGAATTTTTTCTCTTTCTTCGCATCCATGCAAGTAATGAACTGCATTAACATGGTGAGCTAACAGTCAGAAAATGCTGAAGCATACACTAGTTCTACAGAAAATATATAGCTCTGGCCATACCAGGTAGGTTCAAGTTTGGTTAGACCTTTAAGGCATTGGATTTAGGTCTCAGTTTTAGGGCCAAATCAACAGTGTCCAAAATATTGGAGCCGAAATAAATCTATGGATTAATTAGAAAAAAAACCCAGTTAATAGTATTTTATATTTCTGGTTCCACCTTCTCAAATGTGAGGATTATCTGCTGGTCCATGTCTTACATGATGTTTATTCTGGTTTTGGTCTGTTGATCGAGCAACAAAAAACAATCTGAAGAAAACACATTTGAGAATTTGATGGAGAAAACATTGATCAGCTAATTGAAAAAAAGTGAACAGATGAATTAACAATGAAAACATTAAATCTCTACTGCATTATGAATGCACACACCGCCTCCTTACCTGAAATACTCGTCCTGGGTGAGGGAGTGGTGGTGGTGGTGATGGATCCACTGTTGTTCCAGGGCCAGTCTCTGGATTTGCAGCTCTGCACTCTGGGCCTGCTGCATGGCCTGGAGCTGGTGGGCCGCTGACATGGGACCAGTGAGGGAGGACGGCTGGGGCAAGTCACGGAAAGGAGCACCTGTCCACAAAACAGGGTGCAAAGGAGGAGGAGCATATAGGGATACATATGGAAAAAGGAGAAAAAAAGAGCAACAGGGTCAATCATCAATGTCAGATTCAAACAAAGTATCTTCATGAACTTTCTGCACTGTGGAGTTTTTAGAGAAAAAAAATTGAACGAGTACATGGACGAGGAGCCTTCTCCTCACCGAACAGCTGTTGGCGGAGCACCTCGCTGTCAGTGAGGGGGTGAGCCAGGATGGGAGTGCCTAGTGTGGCTCCTGGGTAAGGGAGGCGTGCCAAAGGAGACCCCGACGCCAACGGGTCCATCAGGGGGTGAACCCCGCCCGCCGCTGGATGCCAATGATGTAATAAGAAATACAGGAGATATTTAATATGAGTCAAAGCATCAGTATGAATTCAAACTACAGATGACAGACAGCATTTAATTATAGTCACATTGCAGTTTTGGACACTTTGGAAATCTGAATAAGTGGAATTAAGTCAGAGAAATAAGGTTTCTGGACACATTTGTAAATGTGTACATAATAGCTTTTGCCAAAGTGACCAACCAATGTAATGTGTTAATATACAGTTTTTTTATTATAGTATTATATAGTATTATAGTTTTATACAATTAAGCAAAAAATGAGCCAAACAAACATGCAAACACGTTGGAAAACAGTTCCCTCTGCTTTAGAAAAATGTTAAAATCTTTGGTTGAAAAATGTTAATTTGAACAAATTGATGAGATGTCTCAGAGAAAATGAGCCAATATCACTTTAAATCACAGAAAATCTGCATTCTCTACTGAACTACACTAACGCAAACACAATATATTTCGGAGTAAAAGGATAAGGCTTAATTTTTTTCCCTTTCCATGCCCTGTCTGTGGAAAGACAGACACAAGCCAATCTATATCTACTGCACATGTAAATCTTTAAAAATGCATCACAAATATAAATAAAGGGTTAAGTAATGTAAAACAGATGGAAACTGTAGTTTTCAGCACACATAACTCAAACACAGTAAATGGTGCATATGTATGGGACTACTTACAGCTGCAGATTAAGAAACATTTGGTGTTTCAGTCCCACAATCCCAAAGACACTGCATTTTGATGTGTGTGACTCAAAATATACTGCATACTAATGTCATGCAGTGGTGTGGATTTTAATAGTTTTTGGATAACAATGGAGGTCCATTGTCTACAGAATCTCTCCAGCGTTGTCCTTGAATTTTTTAGGACACAAATGGTTTCAAAGTAGCACATCTGTGTTATCTCAAGGTAGGTGACAGTTGTAATGACAACATTGTTAATAGCAGTGGGTACCTGTGTCTTGCTGGTGTAGGTGAAGATGTGAGTGGATGTGTGAGTGCTGGTGGTGATGAGGCGTCACATTTAGCATCTGAAGACGTCCCAGATTTTCTCCACCACTTCCCCCACTTCCCCCACTCGATCCTCCTCCACTTCCCCCACTCGATCCTCCTCCACCTCCTCCACCACTTCCTCCCCTTTCTCTCTCCCTCTCTCTTTCTCTCTCTCTGTCCCCAAAGGGCGGCAAAGCTGCTCTGTCTCTGTCTCTGTCTCTGTCTCTCTCCCTCTCCCGCTCTCTTTCCCCATTCCTGTCTCGTTCAAAAGAGGCGGGTGAGCGAGTCGGAGTGGGGTAAGCCTCAGTGGGAGTGGCAGGAGCAGGGGCTGGTGGCTGATGAGAGGACAGGGAGCTGGGAAAAGAAGAATGAGGGACTGGGTGGTGAGGTGAGGCGGCATTGGAGGTCGGTGGAGCTGGTGGAGGAGGAGCTGGCGGAGGAGCGGCAGGGGCTGCCGGAGCTGGCGGGGCAGTAGGTGCCGCAGATGATGGGTGAGAGGGGAGTGAGGGTGGGAGGAGAGATGAGGGAGGTGGATTGGACAGAGACTGAGGGGCCGGAGGGTTGGGAGGTCGAGTTAATGGGGCCATGGTTGGGTTCTGAAGGTGTGGAGGGCCAGGAGGAGCTGGGGGAGGAGGAGTGCCATAGAGAGACACCTCATTAGGTGCCCCAGAACCTCCTCCAAGGAGCAGGGGGTGTGCATGCACATGGGCATTGGCATGGGCATGGGCATGAGCATGAGCATGAGCATGAGCATGAGCATGGGCATGAGCATGGGCATGGGCATGGGCATGGGCATGAGCATGAGCATGAGCATGGGCATGCGAATGTGAGTGAGCAAGAGCCAGAGCTGCATGATCATGTATAGACCCTGGTGGGTAAACACGCTCATCACTCTTAAATTCAAATCCTTGCTTTATTCGATCTCGATGTGCAGCCACAGCATGAGGAAATCCAACTCCTCCTAATCCTGCACCCCCAATCCCCCCAGGTACTGGGCCTCCTGCCATCCCTGGGTGGCCACCAACACCTGGACCACCTTCAAGACTGCCACCATACAAAAAGCCCAAGATGGCTGCTGCTGTAGCTGCATCAGTAGGCAGGTGGTGGGGGTGGCCTAAAGCATGGTTTTGGAATTGAGGAAGGAAGAATGATGGGTGAACATGGGGATGGCCATGGTGAACTTGTTGGTGGTGTGCCTGGGCACGACTTGCTGCCCCGAGAGGAGACATAGCATGAGGGCGAGCATACTCGCTCAGGGTTCTCAGCGCTGGGGTGTCTGGGCCTAGGTATGGACCTCCTAAACCTATTCCCAGGGCCCCTTGTGGGCCTCCAACCACAGCTGATGCCCCACCCATGGATGGCAGGAGGAGGGAGTGGGGGATAGAGTGAGAGAGGGTGGGATGAAGATGGTGTGCTGGGGGAAGGTGAGCATGTGGATGTGAGGGATGATGCTGGGGGTGAGGGGATGAATGGGAGACAGGGTTGCCTGAGGAAGAAGAGGAGGAAGATGAAGGGTCAAGGATGATAGAAGACGAGGAGGGAAAGAAGAGTGAGGAACCCTGGCGGCCCACTCCAGCGGCATTGACATCCTTCTGCTGCTGTAGAGAAAATAGGAGACAGTAAATTAGATCTGCCCTGATCTGTTTAACTCCCCTACCATTAAAGTGATCAATTTAATCTACATCAAATCCATTAAATTTGACACCCTACATAATTATCACACTCAAATGTGCACACCTGTAGATGTCGATCCAGTTCTCTCTCACGCTCACGCTCCCTTTCTCTTTCCCTTTCTTTTTCTCGCAGGTCTCTGGCCCGCTGTTCGACCTCCCTTCGGGCCCTTTCGATCATCTCATTCCTCTTCTTCCACAGTTTGGAGCCATCCAACGGGACAAAGAGGACATCGCTGCGGGCACAGGAGTTCCCGGGTCCACGGTCAAGGACCTTGTGAAACCTAGGAACATGAAATACAGCAGTGAAGTACATCATTATTACAACCATCAGGAGTTTGTATCACCATCATAAAAGTCATCAATACTGTTAATTACATCTGGTGACATAAAGAGGTACTGAAGAAAGCGATACACTGGTAATCTCAGTTAAGATGATTATGTCTTTTTTACTTTACCGTGCTGATTGACTGGCGTGGATGGGAATGTCAACAGGTTTGGGTTCAGGAGAGGGGCTTCTTAACATCGGTGGCGGGCTTTCACTCTCTTCCCTCTCTTCTATTGGTTCTTCCTTTATAACAGGTGTGGGAGGTGGGCCTGAATCTGAATGTCCTTCTCCACCGGGGAGTGAAGAACTGGAGGCAGGAGTCGAGACACTGTTGTTGTTAACAGAGTTACTAAGAGGCGGAGGTCCTTTTGACACATTTTGAGGCGAGAGTGAATGTGAGTTGGTATTGCTGCTATTGGGTGCGCTATTGTTGCTATTGCTGTTAGGCATGTTACTGCCACTGTTCCCATTGGAGTGGTACGTTCCACTGAATGGAGGGTGGCTGTTCAAAGTGCCGTGGAATGGGGAGGGGCGACATCCAGATGAACAGCTTGATGACACACCTGGCCCAGGAAGTGGCATATTGGGTGCAGAAGTGGAGCCAGGAGGAAAAGATGAGAAGCCTCCCATCTGATTGGTGGATGGGCTGGGTAAGGGAGACAAAGGTGTTGGAGGAGTCTGGGCAGAGGACTGGTAGTGTTGGGGCCGTACACTGGGTGCCATACCTGATGGGGGTGCCTGGGCATGGGAGGTTTGAGGTGGGGCTAGAGAGGGCTGAGGTGGTGGTGGAGGGTAAGGAGCATTTGGAGGGTGTACATGGTGGCTGGAAGAGGAGGAAGGAGAGAGTGCAGGAGGTTGGTTTGGGCCTCCACGGTTTTGGTACAAAGCAGACTCTCGCAGGTTTGAGTCCCTTTCTCTGTCTCTGGGTGCAGACTGGTAGTGGGGGTGAGGTGCATGGGGGTGTTGGGTTCCTCCAGGCCCTGAAAACTCTCGTCCCAGGTTCGGAGTCACCCCAGGGGAGCTGAGGTACTCTCGATTTGTGCCAGCAGAAGAAGGCCCCCCGACAGGAAAGTCTTTTCCTCCAGTGGGAGTATATTCTCTGTGAAAGTGGTCTGCTCCAGAGGAGGGGGTTTGTGCCTGGTCCATTGGAGGAGGGAAGTCTCGGTTAGAGGAGTTTGGGGGATGTGGGTGGGGGTGTGAAGGCAGGGAGGAATGAGAGGGGTGACTAGGGTTGTTTTGGGGTGATGCAGGTGGGTCTCGGTTCAGCATGGGGGTGACAGGTAGCCCCGTGGTTGAACTTGGAGGGTTTCCCTGGGGGATGGAGCTGTTGTTTGGGTTATTGTTGCCTACAACCTCTCTTGTCTGGCCCCCAAACTCACCCCATCTGCCTCCATCTTTGTCTCTGGGATGCCCCCCTCCAGCTCCATTGGGGCCAAAGTCTCTACTCTGATTTTGGTTTGGCAGAGGAAACTCTCTTCCTCCTTCACGGTCACGTTCCCTTTCTCGCTCCCTGTCTCTGAAAGCTGGACCGAAGTCTCTTCTTTCAGGACCTAAGTTTGGTCCTTCTCTCCCAGAACTTTGGAACTCCCGGTTCTGACCCACAGACAGAGCCCCAAACTCCCTTCCTTGGATGCTGTTGGGCCCACCCATCCCACCACAAGCACTATTAGTATTACCCCCACTACTATTGTTGCTGCTACTGCCAATGGGAGCAGAGAACTCCCTGTTCATCTCCCTCCCCCCACACTCCCCCCTCACTCCCCTCTCCCTCTCTCCTGCAGCCCCCCTCTCTCTGTCCCCTCCCCCTCCAGCGTACCTGGGAAGGTACTCCCTGTGGGGGTGAGGATGAGGATGGGGGAGGTAAGAGGGGTGGGAGGAGGAGTGGCGAGAGGACGGAGGGTTGTAAACAGAGGGAAGTTGCTGCTGCTGCACTGGGGGTTGGTGCTGTGGTTGGTGTGGGTGGTGGTTGCTAGGGTAACGGGTGTAGCCCCAGCTCCCCTGACAACCAGTTGCTGTGCCACCCTGCCAGCTGGTGGAGCTGTAGTGATGAGGGTGGGTGGAGGTCTGGGTCTGAGGCTGGGACTGTGGCTGGGGGCCAGTCTGTGGCAACAGCAAAGGAGGAGTGGACTGAGGCTTGTCCAAGAGTTTGTCTGCTTTTTCTATTTTGTCTCTTTCTGTCTTAACCTCAGCAGGCAGGTTTTGTCCCCCAAGCTCTAAGGGCTTCAGGGCAGGTGGAGGAGGAAGAGGAGGGGGCAAGGAGTGTGGAATGTTGGGGCTGTTATGGGAAAAATCTCCCGAGATAGTTGTCTTTGTCACACACTGTGTGCTGGCTTTGGAATTCATTCGGTTGCCACTAAGTGCACCATCAACGCCTGTCGGTCCACCATACTCAACTTTGCACATCAGTTTGGAGTCCAGGGAGAAATAGGACTTCCTCCCGCTATTGCTGTCATTTGATGAATCCCCTGCTCCACGGAGAGAGGGAGTCAGACCAGAAGAAGAGCATGGAGTGGAGGGGGGCTTAAGAGAAGGACAGTCTTCAATTCTTGCATCCACATCTCGCTTTTCTCCATCTCCACAGGAGTCCTCCCCTCTCCCGTCTCGTAGCGTTCTCCTCTCCTCTCCTGCCACCTTCCCTGCTCCGCTTTCCTTGCCTTTCTCTCGTTCCCTCTCTCCTTGCTTTGGTGAGTCGGGGCCATCGGAATCAGAGTCGAGGCTACCCAGAGGGGAAGCGGAGAGACTTGGGGATGAGGAACGATTGTCCTGGTCTATATCCCGCCCACTACTCAGACTGCTGCTGCTATTGGCCAGGCTCCCCACAACTGAACTCCTGCTGCCCTGGGATTGGCCATCTTCATTGTCACTCTCTCTGGATTGGCTGGCAACTGAGGTTGGAGGTGGGACAGTGGAAGGAGCAGAGCTGTCAGTCGAATGTGTTGATGTTGGGGGGTTTGGGGTAGAGACGGAATCCTGATAAAAAAGGATAATTTGTGGATGAGGTAAAATTGTACACTTTATGTAATTATACTGCTTATATTTATATATATATATATATGTATATATCTTAATAGCTTAGACATTGCCTTTTGAACGATTTAGCTGAATCAAAGCTTTAGAAATGGTCTTTATATAACAGGTTGATGAAATGTAACACAAACCTGAACTTTCTGCCTCTTTGGAGGAGACACAAGTTCCTCCCCCTCACTCTCTGATGAATCATGCCCTTGTGATCTGCGACTGAAGCGATTTCCAGCCAATTCCTCAACAGCACCTCTTTGCTAAAACAACACAAGACTTTAAATTGTGTAGTGATGCCTTTGTATCTCTAATAGGTGTATGTCTGTTTTTAGAACAAAGCCATCAATGTCCAACATGAAACATGAAAGATTTCAAAGTGGTAAGCACACATATTGAACAATACTGACACTGCAAGGGTCTGTTGCAATCCTACTGAGGACTCAAACGCTGACAACAAACACACACACACACACACACACACACACACACACACACACACACACACACACACACACACACACAATTCTATACACAGACTTCTTTATTGGTATTAACTTGCATGCACACACATATACATAAACGTATAGCGAACACAATGAGATAGAACAGGAGACAAAAGAGGTAGACTCTAACCGTCTGTCTATCGTTGCGTTCAGGGCAAGTGGGGCTGGGGTGCGGGCGTCTACCCCTTCTCTCCTCACTCGCCCCCCGCCGTCGCCCACTACGCATGGGCATCTGCACAGCCCAAAGTCCATCAAAGGAGGAAAATATGAAAGAGGAAAGCGTTACATATTAAAAACAAGGTACGGTTAGAGTCATGAGGAGATAAACAGAGATAAATAAAGAGATGTGTTAAGAGTTAGATAAGAGTAAGAGTTACCACAAGCCCAAAAAAGTAAAGTTTGTGTTATTCAAGGTGCAATAAAGCAACAACAAATGGAGGATAAAAAGGAGAGGAAGCTGAAATGAAGAACAGATCATAACAGAGTGAAGGCAGGACACAGGGAGAAATGTAAGCAGAGGAAAGAGTAGAGTATAAACATGTAATCTGCTTTTTTAGACCACATTACTGCATGTCCCAACCAAATAAATAATTTACATCTTGGTCACCCCAGCTGTTTTGAAATATTATCACATACTAATTATGGTGTAGTCATACTCCAAATATACTACACACAATCCCTGACATCACTGTAAAAAAAAAGACATAGGCCTTGTGCATACCGATTCTTTGTGTGTCCGTGTTTTCATTGTTCCTTCGTTATAACGTCCATATTACAACACAAGCCATTGCAGGGGCTGAACTTGTTCCTGTTGCTTACTGACTGGGCTGTGTGTTACAGCATGAGAGCTACCAAAACCTGGAAAGAAGCAAAAACAAAGAAGGGATTATTCAGTCTTTATCTGCATGGAAATCCTACAGTGATTACCAAAAAAAAGCATGAGATGCAAGTGAGGATACAGTAATTTTGTTTGTGGACATAAGTGTGGACATAATGAAAACATCTGAGTTTACAACAGCTAAAGTACGGCTGCAAAATTTAAATTCCCAGCATGCTTCACACTGTATCAGCACAGCTGCTTTGCCCTGCGCTCAAAGTAGTCTCCTCCCCTTCGGTTTCAATCACACTAGCCAAAAACGCATAAAGGCACAATAGTTTACCTGAGCACAATGCACTGGGGTTTTGGTGAAGAAAAACAGGGAGCCATATCACCCGAAACACAGACAACACATGCAGAACAGGCAAGGTGTGGATTGGTAAGCCTGCATTTTGGATGGCGGTCTGCAGAAGACAGGGAACTCCCACAAACGTCTTGCAAATATGGGGCCACACCCCCTTTCCTTTCACCTTCACCCAAAACAGCCAAAACCCACAGTCACTCGTGGGTAACCCACGGTTATGGGCATGCAGCCTCTAACCAGCCAGCCAGCCATTAGGGGAAATGTACAACGTCAAGAGCCTTTATCCATTTGGGTGTGCCTGACAACATAGGTGGACTACCTTGCGAGGGCTTGTCCAATCCATTCATTCATGTACAGCCGTGATGAAAAAATGTGATATGTATATTGAATGAGGATATAAATAGTGCACGCCACTGTATGACAAAAAAAAAATGCATTTGGCTGAACAGTTAGCAGAGCTAATGTACACTCTGCAACGTAGCCAGTAAATTTGTGGGTATGTTTAAGCAAGTTCGCTACTGTAAATACTGTAGCTGCTCCATTACACATGGCTATGCATTAATTATTAGTGCATGCTGCAGTGACTGACTCAGTCCTGAGAGTACATTTTTTGACAATCCACACAACCACTGCACACACTTCCTGTGCACAATGGAAAAAGGTGGCACCTACAGGCCTATGTGACAATGCAGTGTGTGCACAATGACCCTAAATAACACAGGGATGACGATGACAAAAAGTTTATGACACAGTAGTGGAAATCAATCAGTCCCCAGCAGGTTTCTGTATACATAATGCATCTCAGTTACAGGTGGCAGCCACTGGCCTGTCTGTGCTCCACTGGCCGTGGTCAGCAAACCATAGGACACAAACACAGCACCAATGTGCACCGGCTCTGACACCACAAGTCCCCAATGCATGCCATCTCAAACACACACACACACACAGGAGCACACGCACATGCATTCTCATCAAATTGCACTGCATGTGATGCAAAGCAGCAGCATGCAGTCGCTCTGCTTACATCAGCCAGCGAGCACCGCAACGACTCCTTCTTCTTTCTCCCTGAGAAATGTTATTGATACACGCGCAGAGGAGACCGGCCGAGGCGGACCACGGTCCACCCACGACGGGTCGGAGTCGTGTTCGGCGGCAGCACACACACACACACACACAGGTTCACCAGCAGAATGGATGTCTGTGCAGAGCCGTTACTGGAAGCTGCACATCTTTGGGGGAGAGAGGAAAAAAAAAAAAAGAAAAAAAAAAAAAAGATATGGAATGGCGATTCATGGCATTTCGCACCGGCTCTCCCTTCCCCTCCTGCTCGCTGGAATGTGGGACCGCGTCGTGCACTCTCGTGAACACCCATTCACCGGGACATCATTTTTGCCAGAACGCCGGAGCATGATGATAATTAACGCACAAAGGGTGGAAGGGGGGGAAAAAAATGGGGAGGGAGAGCTCAAACGTGGCCAGTAGGAATAGCTCCAAATGCAGAGTATAAGCATCCATTTTTTTCCTCCTTCTCCTTACCTATAATATCCAGCGATGCGTGCTCTCCCTCTCCCTCTCCTTTCTCTCCCTCTGTTGGCTCGCTTTATGCTGCACGCTGACGCGCACACCTCGGAGCCCAGGCGTCTGTCAACACGGGCTCGTGCCGGCTCATATTGCAACGGGCTCGGATGATAACAATAAGGCAGAAGAAATCCCTTTCTACCCGTTGCAGGGGAAAACAGGGGTGCCAACTGAAGACTGTACAAATTGATGCGTACCCTCGCTTCTTCCCCACCCCCTTTCTCCCCCTTTTTTCTTTTTTTTTGTGTTGCCCCCCCCCCCCCCCCTCCCCTCTCCCACCCTACCTACTCCCCCTCTTCCTCTAAGACGACTTGCACTTTTTTTTTTTATATCCCTCTCCGGTCGTACAGTCAGAATCTTTAGCACAGGGGTGAGCCACGGAGAGAGGGATGCACGTCGGGTGAGAGAAAGGGAGAGAGAGGAGAAGGCGTGATTTGCATAAGGAGGGGGGGGGGGGCTCGAGGAGGAGAAAGAGGAGGAGAAGGAGGGAGCAGTCGAGGAGGAAGAGAGGCGCAGGGAGAGGGCCAAACTCTGAAGAGGGAGGGGATCAAGAGGGAGGGTCTCTCTCCTCTGTGTCTGTGGCCTGGTCCCTCCAGAGTCACCTTTACTGTATGGAGCCTGGCGAACTACGCGTTCGCCCCTTATCTCGCGATGAGGAGGAAGAATCGCCCATGAGGTCTTTGTTCTTAAAGGTGAGAGAGGTGGTGGACCAACGAGAGAACACACACACACACACACACACACACACACACACGTCTGATCATACGAGCATTTTACTGACAAAGACCGTTCGACTCGTTTGGAATAATCCCACAAATGTAACACAATGGATCAATAAAGCGTGCCCTCTGTTGTTTAATGTGAGTGTCCAGCAGCTCCCCGTCTGTCTCTCTGTCTGTCTGACTGTCTGTCTGACTGGGGAACGCTTGCAGCGGTGTGTCCAGTCAAGCGGCTCTGCAGACTTCCTCCTCCTCCTCCTCCTCCCCTCCGCTCCTGTCGGTCTCTCGCTCCCCTTCACGCAGCCCCCTATCCCGTCTCCTATTGTGTGGTAGTCATGGCAACCCGGCCGGAGACTGTGGCCGGTGCGCCTGCGCGGCTACAGCCTTCCTTCACCACCGACCCCACCACCACCACCATCATCATCATCATCATCTCCGTCGCCGCCATCGGCCCCCGGCGCCGACAGGAACTCGCGCTCCCCCTGCTGCACGCTCTGTGGAACTGCGAGCGCGCGAGGCCGACGATCGATCCGAGGCCACGCGCAGCTACGACATCATAGGATCCGTGATCAGGACCAGATGTGAGCGCGAGGCTCGCGAGGGGCCGTGGACTAGTGCAGGAAATGACGACAATGTGACACATTTAAATGTCTGTGGTTCTTTAAACGTTTCCAATAAAAAAAAAGTAGTGGCTGATCTCACCATTCATGTTTTTTAATCTTCTGCTCACACCGTATGCAATTAGGCCGTGCTTGTTATTTATTTTTATCGTCTGGTAAGACCTCTTGTCATCTCAATTAGATGTGTTCTGATCATTTTTTCATTGTGCATGTGAAAAATAAAAATCCTTGAATCCTTTGTTATCCAACAACTCCCCTTGGTTAACCATGACCCAGATCCTGTAAGGAAGTTTATAAACTCTGTAGTTATTGTTTCCAAGAATCATATGGATGCAATATTAATAATAATTATTATAAAATAACAATAACAGCAGTATTATCACAAGCGGCTGCACTTCTCTCCGTGGCTACAAATTACACATTGCATGCTTTGATCAGTAATTTCAAAGCAATTTGCATTCAAGGTTTATGATTTTATCAGAAAACCACAGGTTTCACCTTGCTGATTATATAGATGTACTATAATAATCCTGTGGTATTACAATTAATAAACCTAACTGATGCAAAACAAATATCTTTTATGATTCATATTTTCTGTGGCCGATGCATGATTGCTGTGAGTTTCTTTATTTCACCGCATGTTTGAACTGTAAATTCCTGCAGGAAGAATTCTTTTTGAATTAATGTGGCGAGTTTAAAGCAGCACTGCAGGACTCCTCTTCAGTTCCTGCAGGATTTGTGCTCTAAATAATTCCTTCAGCATCATGCAGCGTAAAAGTCATACGGAAATATATTAACTATAAATCCTTTTTTCTGACAACAGAAGTATTCTGCTTCTCATCTATGTTTGATTCAGTCATCAATTAAACAAAATGAGAGATAAATGACAGAGCATCTCATTCAATCAAATTCACAGAGAGCTTTGGTTTGACGTAACATTTATCCATCTCAGTATTCAGTTCAACCTTTGACAGACAAAGCAACACACACACACAGTTTTGTAGCAAGCTGCTTAGTATTCACATCAGAAACAACACGAAGAGGAAGAGGAGGAGGAACAACAACAGGGCACAAAGATCCAAATGTTTCTGCAGTGAGTCACAAAGACACGGTCAGAGGGATCAGCATAGAGAAAGATACTAACAAGTGCAATAAGGTTAGTGCGAGTCTGTGCTGAGAGGCAACACTGAATTGGTGCAACTAGCTGTGATCAGTTACGTCAGTCACTTGTTAAAATATGAGGTCAATGTGCTGCAAATACAGTGCGTGATATATGTGTTTTTTTAATTTTGAAAACTTAGTGATTGTGTCTTAGTGGGTTTGAAATTTGCGGAAACAAGTGAGTCATTTTTTCTCATTACAAGTGAAATATAACTATATGTATTTGTATGTGTTTTGCTTTCTTATGCGCCACTGCCTTGGCACTCAAAGGGCACTGGGGTTGCGAAAATTGTGCCCAGCAAAGCGGGCCTGGTCACCCAACTCTTCCTCGATCCTGAGAGGAAGAGGAGGCGAGGAAGGAAACAGAGAGAAATGTATGAGCAGGTGGGTGAATGGGATATATGACAGCAGATCAAAGAATGAAGGAAAGGAAGAGAAATGCAGAAAAATAGTAAGCTTCACAAGTGCAACAAGTGATATCAAAGTATTTTTTTTATATATGCAAATAAACTTATACAATGAAGGGTAAATAATCCCACCTCATGAGCTGGTTGTATTTGGCCAGACGTTCTGATCGACAGGGAGCTCCAGTCTTGATCTAAATGGAGACAAAGAATCGCAGAGGGAAACACATATAGCTGCATTGTTAGGACGAGAACAGAAGCAACAGTTATTTTCACTATCGAGTTGTCATTTGATATCTATAACGGCAACTACCCATTAAGTTTAAAGTAAGGAATAATAAGCAGGCACCAAACCAAAACTTAAGCAGGCTTCTGAATTAAGTTTGATATGTTTTTCTTTTTATTCAATTTGGAATATAACTGCATTTGTGATTTGTAGACTAATTGATTGACCTATCATTTTAGGACTTCCAACATCTCAGTAAAACGGTACTTGGTTATTTAGTAATGTTGCTTACATCATTTCCCCTTCTGCTTAAGATTGTTATATCATTTGAGCAACTATCAGACTATTGTTTTTGTTTGCAATTGTTTTTCTTATTGGTTTGCTCCCAAACTACTATTGCCTGAACTGTTGCAACATTGTTTAATTTTCAACTGATTCATTTATGCACATTTATGAAAATGTTTGTGAGGTGCAATGACAAAAGAAGTAGAACCGTGTAGTGTGTATGTGAGTGGGTCGATGTTACCTGTCCGGTGCAGAGACCAACCACCAGGTCAGCTATAAAAGTGTCCTCCGTTTCCCCAGAGCGATGGCTCACCATCACACCCCAGCCATTCTCCTGGGCCAGCTTACACCTGAAAGACGAGGCCATGGGCACAGTGTGAATAGCATAAGCAAGCTCACAAGTGTAGGCACGTGCGCGCGCGCGCACGCACGCATGCACGCACGCACGCACACACGCACACACGCACACACACACACACACACACACACAGCGGCGTTTCTGCATCGAACACAAAGAATCAACTCACGCCTTGATGGCCTCTGTGACAGAGCCAATCTGGTTGACTTTGAGCAGCAGGCAATTGCAGGCCTTATCCTCCACTGCTCGTTGAATCCTGCGCGGGTTAGTGACCGTCAGATCGTCTCCAACCACCTGCAACCCAGTCACAGACACATCTAAGTGGATCTTGTTTCTCAGGAACAGCCTTTAGTTCTATTGAGTGCTTTTTTTGTCAAGCTATTTCTTTTGTCAATCTATTTCTGACCCATGAGCCGATGATGTTAAAATGGGAAGTGCACCAGTTTTAAACACAAAGCTCAGCCTGGATCACAAACTCGTGACAGTTTTTAATAACAAACATTGCAGAATCAAACATTTTGTAGGCATAAAAAGTAGCTACAAATCAAGATATCTCAATTTCTAAAGCATCAGCATTTTGACCAGATTAGTGAAGTATCTCTTTAAGGACACATATCAAAGACATGTTGTTGTCATTTACCTGGATGCCGACGGAGGCCGTGAACTGTGACCAAGCAGGCCAGTCGTCCTGGTCAAAAGGGTCTTCAATAGACACAACTGAAGGAAAGTGAAGGAGATGGAGGAGATCATTTGCGCATTCATGCAAAATTATGACTTTCAGAACCCATCATTTTTCCTCGCGCACTTTCAAGCAATAAATACAAGAACACCAGTCTCATTTCTAATAAAGCTACTATTTGGAGTAATGCTTTCAAATAAACCCACATCACACATAAATATAAGCAGGAGGCACACCACTGGCAGGGTAAACAGCCACATCAAATCACTGTTTTTCCACAAACCCTGACACTATTGTGGAAATGAATTAACTCCCATCACTGTAATGGTCTGCACTGAATAGGAGTTATCATAAACCATAAAATGTTTTGACCCATGTGTTCGACCCATCACACACACACACATATCCCAATACACACCTGGATAGTTGTTGATGAAGCCCTGGTAGATGCTGGCCAGCTCCTCACCACTGATGTTGCGGGCAGCGTTGGGCGGAGACTTGAAGTCTAGGTCGTACTTGCCCTCGATGAAAAACTCTGAAGCGGCGACATCCATCCCTATCACCACTTTGTCCGTGAAGCCCGCCTTCTCTATGGCCGTCTTTATCAGCTCCAGGGCTGAAGCGGACACACGGGAATGAACATGATAACACCTCAGGCTATGAAAAGAAGAAAATGGGGATTGTTGATGTAGTGGTGGTGCTTACCTTCGCTGTTCTCCTGTATATTTGGGGCAAACCCTCCCTCATCTCCCACATTTGTAGCATCCTGACCATACTTCTCCTTGATGACACCTCGCAGGGTCTGGTAAAGCTCAGCTCCCACACGCAAAGCATCACGGAAAGACTCCGCCCCGACGGGAAGCACCATGAACTCCTGCATAGCCAGTCTGTTGCCAGCATGGGAGCCCCCGTTGATCACGTTAAATGCCTGAGTGTGGGACAGATAAGGGAGGAAAATGTATTTGGGGTTTGAAAGAATTTGTGCACAACAACAAAAAAAAAAAAAAACAGAACTCACAGGAACTGGTAGGACCAGCTCTCCGTTTCCTGCAAGATCCGCAATGTGACGGTACAAGGGGACACCTTTCTCTGCTGCACCAGCTTTGCATATGGCCAGTGATACTCCCAGAATAGCATTGGCCCCAAACTTAGCTGGAGGAAACACAGATGAGTCACACATTACATGTCTGCGCACGATAATCATCGGAGCAGACACATATATGTCAATCCTGTACTGATGAACTGTGAACGAGGCTTACATTTGTTGTCAGTACCGTCCATTTCAATCATCATGTTATCCAGTTTCTCCTGCTCCAGCACATTGACGCCCTGAAGCAAAGCAGCCAGGGTGAATCTTTTCTTAATCACACTCTTCCTTTCTCTCTTCTCTAGATTTTAACTAGTTTTGCATTCAAACTCACCGCCTCGACAAGGGCAGGTCCAAGTGTGTCATTGATGTGACCGACGGCCTTTGTCACACCTGAGGCAGAAGGATAGAAGAGAGATACTGCATGTGGATACGTGGAGAGTCAGACCGTCCACTTTTATGTTACAAAACCTCAAAAGACAAGAGCAGCAGGCAAAAAGAAGAGAGCATGAAATGAGAACGAGGAGCAAAGAGGAGACATCTTGTTTTGTGTGTTTACCTTTGCCCTTGTAGCGAGTCTTGTCTCCATCTCGGAGCTCCAGAGCCTCATAGATGCCGGTGGACGCACCGCTGGGCACAGCAGCCCTGAACAGACCTGGAGGGCGGAGGGTTGGATGGTGGAGGGAGAGGTACGAAGGTCAGGGGTATTAGGGTGAAAGGTTGAGGAGGAGGAGGCCAGAGGGGGTAGAAAAAGGAAAAGGGCAACTGTTCACTGTCAAGCCCATAAACGGACACAGACAGACAGTTGAACAAAAATATATTTAGCTTTTAACCTTTGTCTGTATGCAGATCTACTTCCACAGTGGGATTTCCTCTGGAGTCCAGGATCTCCCTGGCAACAATATTAACTATGGACATCCTCTTTAAAAAAAAAAGAAAAAGGGGAAGATATTATTAACCATTTGTACAACATTACATTTCATTGCTCGTACAAAGAAAGGTGCGTATGAAAATGATCCGTTCACATTTGACACACACTCTCCTTCCCTGATGATAGTGACGCAGCCTTAGGGATGGAGAGCTGTGGAAAAGATGCTCCCAAGGAACATGCTGGCAGGCAGGCACGCGCACACGCACGCACACAGAGAAGGAAACATAAATCAAAAGCTAACAATGCAAACCTATTTATCAATCTACTGTCAATCTGTTCCGGACCACAAGTCAGTTCAATTTCTGTGCTGTTTCAGTCAGTGACAGTGAGATTATGGACCAATGGAGAGATGAGATGGCGAGAAACACACAAGGCAGGAGATGAGGAGAAGGGGGAGGAGGAGGAGGAGAGGGGCTTAGAGTGATGAACGGAATAGAGAAATAGATCAATCTTTTTAAATGTTACCTGCAGCGTGTTTGAAGCCTGGTGGAGAAAAGTGAGCGTCTGTGGGCGAGTGAGAGGGAGAGGTAGAGGGACGGAGAGGTGGGAGGAGAAGGGGTGAAAAACGTATGACACGCTGGGGGAGGGGGTGCGTGCGAGTCATTGGAAGATGCAGAGGGGAGGGAACAAAGCTGGAATCAAGACGGAGGACAGAGGGATAGAGCGAGATAGAAAGGGTCACGTTTACCTTTAGTTTGACTTTGAAAAATGAAATATGCTGAGAAACGTCAGAACGTCGGTTTCAACATGTGCATGCAACATGGCCCTCCTGACGTAGTGCTTCTGCTGCTTGCTGTGTGAACATCTGCTGTCCAACTACAGTAGCACTCATCACGTGAGAAAAAAACTGTCCCAGCAAATTGCCGACAGGAACAGTTAATTTGTGGCTGCTCTCAAATTTGAGACAGTGCTGCGCTGCAAGTGAGGGTTTGCTGTTGGAATGAAAATGAACATCTGTACACTTTAGATGCAGGCGACAGGCAGAAGACATCAGAACAAAGAACCGATGAGAAGGATAGATCACAGCAAAGGTGGAAAAAAGGAGCTGCCTTGTCGGGGAAACTGCAGAGATCTAATGGCGGGGATTAAAGCAGACAAGAAGACAGGTAGACAGGTGTGAGCAGAACATGCTGGAGGAGGAGGGGGGATTTAAAAATAGTTGTGGATGTAATTAAAGAAACGGCGAGCGTAGAAGGAGGCAGGCGGGGAGCCGACGGTGGGAGTGATTTGTCCAAAGACAATGTTTTTTCCATTGGGCTGCTCCACTTGTGTGCTCCATCTGGATGTCACATGACCTGCAGACAGGGAAGGGACCACAAACAAATACATGCGCATACAGTGGGGGGAAAAAATTTGCACGGCTGACAACAGTCACAGATTTACAGATTTTGTTGCATATATTCATGACTTGTGCAATTCATTTTTTATGACATACTTCACAAGACATGCCATCTCAAACACAACCACAAGAGAGACACAGTTTGCAATTATCTAACAATGTTTAATGAACTTTTATTTAGTTAGATTAATTAGTCAACAGTATACAATTCAATTCACCGACACACTAGTGTCTTCACGAACATAAAATGGACTGTACAGCAGATGTACTGTATAATGTAGCACTTAAGTGCAGTGGGAAAGATCACATGTAAAGTTTTTGAGGATGAGTATATATAAAGTGAGTGTCGTTATACCCAATTTGCACAAGGGTTCCACTTTGTGTGTTTTTGTATGCAACATTTGAACTGTAAATGTTATTATCAAGTGTGAGGGGTTTTGATGAGTGTGTGTGTGTGTGTGTGTGTGTGTGTGTGTGTGTGTGTGTGTGTGTGTGTGTGTGTGTGTGTGTGCGTGTGTGTGTGTGTGCGTGCGTGTGTATGTGTGACTAATATGTCGTTTATACGTATAGACAGTCCAGTCATATCAAACATTTACGACAGGCAGTTGTGACAATCATCAACTTCCGTCTTCAACGTGGTTCACAGCATCGGGGGAAATCTTCCCTCAAGTCCATTTCATCTGGTCGCCTCGTCAAGTGTGATACCTGCGGGGCCCGAATCACAGCGTGTTACAGAAGACAGAAAAGGCAGGGGGAATCAACGGAGTGGTGAAAACATGACTTGTGAAAACATGACTGGAGCTGTTTTCAAACATGCACTAAAGTCCAGACACTTTCCTCTATGTGGGAACCCATAGACTATGTCCCGCCTCCTTCATGCTCTACCCAGACGACACAGAATGTGCCGGAAATGTGGGTGTGAACGCATTTGATTCGGACAATTTCCTGCTGCTTTCTCCGGACAATGTCTGGACCCAATTTTCCTGGACATTTTCCAGCGTTCATGTCTGAAAACAGCCTAATTGATGTTTATATTTTCTTCTATTACTTTCACATCGTAATGCCATTATTCAGTAGACATTCATCACATTATTGTTTGCTGTTCAATACGATACAGTTAAGTAGACTCATCTCACAGTGTAACGTGTAATAAACCTGTAAGGTCGCTGTTATCTTACAGTGTATAAGAAAAAAATCCTGTCATTTCATGTGGTTGTTATCAGGGTTTTATATATATATACTTACATATGTGTATATGATGAGCTCAACTTGGCCTGTGATATCTTTCTTACCTTCTCACCAGTCGTAACGTGGGCGGGTTTGGGGCTGGCGGTGTCTGGGGGACTCATGTCCATGACCCGGTGGGGTTGTTGAGCTAGGAGGGGCAGTAAGAGCCAGCTGCTGGCCACCTGCCCGTCGATCTCGGCCATAGTCCAGTGCCCGTGCGCCTGGGGGAACGTATCTTCCTGCCCCCCTCCTCCACTCCTCGTCGAACGCTGCAGCCTCAGCTAGAAGCATGGGAGGGTAGGTTGGTAAGCAACACGTTGAACACATCTCGTGTAATTGCGCAGTTATCAACTTTTAATAAATAACATCACTTTTGTTGTTAAAGACGGAGAAATTATTGTACTTCCTTTGAGTGAGTCTACAAAAATATTCATAGTTGAGATGAGAATAGCCGAGGCGAGCATGAACAATCATACAATCCTCTTTTCCACCCGTAAGACTCACTTTCATCAAGGTTAATGTAGTCTTGCCGTTCTTCCCGGTCACCCGTGCGGCGATTCCGTGAACGCTCCATTATGTGTGCACGAGCCCCGATGTGGTGGCCAATGGCAAGACGCTCCAAGCCACTCTCACTGTCCCTCACCGACTGATGCGTCTCGCGGATCTGAGGTGAAAAGGAAACTCAGTTTACTGAAACAAGCGAGACACCCTGCACTCTGCATGAACTCGCTATGAAATGTTTGTATAACAACTATAGTATTTATACTGTACATGATCTATTTACTGTTAGTTTGGATTATTCATTGTGTTAATGAAAAGTCAAAGTCATGACTCGACTAGCAGAAAAGAAGCCTCCATATAAATTAGGTAATCGTTTCTATTTATATTGCACTAACAAGCATCTCCCTATATGCGCTGTTAGCATTTGAACACTTATTATTTCCTGAAGTTATTATTACCCCTCCAGGTCCTGTTCTCGTTGCGCTGGTTTGCTGATAAACTTTCGGAGCCCCTATATCTGACGACGAGTAGGAGATCACTGTTGAAGAGGAGAATGTCTGACAGTTTGGTGAACCAGTCATCCTTTCCTAGAAAAAAACAGGTTGAGATGGAGAACAGTTCAAATGCAGGTTTAAGCCAAGGAGGTTTATCATTACTTCCATTGATGTGACATTGGTTGAAAAACCTCTCTCACCATGTTTCCCATCATTTCTCCCATCATGCCAAACATATCCATGAATCCACCACCCTGAAAAAAAAATCAATTATTAGCGATCTTTAAGTAATGCAAGACTCCAAAAAAATGGTCCTCTCTAATGAGACGACAAAAGACAAGTACAGATTGTGTCCCCTCTTCATCCACATACTTTTGACTGTAAATTCTGTGAAAACAAATTCATTTGAAAATGTATCTAAACATCACAAGGTGCCCATATTAAAAATCCTCACCTTGTTGACCACAAACCAGAATATCTGAACACTACTTTTCACACGATACTATGATTCTCACCCTTAGCTCAGTAGATTTTTTGGACAGTGACTTGGACTTTATTAGTCGTCTTTTCTTGGTAGGCTTCACATAGCTCCATTATTAAAGATATTTTGGGAAAAATTACTGTACTTTAAGTAGATATAAAAGTAGGTCAGAGGAATAACTACTCACCATTCCCATCATGCCAAAGGGAGTCAGAGGACCAGCCTAGAAGAAAGTGTGTAACAATTGTAAAGTCAAAAAAGGGATCAAGGTTAAAATAATTAAACTAATGTGAACAATGCACAAGTGCAATGAGTGCAATGCACCATCATAGCAGCATGTTACCTGTCTACGGGGTGCTGCACGATGTGGCTGCATCTGGGGGGCAAGAGCAAAGGGGTCCATGGCAAATGGTGTAAACAGACTCATTTGCTGCCTGTGAGCTGCAAATGGATCCCTAGAAGAAATCAGAAATAGTTATTACCTTTTGTGATTTTTGTTGTTGTTGTTTCAGTTGAATTAGTGTAGCTGTAGGACCACACTCACATAGGTGGAGAAAAGCTGAAAATGATTAAGGGAGGGAAGCATTTCGAATGTATCAAGGACTGGATGTGACTGCTGATGTGACTGCTCACATGGACAAGAGGTTTCAGTCCAGGTTTTAGGCTCCAAAGTCTAAATTTAAATTTATTGTGTAAATATTGTATATATCTTTTTTAATGTGTGCTGTGTGAAACGTGCTGCTGCTACACCAGAATTTCCCAGCTTGGGATGAATAAAGTATTTACCTATCTATCTATCTATCTATAAAATTTCTAACCCTGTGAACGCTTACACGACAACATACAGACCAGTGTGAGCTGGTCCCTCAAAATTAAAACAATGCATTATACAATTCCTCCCCAATGCCGTGCTTTGTTTTCAGCCCCCTTGCAAATAATAATTCAATTTATTGATTACTCTGCTATTACAAATTTAATCAACAATTTAGATAATTGACCAATTATTAAGTGCCCATATCATGATCCTTTTCATGTTGTTGTTGACATGATGCTTCTTATGGTTTGGCAGCTAGCTGACAACACCACAGGGGCAACTGGTCCCCCAACAGGTTGAATGAAATGTATTTATCCAAAAACACCAAGCCAGAGTCATTAAGAGATTTCTCCAGTGACAAGGGGAATGGGGAGTCCTGCAACGGATGTTCTGACCACCGCTGAGCCCTGATCTCAACATCACAAGACGTGCTGTTCAGACCTGGTACCAACATCTGTCCTGACAGATCTGATCAGAGCCCTGAACTCAACATCACAGAGTCCTCACATTAAGAGACACAAGACACTGAGACAGCCTGAAATATATAAATAAATATATATTTATATATAAATATATTGTTTCTGTTGAAAGGTAAATGTTGGTCACATCCAATAAGGATTTTTTTTCCGTTTACTGCGCTGTGGTTGACATTAACTGATAAAAAGATGATCTACATATTATTATTGGTGAAAGGTTCCTCACTTTACTTTAGTGCCTGGACTCTGATAAGTCCTGTACTGCATGTATGTATCTCGTAAAGCATTGGTTGATCTATAGCAATTTTTTACTTCCATGCATTTGCCTGATTATTTTAATATTTTCCAGCAGGTGTAGAAATAGCTGCCATTAATTAAATCTGGAAACAGGCTTTGACATGGCCACAATGAGGCATTAAAGGAGCTGTAACGTTATTTGGGAAACAACGTCAATGTACACGAGCAGCGATCATCTGGTATTTTAGTCACTTATCGATTAACCAAACACTGCTGAGCTCTGACAGCGTTTTTTGTTGTTGTCTATCCAATATGGTGGACCACCGTAGGCCCCCACAGCTGGCTGGAGTAAAGAAAGGTACCTGCTCTGAGCGAGCCAGCGGTACAAAAATAAAAAAATAAAAGAAATCATCACACTGAGATTTACGTCTTGTAAAACACAGAGGTATTCCACAATTCAAATTTCATTATTAATGCCAGTACTTACATCATGTAGGGGTCGTCATCAACGTCATTCAAGTACCGAAACATGCTAAGATATTTAACTCAGCTGGCTGCTGCTAGCCAGCTAGCTAGGTAAACAGTCGTGTTTTCAAGGATGAAGCAGAATAATGGAATCGAAACTCTGGTCAGGCTGAAAAGGAGGAACTTTAACGATCCTCGTCACCAAATCTGCGCTGCTGTTAACCAAAGTGTCCGTTCACAGTCTCAGTAGATAGTAAATTCCAGAAACCTGGACCAAACATGAAAACGGAAGTCAGTCCTCTGACAAAGAGAAGGAGCTTTGCTATCAAGTTAGCATCAGTGCTATTAACGGTAATTTCCTGCCGCCTTATATTTCAAAATAATGTATTTCCGGAAAGGTTTTATAACGGTCTTGTTTTATAATGCCATAATGTTCAATTTGATAAGAAATATTATATTATATTATATCATGTTATAATATATTATATTATATTATATTATATTATAAAATACTATATATACTAAGTTATACTATATTATATTATATTATACTACACTATACTACATCATATGATATTATATTATATTATATGTAAAAAACAAAACAAAATATAAAATAGTGACATTTGTATTTCTAACATTTTGCAAACGCTCCACATTTGCGTTGCAACTGTCCCAAGGGTTGTGGACAGTTGCAACATCTGAATTCTCCTATTCAAATAACTAATAACTAACTGTGAATGATATGGCAACTGTAGTCATTTTTAAATGGTGTGGGTAATTAGCAGACAGGTGTAGGATGAATATATAAGAACATTGGTTAGTCTATTACAAATAGTCTTTGAGGGAAAGTGTTGCTAGATTGATAGACAGACAGACAGACAGACAGACAGACAGATAGATAGATAGACCAATAGATAGATCGATGGATAGATAAAAAGATAGATAGATAGATAGATAGATAGATAGATAGATAGATAGATAGATAGATAGATAGATAGATAGATAGATAGATAGATAGATAGATCGGTCGGTCGGTCGGTCGGTTGTCTTGTGTCCAGCAGGCGGCGCTGTTTCCATTCCTCACCCGGTGTGATGCTCGTCTTGTCCACGGCTGCGCTGAAAGAAACTCGACCCTCAAACCCGGATGTAACCAACGCCTAACCTGCCAGAAGAAAAACGGTAAGTGGAGTTCGACCATCTGCCCGAACTAGCTGTTTTCTGTTGAATTAAAGTGTCGGGGACGTGTGGTGGAGTGTCCCGAGCGCTGTAAAGTTCCCACTGGGAGGGAGAGTTCGTCGACTGGATCTATAAACCCGCGTTGAGCTGGTGAACCTCCCCACAGCGGCTGAGCTTGATTTGGGAGTTGGCTAACGTGAGTCTGGTTGATGTAGTTGTCACAAGTGTCACCGCTGCGCGAGCGATTGTTTTCTTGTGTTTGTCTATTCAAAAAAGAAAGAAAAGTGACCCGTGTTTGATTTAATTAGGAGAACGACCGAGACCCGATTCTGACCGTTGACAGGCGCTGAAACACTTCAACAATCGGAGCTAGCACAAGACGCAGCCGCCTCGCAGCGACCGACGGGCTCGAGCGCCACGGCTCGTGTGATGTGCGTCGTCGCCTCTGAAGTTCACGTGTTGATTTTTGATTTCCCCCCCCCAAAAAAACTGGAGAAGAAGTGTTGATTAGTTTTTTTTAAGGCCAGGGCTTTTTTCTCCGGGGGCGAACGGCCCATTTAGCGGAAGTGTTCGGCCAGTATCCGCTTCTCCGCGACACAGGGCAGAGAGCAGGCCGTCGTGTCTCCAACATCCTCGGTATGTAGCGCTCAGTATGCGGAAGTGATTCACTGTCATCAGTGGACCTTTGCTCGCACATGTAATAACAAGCCCTGCGCGACGGAGGATTACATCTTGCGTCTCCCACTCTTCTCCACAACACCGTGCAAACGGCAATAAAACACTACGGGTCTGGGAAAACATGATTCATTTCCTTGAATCAACAAAAGTTACAAAAAACAGGCCCTTTCCACAGCAGACATTTTGACCGTTGGACGTTTGTCTCTGTCCCAGAAATGTTTGTTCCTATTACTTACGCGTCTCCTACTGTGAAAAAGACCTGTTGTGATAGACGCCTCAAATCAATACAAATAATGAGAACATTGACCTGAAAGCTTTTCATTTGACAGGTTGCTCAACGAACACACAGATTTAAAGCGGTGCTCATTTATTTCTTCATATCCATAAGCGCAGGCTGAATGACAGAAACACCTCTCTGTATGATACAAGGAGGATTCTACAGGTGAACCAGCGTCTCTCTGGGTTTCCACAAAAATGTACGATTTTCTGCAGGACATTTGCTTTAGCCGGATGTTAAGCTCATAATGTGTTTTATGTGCAAAACCATGTTACACCTGGTCTCTGCGGTATTTAGTTTGATACAAATTAGTAAAAGTTAATCAGTATTATCAGCAAAAAACAAAACCAAATGGTCCCTGTGTGTGTGTGTGTGTGTGTGTGTGTGTGTGTGTGTTTTGTGTTTTACTACTTATTGCTAACTATTTCACCCATCAATTTATATGCAGATTGTTTTGTTTTTGTTTTAAAATATTAAAATGTACATTTTTGCTTCAAAGGGGGCAAATGGTAATTCAGTAATCAAAATAGTAACTGATTCATTTTCTTTTGATTGACTGTCATTCAGCGGCTAATCGTTGCTGCTCTATATATTGTGTCTTTATTGTTACCGACGGCTAAATGTGAATTTAATATATGACAGTTACAGCTGGTTTAGCTTGAGCTGAATTGAACTACTTTATATATTATAGTACAGTTTAAGCTGTAACAATGCATCACTCTTGCATCATACTTACGTTTTGTGTGTAAGATGTAAGTGTGTTAAGTGACAGCTAACTATAGCTGCCACATGAATGTAGAGGAATACATACCTCTTCAATCTTGTGGAGTCTAGTGGAATCATTTTATAAAGTAGGAGAAAATTAAAATACTTGATTAAAGTAACATAAAAATGTTAAAAAGATTTTCACCTCTGCACTATACAAAAAATATTAGAGATATAGTATAAATATGTTGTTTATTTATCTCATTAGGTCTGTAGCTGTTTACTTTATGACTTATAGCACTTGAACCTTTCTTTGCCTATTTCCTTAATTGTTTACGCACTTTGTTAACTTTTGCACTTTGAGTAATATCCCCATGTTTGAATGCACTTATTGTAAGTCGCTTTGGACAAAATTGTCTGCTAAATGAATGTAATGTAATGTAATATCGCCTGGCCTGTAAATGTGCTGACGTTCTTCGTGTCGAGTCACTCGCTGCTTAACAAAGCCATGCGTGACACTTTTAAGCATTCTGAGTGTGTTACTTCCTCTCTCGGCATCTGGCTAACAATCCAGTCGTTGACACGCTTGTGATGTTTCCTATGTTCTGTTTTTTCCTTGTAGATGCAGACTATAAAATGTGTAGTGGTTGGAGACGGTGCAGTAGGAAAGACCTGCTTACTGATCTCCTACACAACCAACAAGTTCCCCTCAGAATATGTGCCCACGGTAAGAAGATTCAGTATAGAGTCATGTTAAAACGTACTGTGCGTGGTTAACACATTGACTCACTCTGTCCTTACAGTATAATATATTTTTTTCCAATAACTTGTCTGTTTTGTGTGCTCAAAGGTTTTTGACAATTATGCAGTGACAGTGATGATCGGGGGAGAGCCCTATACGCTCGGACTTTTTGACACAGCAGGTAACACGAATGTCGATGAAACTCTAAAGTCTCATTTCTTTGACTCTGACACTAATAGAAAAACCTCCCTGTTCTTTTTTGTCTTGTGACTGCTGCCCTCAGGTCAGGAGGATTATGACAGGCTGCGTCCTCTCAGTTATCCACAGACGGACGTGTTCCTTGTATGTTTCTCTGTCGTCTCCCCCTCATCTTTTGAAAACGTCAAAGAGAAGGTCAGTTTTTTAATCATCTCTTTCACAGATTGGGGGGGACCTTGATTCATGGCTCAAACAAAAACAATGAAAAGAAACTGTCACTTAGGTCACTTTCTATTTGTACTAGTAGTAACTGAACAGATAATGTTCAGATCAATCCTTAATGATAATATTCGTTAGTTGCAGCCTTAGATACAATCACTTTCCTTTTCATTGAATCTATTGAATATTTTCTCAATTAATCGATTTAATTGTTTTGTCTGTTACATGTTGCTCATCCCATTTTCTGTGTTCACTAAGGTGACATCATCAGTGTGTCATCACTGTCCCAAACCCAAAATAGACAGTTTACTGTCACGTGATGCAGAAAAAGTGACAAATCCTCAAATTTAAATTTTTTTCGATCATGTGGATGTTTGGCAAAATTACACTCAACTGAATCATTTAAACTCTAGAGACATGATATTGACCGAGGATTGTGTAATATGTTTTGATGCTGGAGAACTGAACTCCAGCACTGATACTAAAAAGATCATTTTTAAGTTACATTGAGAAAGAGTTTTAATAAAGTAGAAACACAAGAACTGGCTAAATCATGATATAAATCCCCTCTCGTGAGTAAACAATGATACAAATTTGATATGTATTGCCAAGTTTAATACTCAGTCCAAGACATGACTGGGGAAAAAGAGAAAATAACAAAATGTTATTATATTTTTTTCTTTTCAGTGGGTTCCTGAGATTACTCACCACTGCCCACGCACACCCTTCCTGTTAGTGGGCACACAGATGGACCTGCGGGAAGACAGCAACACAGTTGAGAAGCTGGCAAAGAACAAACAGCGGCCCCTGTACCCCGAGAGTGGAGAGAAACTGGCACGCGAGCTCAAGGCGGTCAAATACGTGGAGTGCTCTGCTCTGACACAGGTGTGGGGCAAAATTTCACCCCCAAAAATTGAAAAGCAACACATTTGTTAAAACAGGCAATCGTAAGAACTCAAAATTTCTCCCTCTGACTCTTGTCCTCTCTCTCCCATTCTTCTTCAACCAGCGAGGGCTGAAGAATGTGTTTGACGAGGCCATCCTGGCAGCCTTGGAGCCTCCAGAGACCAAAACCAAGAGAAAGTGCCTCCTGCTATAAGATGAACAACGGCAACGAGAGACGTAATGGTGTAAGGCATAGGTGGGGTGAATCAAAATACCAGAGAGATCGATGGCCATTATGAGAGAAGAAAAAAAAAGGACAAAACAAAAGGGGGAAAGGAGGTACAATGCCATTGAGACTTATTCTAATTGACACGTACACTGATTGTGCCTTCAATATAAACTTTGAAAGTGGCTGAGGCAGCATAATTCTCAGCATGCAGTAAATGCGGTCAGTGTCGTCCATCTCTTTTTCTGAAAGCTTTTTAAAAAAACAAACTGCAGTGTTCTCTCTACAAACATTCAGGTGGGGCGGGCCCCCCCTGCCTGTCACTGTAAAGAAAGATTCATTTATATAGTTGCCTTTGGCCTCCTCTGTGTTTTACTTCTTTTGTTCATTTCGGGGCTTTTGAACACTTTAGTTACATTTAACATTAGGTTTTTTAGTGAACTTTGGTTAGTACATTTAAAGGGGCAACTTAATGTTAAATGCTACTCTGTATTCTTTCTTTTGTGACCCTTGTTGATTGAATGAGGAAAGCACAAGAGATTTTATTTTCACTCCAAACAAAGGTAGCTCTCTGAAATGATTACTTTCTTCCTTTTGTGGGAGGTCAAGTGCATTTTCACCAATTTCCCTTCTCCTGATGACTTATGAGTTTTTATTTTATTCTCCTCTTGTTTATACTGTGTTAATTCTGTGACTTTATTTTGGGATTTTATTTTGCAGTTATTCATTTTGAAACTTGACTTTTTATTTTATCCAGATTTTTTTTTATTTCTAGAAAAAACAACCATAACTTTGAGTGATTGATAACAAATTAAGTTGCAATATTTTCAATAGATCTTAATCTTGATTGAGATTGAGATTATAAACTTTGATAGTAAATGTCTGGGTGTTTGTAATCACAGGATATTTTTAATAAAAATGGTTTCATGACATGGAAAGTAGCCACTGAGAGTTATTTTGAAAGAGTTTGGATATTATTTTGATGAAAAAACTGTTATGATAATATAGGTGTTTTTCACAAAAACACATTCTGTGTTTTAATCTTTTGAAACCTGCATTTTGTTTTACATCAGCTTTTCTTCTCAGTCTGTGTTTCACGTCTTGCACACACAGCACACTTGCTCCACCACACTGCATTGGAGTTGGCAGGAATTTATATATTGTCAGCTGAGTGTTTGTGCCTGTGCTGGTACAGCATGGAAGACAAATAATGCTAATGATAATTCTTAATCTCCCACGTTAACATAAACATCTGTGTGGGTCTTTGCAGAGAAGGTTGTTGTGGGTAAACTTAATGCAAATGTTTGGTGCAGAGCAGCATTTTTAAAGCAAGAAGAAGAAACGGCCTCTGCGCGTCTCTTGAGATACAGTTTGTCTTTATTGTCCAGCTTTAAAACAGGGACCCGTTCATTAAGACATCGCCTCTAGTGGTCAAAAACTCCACAGGTTACCTTTAACTTTGCAGCTAACCCATGCAATTTTGTCAGAAACTTCAAGTGAAACAATATCTTGGACATATCTCATAAGAAACTCAAGAAACGTCTGTTGGATAAAACTACTGTATTTATTAGATTAATTGACCACCCACAAAGCACCGCTTGCGCAGGAACACAGAAGAGATGGCGGCGAGTGACAAAGTACAAGTCAGACACTGATGTAAGTAGAAGTTATTTTTTGCTGTTCTTTGTGTCACTGCTGGAGGCTGAAGTGAAGATGTACAAATAAATAAAAAAGAGCAGAGAAGAAGACAAATACAGTAGAATACACTACAATGCAAATAGTTTGCATGAGACAAAAATAGTGCTGCAATTTTTTCCATGTTAGTTCTGGTTAAGTTCAGCTTTAAAAGCTTTGTCAGTTCAGAGATGAGAGTAGCTGCTGAGTGTGTGTGTGTGTCTGGCACAGATCACTTATCCTTCTCAGTGTGTTGAAGTTAGAGAGTTAAGTCTAAGTCTTTTTTTGTACCTTACTTGCTGTTGATGCTTTGTCAATGTCTTTGTTTTTATATTCACTTAAACTTTGCAGCTTTTACAACAGAATACTTCAACTAAACTTTAGCTTGTCTCCTCCATGGTGAAAATTAGTCAAATTGAGACGACCAGCAGATAATTTGATGTGTATGTCGTCCTTGTTTCGTCTCGTGTTCAGAAGTGTCTGTCCGGCGGTTTGCACGTTTCTTTCTGCTCAGTAGGTTGGACCTTGTGTGGGCCGTCTTATACCCTGCAGGTGTGAATAGTGACTGTGTTCTTGCACTGCTGGCAGCGGACTGAGCAGCACCAGGAGAACTTGCAGGAGCAGCGCTGCACCACCTCCGCCCGGCCTGCTCTGTATCCTGGCCCGCAGCACACCAGCTCACAGCCATCCGGTGCCAGTCGAGAGGTTCCTGGGGTTTGTTTTAAAGGACAGGAACATCACTCTCCGTAATTGTTAAGACTGATACGTTTGGTGCATCTTAACTGTTTTCTTTTCAGACAGTCTTGCGTTTGATCTTACCGTTACATCTCCTACCAGCAGTCCCAGGGATTCCGTTGTCAGGGTCGAGCTGGCAAAAGTCTGGAGAGGGCGCAAGGTACACAAGGTCTCTGGCAGCAGGGGGTTTGACCTGGGGGTCACGGGGGAGCAGGGCTGTCCTGGATCCAATACGAGTCAGACGGACCTAAGAGAAGGACGATGTGAGATTGTGGAAATTTTCAATGATTTAGAGGAAGTTATAGTTGTTTCAGATTGAAGTATCTGCATGAATATGTGACTTCTTTATGTCCGCACCCACTGAACTAAGGAATATGAAACAAACTGAGGGTGTATTCTGATACCTCTGTGGCTCCATCAAAGCGTTCCTTGAGCACCATCCCGACACGCCTGAACGGAGGCATGACCTTCCAGCAAGTCCTCAACTCACAGGATCCAGAGACGCCATGACACTTACACTCCACCTGCATGTTGTGAAGGATGGCCTGAGGATGACACGACAGTGGATGTAGGAGGAGCAGATTGTCGCCATTCTCTCAGATTATAGAGCTGTAAACTAACAGAAGTTGTAAAAGAGTGCTACCACAAACCTTTCGACCAGCCTCGTTGTTATGGAGATTCATGAGTGGTCGTCCTGCTGACAGCCCCTTGGCTCGTTCTGGTTCATCCACAAATGTCTGGGAGAAAGCCACGCCGTAGGACAGGTTGTCACTGCACCCAGACCACTGGAAACCTGTGGTGGGACAAAAAGAGTAGTGAGGAAAATTGGAGCCTTGGAACTATTTCACTTGATGCTTTTAAGTTGTATATGAATGGCAGTCAAATGGAAAGTCCGCATGGGATCACATTTTTTCTGCTATATTTTATTTAACCAGGGCGTAGACGCAAGTTTCAACTAGCAGAAAACACTGGAGCAGTACTTTTGTGCTGTGTGTGACTCAGTGTGGATTTACCCGTTACATTTTCATGCAACAGAATCCAAGCTCACCCTCGGGACTGACCCCCCTGACCTTCCTGTCACAGCCACACCTTTCCAGCTCCCCTCGGGTGCAGGCCCGGGTCACAGCCACTGCCACAGCTGCAGAGGACAAAGCGTGCACAAAGGCGGCCTCACGAGTGCCTGAATTCAGAATGGAGCACAGGATTCAGATATTCTTCTTTTGAAGGTGCTTATGAGAGTTGGCCGATGTTTTGCTTTTTTAGAAGGTAATTCTGCATGACGAGCGTACCTTGGTTCATAACTCTGCCAAATACATTGATCCCGCGCGGGGTGGTGGAACAGTTCCAACGGCGATTTCTGAACTGGTGCTGGCACTGAGTTAGACAGTGACATGCATTAAAGAAAAACGGCCCCAACACACTGATGATAATGACAGCATATCATGAAACTGCGGGTGATGCATGTAAGTCATGGCCCGGAGACTATGTGCTCTCCAACTGTACCTCTTCTATGACCATCTCTGCTGCTTTGCGTACGGACTCCATGACCTCCCCCCGCGCCCTGCAAACCCCCACTTGCCCAGGGGTCAGACCCCTCAGCCGTGCACATGGGGCAGCACCGGACACAGGCCTGGAGCGAGGCAGCCTCGCCAGGGAGCTGAGACAGAAAACTTGTGAGTTCAATTGTTACTCACTGCACAATTGGGGGGGTAAAGAAAAAGGAAGGTGCATAATTAAGTAGAGGGAGTTAAAGAAGGATGAAGAGGCAACGACCGGGCATAGTTTTAGAGAGGCCGGGAACAAGGGCAAGACCAGGCGAGGAAGACAGAGAAGGGACAGTGAGGGCGGAGCGAAAGAAAAGAGAAAAGGTCACCAGGAGTAAGACAAAGAAAGAGGGGAGCGACTGAAAGAGATTTAGAGACATGTCACCATCTTTTAAAAGTTACAGCATGACAAACAAACTCCCTCTTTCCATTCCTCTCTCGCACGCTAGACTTACAGCCAGTTGGTTGCCATGGTGGGGTGGGTTGCCCATAGCAACAGGAGGAGGAGTGGTGCCGTGAGATTGACAGTGGAGACAGTTGGCATCAGACTGTCTGTCTGTCCGTCCGTCTCCGTGTGTCAGGCTGGGTCTTTGGACAGCACGCTGCCCGTCTCAACAGTTGAAGTGATCTGTCTGTCTGTGTGGTGTTGGTTTATGTTTCTGGTTCAAGGTCTGGGGATGATCCCCACATATCTGTTGAAGTGACAAGTTAACAGAATAGAGACATTTATAATAATCTTCAAGTGAACAATAATCTCCTATTTAGAATTTTAGTGTTTATGCAAGTATGCTGTAGCAGCTTTAGAAGTAAAGACACTACACAGATTATTATTCAGATTTGGTATGCAACCAAAACCAGACATAATGCTGCAAAGATATATCCATCCAAAAGTGTTCTCCAGTTAAAATCTCCTTCTAGTTTACAAAAGGAAAACTGATTCTTACCAGTTCATGGCACTGTGATATCCAGTTATTCTTCCTTTTTGTTTGTTTCAAATTTTGTCCAAAATTTAATCGGAAAAGTTCTTCATCGGTTTCTTTTCTAACGCTGTCAGTGACAGCAAAAGCACGCTCAGAGTGTTGTATGAACTACAAGCAAATCTTTAGTCCTCTTCTCCACCTTAATTGGACAAATTAGTCAAATCTACACCCCAAAACAAAATTTTAAATCCAGACGTGCTAGGAACAATAATTGTTGTTTTTTTTGACAAAAAAGCCCAATTACACTATGTCAGCAGTTCGGTCCCAGGAAAACAAATGTGTCCATTCCAGGTTGAAGCAGCAAGAATGAGTGAGAGCAGTGAGATGGGAGTGATGGGTTATAAAGGAGGTAGAGAGTGAGGGTGGGAGAGAGAAGACAGGGGCAACCCTGGGTGTGGAGTGATGCCGAGGGAGGAGGGGGCTTTGAAAACCAATTATAGTTGTACTAGGCAAGTATTGAGAGTGTAAGTTTGTTTTGTGTTTGTTTGACATGACACCTAAAATCTGAGCTTGAACTGGAGACAGGGGGAAGCAGTCCTCGAAATAATTATCACAAATGTGTTTTTGTTTGTGTTCCAGATTTTGTTAAAATGTGGATGTGCATGTGTGCTAGACTGCTTTTGCTGTAGGGAAACTACACAACTAATAAGAACTCTTCGTTTCTTTCACTGAAGTCAATACTGAATCAGTACTGAAGTATTGATCCATCTCCTGCGAAATCCTCACATCAAAAACGATGACACAGCATTTCTGTTTCTAGGTATATGGATGTGAGAAAGTGTCTTACCTAATGTTTAATTTTCCCAAACTTTGTTGCTCATTTTACAAGTGCCCCCCCTCCCCTTCCTCTATCTCCCCCGCATTTGCCCTCTCCTTCTCCCTCTCTCCCACTCCCTATATTGTCTTAGAAGAAGGGGTGACATTTAGACAAGGGGAAGAAAACACACTGGCGACAAATATTGGAACTGTGGCAAATAAATCACAAGGTAGGAGGGAAAGGAGGGCAGAAGGAGAGGGCGGGTGGGTGTTACACCGAGGTTAGGAAAAAGCAGTAAAGAATAACATAAGCAGGATTGTACAACTGTGGACGAAATTTTGAATGACGTGTGTGTGGATTTGATATTTGAGAAAGGAGCCTAAAATACTATTTACTTTTACTATTTTGCAAATCATTTGCATCAAGTTAACTTTTCCCTTTTGTCTTTTCTTACTCCTATTTTTTTTTGCTGTTGTTTGAATGGTTCTTTATTATAGTAAATATGCCATTTGAGGGTAAAATTGTCAAGCTGTGAAACTAATATGTAAATTGCAAAAGCTTAATTTTATGCCTTTTATCCTGATGACCCAAAAAAAACAATAAAAGGTTGTCAAAGTTCTTGCACAAAACCAGACAGTAAAACAGAACACCTGTTTAACCAGCTTTTTAATATACGTAGATGTATAAATTGAATGAGTAAATAAATATTTATTTTCAACAGTTGATAAGCACAAATTCCACCACATATCAAAGAAAACACCCCAATGCGACAAATATTGGAATATTAAATATAGTTTTTCTATTTTGCTAAATGAGGCTAGTTATGCTGCGTTCCATTATACCTCGAAACTCGCAGCTTGAAAGTCGGGTTGCCGTTCAATTATAATCTCGGAACTCGGAATCACTGACCTCCGAGTCGGAATTTGCAACATTTTTTCCCATGGTTTTATTTTATGGGCATTTATTTCGTATGTTATGTAAGCAGCAGTTGATTAGTTGATTAGGATGCTAGCAATGTTTTCCATAATTTAGGGATAGACTGAATAGGTGGCCTGTTCACCCGAACCCTACGACACCCGGCATTGCATCCACTCTGTCTCACACACTCACACTTTCCTCTGTCTATATCCCTAAAGACAGGTTCCTTGTAGGCCCCCTTCCCTCCCTTTTTTTGTCCTTCTCATGTCGTATTCCTCCTTTGTGTCTCCTGTTTCTCCAAGTGACGTCTTCCGCTGTCTCCCACAGCAACACCATGGTGATGAGCTGGCCACTGTCATGTCCGGCGCCTCTGTTATGCTCATCCCTTCACCCCTCTCTCGTAAATAGCTTGCCCTCTTTTTTATCTTTATCTTTCCCCCATTTTGTGGACATTTTATCATGCTGAAATGGTCTGGTACTGATTGACTGACTGTAGTCGGGTTGCAGAGCCTAAAGAGACGCTTGTTAAAGCTTCAGCATGACATATACGTAGAGATGACTTGCATTCCCTCAGTTATAGTGGGAGGCAGAAGCAGACTTTCAGACAGTGAGGTGGGGCGACTGCACTGGTCTTACTTTGCCCACTGATGCTTTCCATGGGATGGATGATTGGCCTCTTTCAGAGATGGTTGCCGCAGGCTAGCTCTGGACTCCATGACCCCACCCCTCCCCACCCCCCCAAGGTCATCATGAGATAGAAATGTGACCCACCACCTTTTGCTCTCTCCTCCATTTTGCTTTGGCACTCACCTGCCTCAGCAATCTGGGTGCGGATGGAATAGTCATATCAGGCGGAAACATGACTGATGTGCATGAGCACGCTCACATTGCCCAGGCATCTCTGCCAACAAAGAGCCGAACGCACTGCTGTGTATGGATGTGTGCGGAGTGTGTGCATGAATATTATGGGATGGCGGCCGGCGGTGTTGTCAGGCAGGGAAGTGGGGGTGGCAGAGTGGGCGGTGAGCTGTGTGTTCATGGGGGGAGGGGGCAGAGGGAATGGACGACCCATGAATATTATGGAGTGATGGTGGTGTTATGTGGTGGTGGGGGGGTTAGGAAAGATAGCTGTGTATATGGGATAGAGGGAGAAGGAGGAGGTGTTGGTGACGGCACTGCACGTGAGTGTATGTGTACGCGCATACATGCATGGGTAAGGGGCATTCAAGCGATAGTAACAGACAATGGCCAGACATAGGCCTTTGTTGCTATGAGATCTGCATGTACCATACAGTGGGGAATATAGCAGAGTGGCCATTGGAGTGCATGGGCAGAGCAGTGGAAGGCCTCTGTTCCTCACAGTTGGATCTTTTCCTGCCATATGCGTACACAAAAGACAACCTATCCTACAGTAGGAATCTTTGTTTCTATGAACTAGAAAATACCAAAATAAATGCATCGTCTCTGTTCACAAGTGCAAGTCTGGCCCTCAGGGCCTTCAGCACAGACATACAAGTGAAAAGGATTTCTCTGCAGAGAAAGTTAAGGATTACATCTGAGTTTAACAGTGAAGAGATTAATAATATTGTTCCTTCTGTAAACTATTTTATCATGTAAAAAAAGTCAAATTAACAGTTATCCATGGTTACCAGTCTCACTATGCCATAACAAGCCGCAGTCTTCCAGAGGGCCCATCGGGCAAAACAAACTCAAAGTACAAAGTATGTAGAGCCAGACATTCACACCAGAGAACTTCATTCTAAAATCTAGCAGCGATCCAAAACTTTCTTGGCGTAGCAAATACAGCATGCTGAATTTTTTTGTATCAGTTCATAAAATGAGGCACAAGGCATCTAAACTGATAAAATACTGCTATGAAAGACATGGAGTCCTGGGATTTCATTTTTCACTCAGTATAAACATCATGCAGCTTCAGTAAAGCTCTGGGACGAGATGATGTGGAATATAACGGATTATGATATGATACCGAGTGTGGAGAAGTACAATCCAGAGAAGTGTATGAGTGTTTCTCAGTGTTTCAGTAAGTCTGTTTGCAGAATGATGCAGAATATATGTGGCCTTCAAATGCCCCTTCTAAGCTCTTGTTACAGTTCAAACATTTCATTGGACTTGTTGCCCATTCAATTGCTTTTTCCTTTAAATCCAACTAGAACAAAAACAGAACCTCCTGAGCTGAAAGCATCAAACGGTGGCCAGTATTATTATTATTTTTTTAAATAAAGTAGCATAAACATCCAATATGCTGCTGCACCAGAGGCAAAAAGAGAAATGTTCAGTTGCATCAGGCATGTAATGGACAGTTTCTTTTGTTTTTCTAGTACCATAGGAAAAGCCATTCGATCACAGTCATAATTACTACTTTAATGGGTGTCTAGCGTGCAGCAGCTCAAGTCGTGTTTATTATTTCAAGGTGGCAATTTGTGTATTTTTTATGAAACAATTTTAGCTCTTAGGAGGAAGCAGCTCACTTTGTGACCAGCATCCCTTGACATCAGAGCCAGAGCAACATGCCTGTGGAGGAACTGACCATGGGCGATCAAATCACTGATGTTAGACAGATCCATCGCAGTCCAGCAGTAATAACACCACGGTCACAGGAGGCCTCAGCTTCGACTTCAGGGATACCGAGCAGGGTTCCAAGCACCATTTCTGCACATAACCCAAATCTGATTTGTGTGATAAAGACGTGCAAGAATAAACGCTTGTGTCTCTCTCACAGCATCTATTTAGCATAATTAGACTTACATGTGGCCTCCAAGTGCTCCTTGTAAGCTCTTGTTTCACATTAAACTGCTTTTTACCTCGAAATGATGTCAAGAACAAAAAAAAAAGATCCTGCAGGGCCATAAGTAGATTTAGAGTAAGTATTTTAGAGAAAGCAGCAGAGCCACAAGGTGCTGCAGCACTGGCGCCAAGCGGTGGCGCGTGCTGCTATAGCAGGAATGTAATGCATGTATAAGTGAATTATTTTGTGCAGTAAAGTCAATGTTTTTCAGTTGATGTGGATTCTATTGCTCTCAGATTCCTGAATGTCACATCTTGGCGAGGAACCGTTCACAGTCATGAATCTACTGTGGTTGATGTCGCCAACGTTCAGCAGCTCAGGTCTCATTTATTGCATTACAGACATAATCTGAAAGCAACATCTCGCGTGTTTTCATGAATCAATTTGCTCACATTTGACTCGTATCTCACGACATCAGACCAAGATGCTGGTATGACGTACACCTGCTGTCACTCACTCTAACACCTGTTTGCCTCCATTGCAGGATGTACTCCTGGATGAGTGGTGCAGTCTTGGTGTTGCGATTGCAACTTTGGCGAGGCCTCGGCCCACATCAGGGATGATGAGGCGAGCTGCAGCGGCGTCGATGTGATTTGACACACGTCCAGTCCCGTCACACCACCGAGCTCAGCAGGCTGGCTGTGACCTGCACACCGGAAGGTGACCTGCAGTCTAACTGTGTGTGTGTCACACAGGAACTACAAAGTGGAGGCTCTCTGACTTCTTGGAGTTGTCATGCCCACTCTGAGGTGGATGATCAGCGAGTATTATGGTCTGTCACCGGCGGACTTGAGCTCCCCTGGAGACCATGTGACTGCATTTCTTTCTTGTCTTTTTAGGAGTTGTATATTATGGGATGTATGCTGCTACTGCTGGATTATTATGGTCTGTCGAGGGAAGCGCGGGGGGGGTGTCACCATGACAACGGGGTTGCTAAGGGGGCTGGGACTACTAGTGGATAGGGGAAGGAGCATGCATGCAGTGAGTCTGGTGCGTGCATGTCTAGTGCTGGCAGTGTGCGCGTGTACTTGTGCGAGCGCGCGCGTGCTCGCTGGAGGGGGTGGGGGCAGGCTGAGTATTATGGTCTGTCCGTTGCGAGGTAACTATGCAGAGTCTTGTGCGAGTGTGGGAGGGGGGGGGGAGGTTATTATGGGATGTCTGCCCCCTTTGTGTGTGTTTGTGAGGATGTTAGCTAAGCTCTGCCAGTGAGGCTGGGGACGGAGCAACGTGTTTTGGGTCATCGACGGCTCGGGTTTTTTGTTTTTTTTTCTAATTCCGCCGATCATTGATTCGGCCGGGCCTGATGGACGGACACTAATTGACGACAACTGCCGCACAAACAGCCTGACTGGTGTCGATCCTTGCACCGACACACAGAGAGAGAGAGAGAGAGAGACGGGCAGAGCTCACCTCGACCTGGGACTGCACACACACACACACACACACACCACAGTAAGTTTCTAACGTGTGAAGGTTTCAACTTTTTTTTTCTTACGTGCCGTTTCAAAGTCGACAGTGACAATTTGCCGCTGACACTTGACAGCACTTCGCTCCACGTTGAGAGATACCTGCAGATCGACAACACACAGCCTAGTTGACCAACTTGTTTGAGACCGATGTCTGACATTAAATATCATGTACGTGATGTCAACTGAGCAAGGGTTGGCTGCGAATCTGTGCAGTTCATAATGATTCCTGTGATTGACATTATTCTTGTTATGTATTTCCCCAGCACCACCCCCCCCCCCCCCCCCCCGCCCGGACACCCCCGGTCAACAGTCCCACGTCATTTTCCCTCCTCCCTCGCCGACCGAGGAGCAGGGTTTAGGAGGGATTAATCCGACCAGCGAGACATCACATTACAACGGCGGAAACATGTCGGGCAGCGAGGATGAACGGGAGGACTTCGGAGCCGCGGACGATCACTCACTTCTCCGCGGTAAGCTCGCCCCTGCCCCCCCCTCGCTCCCTCCCCAGGAGAAGGTCCGTCTCCCCGTGACTCGAGCAGCTAACGTTAGCCGCAGCTAGCCGCGAGCGGTCGGCGCGGGCCGGTCCGTCACTCGCCGTGACAGATTAGTTAGCCAACTTGGCGAGCAACTGTCTGTAGTTCCCGCCGAGCCCCTCGTGGTCCACCGGCCTCCGGTGGGTTCCGTCTAGTGAACTGTCAAAGTTTCAGAGACAAGTTTCAACATATGCTATGGTGGCTTTCGCGGTGCGCGTGTGGGCGTGCACGAACATCTGCCAAGCCGTGCCAGTGCGCGCCCCCCCCCCCCTCCTCTCCTTCCAACCCCCTCCTCTCCTCTCTCTCCTTCCTCTCCCCTCCTTCCTCTTCTCTCCTATCCTCTCCTATCCTCTCCTCTCTCTCCTTCCTCTCCCCTCCTTCCTCTTCTCTCCTCTCCTATCCTCTCCTCTCTCTCCTTCCTCTCCCCTCCTTCCTCTTCTCTCCTCTCCTATCCTCTCCTCTCTCTCCTTCCTCTCCCCTCCTTCCTCTTCTCTCCTCTCCTATCCTCTCCTATCGTCTCCTATCCTCTCCTATCCTCTCCTGTCCTTCCCCTCCTCTCCTCTCCTTCCTCTTCTCTCCTCTCCTATCCCCTCCTGTCCTTCCTCTCCTATCCTCTCCTCTCCTCTCCTTCCTCTCCTGTCCTTCCTCTCCTTCCTCTCCTATCCTCTCCTCTCCTCTCCTTCCTCTCCTGTCCTTCCTCTCCTTCCTCTCCTATCCTCTCCTATCGTCTCCTTCCTATCCTCTCCTGTCCTTCCCCTCCTCTCCTCTCCTTCCTCTTCTCTCCTCTCCTATCCCCTCCTGTCCTTCCTCTCCTATCCTCTCCTCTCCTCTCCTTCCTCTCCTGTCCTTCCTCTCCTTCCTCTCCTATCCTCTCCTCTCCTTCCCCTCCTTCCCCTCCTGTCCTTCCTCTCCTATCCTCTCCTCTCCTCTCCTTCCTCTCCTGTCCTTCCTCTCCTTCCTCTCCTATCCTCTCCTCTCCTTCCCCTCCTTCCTCTCCTTCCTCTCCTGTCCTCTCCTGTCCTCTCCTGTCCTTCCTTTCCTATCCTCTCCTTCCCCTCCTCTCCTCTCCTTCCCCTCCTTCCCCACCTTCCTCTCCTATCCTCTCCTTTCCTCCGGCCTGCAGCAGTGATCCTCCTGTCCCTGTGTCGTACTAATGAAAGCATGTCGCTGCATGCAGATGAGGACGAGCCGGAGGATGCTGTGTCTGACGTTGAGGAGCAGGTACCCAAGTCCAAGAAGAAGAAGAAGGCCAAGAAGAGCAGCCGAGAGAGCAGGAGCACTAAGAGGCAGAGACCCGTCAGAGAGGTTAGTGTGCTGCTGCGCTCCAGGATGAATTGTTCAAGGACACGCTCACATCTTTTTTTTAAGTCTTAAAACAATACTGACATGTCAAAATCAGACCCCTTTGGGGCCAGGGGAGGGGATTCAGTGTAAGAGAGATGGGGGAGAAAATACACAACCCTTTTCACAATTTACACAATAATGTGTAAAACTACTCTGAAGTTCAGCTCAGCCTAGTAATACATACAACTATGATGAACACATTTTAGTATGGATTTTTGAATTGCTGTTTCTGCAGACTGTATCTTTGGGGGGATTTAATAAAGGTATTTTTGCAACTCACATCACTGATTCCGCCTGAGTCCAACCTTTACTTTTAAATGCATTTGTTTTTGCACAGAAGAAGGACGGTGTAATTGCTTTTACAAATCTCTTCGATGTGAAGAGAAACTATTTCTGTGTACACTACATTTTGTATGGACATGTCAATATTGTCACAAGATAGACTTAAAATAATGTAAACCTATCCTCAAGGTTGTGGCTCAGATTTGACAGATTTCTGCAAACCCCCCACCCCCTTATGCACGCACAAACACACACACACACACACACACACACACACACACACACACACACACACACACACACACACACACACACACACACACACTGGGGGACAATAGCAGCAGGGTAAGTGAAACGTTGCAGATGTTGATTTATTTCCTGCCTAATAGTGCACACTTAAACAATTACAGGGACTCCTGTGAGCCCTTGGGCTCAATCTAGGGTCCCACAGATCTACTGGACTTGCACAAAACCTCCCACAGTGACGGATGTTTTTGCAGCCAAATAGTGAGCTAATATGCCATTCCCGTCATACTTATGAGTTTTATTTACAGCAGGCGGTGAGGCTGAACTGCTTTGAAAAAAAATATGCATTAATGGTTAATTGCTGGATAGAACAGTATAGTAACAGATCAAAGGGGTTGTGGGGAAACAAGAGGGTTAAGTACATTTCCTGAATTAGGGCAGCAACAAACAATTATTTTCATTATCTCATCGTCTGCACATGATTGTCTCGATTAACTAGTCAATCGCGTCTTGAATGTCTGTAGACTGTAAATGATGCCCACTATAAATTCTCAGAATATTTCCCTACACATTCAAATTACTGAGCAGCAGTGAAAAACCCAAGGATATTCAATTGAAAATAAAATAAAAACAAAAACCCCAGGAGATCCTCAAATTAGAGATGCACAAGCCAGGAAAGAAAAAAAGTATTTTGCTTGATGAAAGAGGAAAAAGAAGATGAATTTATGAAAAAAAAATAGATTTAGTGACTGATCTGTGTCCGGTCGACCTGAAATGATAAATCATCCACTGACCAACGCTGCTTCATGGATGACAGGGCAGAGCTGTGTGACTTCTTAAACTTTTAATGTGTGCTTTATAGTTTATGTGATACATAAAAAGCACCACTGCCTTCAGGTGATTAGCAGTTGTCCTTTTTCAGAGATATTCTTTGTCTTGTAGGAGTTGCCAGTCAGCTCCCCTGAGCACCTGATCGGAATAGAAGCAGCAGAGAGGGAAGCGGGCGAGGGAGCTGTGCGGTCAGAGAGTGAAGGAAGTGATTATGCCCCCGGGAGGAAAAAGAAGAAACGCCTCAGCTCTACCAAAGACAAGAAAAAAGGAGGTGCGGCAGCAGAGAAAGGGGGATCGTCCAGTTCGAAGAGCAAACGCAAAGATCCAGATCCAGAAGAGGATGACGATGATGACGACGATTGCCAGGTAAGGATTCATCCGTACTCGACTGCAAAGTGAATAGCTTCTTCCTTCAGGGCTTCCATGTCAAACTAACCTCCCCTGATTGTTCCTTTCATCTCCTCCTGCCTCAGCCTAAAAGCTCCTCCCAGCTGTTGGAGGCCTGGGGCATGAAAGACATTGACCATGTCTTCACTCAGGAAGACTACAGCTCCCTCACCAACTACAAGGCCTTCAGCCAGTTTGTGAGGTAAGAAAACCCCTTTTATGTCAGTATATGTCAGGCATCGTTCACTTTAAAGTCCACGACCAAACATAAATTCAATGCAAAAACATTTTAGGGCATTAATTACTAATTAAAATGTTCAAAATTTCCACACAAAATAAAATCAGTGACATATTTTAAAAAGGAAACATTTCAAACTCTGTACTGCCAAGGCCTTTTTGCAAGTCTCTGCTCGAAAATGACATGCCCAAAATGAAGAGTATATCTCTGCAACTACAAGGTCTGTGTGAATCAGATATATGGGTCAGAGTGAATGAAGATGGAACACAGCATAAATGAAATATAGAATTTTTCGCCTAAAAAAAGAAAACATGTAGAGGGAATATCCTCAATGTAATAATGCAGATGAAACATTAAAAATGAAAAATTGCAACGCTTTCGATGAGGAAGAAATGCTGGTTTTAAGCTTGCTTTCAGAAAAGCAATGCAAAAGAAGAAAGTGGTCTCTTTGTCCTATGACACCGCGGTGTGTACGGCTGCAGTCTGGCAGGCGCTGAAAAGTGACTTTGTGTCCTTACCCAACGGGGCCGAATGCACAAACATTGCACAAGAGTTTTGGAGAATGTGGAACATTCCCAATTGTTTGGGGCGCATCGCTGGAAAACATGTCGCGTTTAGAGCCCCTCCACATGCAGGAAGTGGCTACAAAATTACAAAGGTCCATCTCGCCAATGCTCCAGATGTGCTGCGAGCGGCGAGTTACAAAAATGGGAGGTGCGCAACCTCGCGAAAGGACACCAATGCGGACCCCATGCCATGGGAAGTGACGCCGATGTGCGCACGGACTGATGCGTCAAGCATAAATCCAGCTTCCCCGGGTTTACTTCCTCAACAGTGTGGTAAATAGCGCACACGCTGTGGCATTTATTGACAGACAGACTGCAACCTGCACTGCAAATTCACTGCTTTGGTCCAGCGCCGTTTCTCCGGACCTCGCTATGCTCAGTCACACTCGCTATGCTTCTCGCTCACCCCTCTCGCTCTACCACACACACTATGCATGCACCGTAGTCGATTCTGCATACCCAAGAACTAGGGATGAACATAAACAGTGCGTACAGTACATCAACTCATTCTAAGCAAATCGACAAATTTACATGATTGACGCAATCGATGATGTTGATGCACTGTTGTAGCCCCAATAACAACATTTCTTTCATATGTTTTGCCTTAGGCCTTTAATTGCAGCCAAGAACCCCAAAATTGCTGTGTCGAAGATGATGACTCTGATGATGGCTAAGTGGAGAGAATTCAGCACAAACAACCCACTTAAGGTATTGCAATTCTGAATGAGGCTGCAAATCAGACTTTTAATGAATGAGACCGGTCATTGTTGCTGTCCTCTTCCGCGCTCAACGGTAGAGAGCCGAGTTCCTGATTCTGTGCTGTGTCCCCCTGTAGGGTTGTGCCACTGCCAATGCAGCTCTGGCAGCTGCCAACGTGGCTGCAGCTGTGGAGAACATGGTGGTGGCAGGGGCAGACGGAGGGGCAGAGACTGGTGCCGCCACTTCACCGACACCCGCTCCTACTCCTGCTGTTGCTCCGACACCTGCTGCACCCCCGCCACCTCCTCTCCGCAAGGCCAAGACCAAAGAGGGCAAAGGTAAAGTACAATAAATTAAGAACAGGTTTTTATAACTATGTCAAATCTTATTTATGGATCACAAAATGGATTCCTCATTTGATTATTCTTGAATAAACTTTGAACTGTGTTTCCTCAGGTCCCAATGCTCGCAAGAAGTCGAAGCCTACGCCGAAGCCTCCGCCCAAACCCAAACCCAAAAAAGTGGCTCCACTCAAGATCAAACTAGGGGGCCTCAACAGCAAGCGGAAGCGCTCCTCAGTAAGATCCTGTTCCTTTCACTGAATTCTTATCTTTCCAGTTTTCTACTTTTCTAATCGTCAGAATCAGAAATTGATACTAAGTGGAAAGGTGCTTCCTTCATCCTCAATGTCCTCTCTTTCTCTCTGTCACTCCATCAGAGCGATGAAGATGAACCAGATGTCGACAGTGACTTTGACGATGGGAGTTTTTCAGTCTCGGATGGCTCCAATCGCAGCAGCCGCCCTAAGAAGAAGCCCAAGAGCGCAAAGAAAAAGAAGAAAGGTTGGCATGGAAATATTACTGAATTAATAAGTCCGCTCTGGAGGTTTTGCTTTGTCGAATAAGACCAACGTCAAGGCCCAGATAAAGGCTATGGCTGGTCTTGTGTCCAGTTCCCTGTGCCTCATTCTTTTCTGGCTACTTTGCTGTAAACATCCTCTCTCAGTGGAGACGGAAGATGGTGACGGCTATGAGACGGACCACCAGGACTACTGTGAAGTGTGCCAACAGGGAGGGGAGATCATTCTGTGTGACACCTGCCCCAGAGCTTATCACATGGTCTGTCTGGACCCTGACATGGAGAAGGCACCTGAGGGCAAGTGGAGCTGCCCACACTGTGTGAGTACTTTAATCTCACCCCTGAGTTCTCTGCAGAGAAAAGGCCATGAGGTCGTATGTTAGATAAGACCGGGCCTGATTCTCGGAAGTATGAAAACCGCAGGGTAAAAATTACACCCGTCATTATAATACTGTTGTGTATTCAAACAAAGTTCCACGGACACTGACAGCAGATTATAAATGAATTTTGCAGGGTTTTGACAAAATGCGTTCTCCATTTCTCTTTGTCCTCTGCTGCCCCCCCCCCAACCCTTTTGCTCATGTTCCCGTCTATCCTCTCCTACTCCCCACCACATGCCTCCCCCCATCCTCCATTTCCTCCTCTTGTTCCTCCCCTCCCACTCCCCACCCTGTCTCTGCAATGGCTCCACACGCACATGCACACGCACACATTGCACACACACACCCTCCACCCATGGCGCTCTTGAATTCCCCCCCCACACCCCTCCCTTTTTTCCTTTCACTCTGTTCCGCATACCTTCCCCCCCCCCCCCCCCCCCCCCCCCCCACACACACACACACACACACACACACACACTCCCCACTCTCTCTCACGCGCGCACACACACGCACACACGCCTTCCCTCTGTCTGTAATTCTGCCACCAGGAGAAGGAGGGGATCCAGTGGGAGGCCAGAGACGAGCTCTCTGAGGCTGAAGGGGAGGACGAGGAAGACAGGAGGGATGAAGGGGTCGAGGAGGAAGATGACCACCACATTGAGTTCTGCCGGGTGTGCAAGGATGGAGGGGAGCTACTTTGTTGTGACACCTGCCCCTCCTCCTACCACATCCACTGCCTCAACCCGCCTCTCCCTGAAATCCCCAATGGAGAATGGATCTGCCCCCGCTGCAAGGTGTGCGCTGCGTACTGGTGTATACCAGTCAGTGCGTGTGCATGTGCTCACGTGGGCGTGCACACAGATTGCAGATTCCATCTTGTGCACATTTTTACTGGAGATGAAGAGCTTTTCTTCTTGCTGTATAAGTTTACCTATAGTATTTTAGACAAACTATAGCAGTTATTATTATGATTTCTCATGTCCTACAATTTCAACTTAAAAATCCAAATTTCTTTTAAGTGGTGAATTTCTTCTTTTCATTGATAAGCATCTTATCCTAAATGATTTCCCCTCCCTCTGCGTCTCCTAACAGTGTCCACACATGAAGGGGAAGGTCCAGAAGGTTTTGACATGGCGCTGGGGGGAGCCGCCAGCCCCCACACCTGTCCCCCGGCCTTTCGATCTGCCTGCTGATGCTCCTGATCCCCCACCGCTGGTGGGACGCAGGGAGAGGGAGTTTTTTGTCAAATGGTGCAATATGTCCTACTGGCACTGCTCTTGGGTGCAGGAGCTACAGGTACACACACTTTGTGAAACTGATTCCACCTGTGGTTGAGAACGTGCTCTGTTTGGAGACATTTTCTGTTCCCTCTCGTCACATTTAAACACACAACTCAGTCATATCTCAGATGAGTCCTTCTTCACTCCCCTGTCACTCTCTCCCAGTTGGAGCTGAACTGCCAGGTGATGTTCCGCAACTACCAGAGGAAGACCGATATGGACGAACCGCCACCGGTAGACTTTGGAGGCGAGGGTGATGATGGCAAGAGCACCAAGAGGAAGAACAAAGATCCTCTCTTTGTTCACATGGAAGAGGAATTTTACCGTTACGGTGTCAAGATGGAGTGGCTGATGATCCACCGCGTCCTTAACCATAGGTAGAAGACATAATTTCATGATGTGTATTTTTTATAGTTGATGGCATACAGATTTTGTTTTGTCTGAAAAAACTGAAGTTTATAAGAAGAAAAAATCAAGATGCTGTTGGTGTCAATTCAACATAATTTCACCTTTTAAAAAAATTCGGAAGAATATGAAGCTGACTATTAATTGTTTGAAGACAAAATCCAATGGCGTATCATACTGTTATCATATTATTATTACCGTTCTATTCTAACCCCATCTTTCCTGTATTTTTTCCATGTCAGTGTTGATAAAAAGAACAATGTGCATTACCTGATTAAATGGAGAGATCTGCCCTACGACCAGTCGACCTGGGAGAGTGAAGAGATGGACATTCCAGAGTACGACACCTACAAACAGACCTACTGGAATCACAGGTATGCAGAGACCTACAAAGTGTCACACCGTGCTTGTGAAAGTGTTTTGTCGCCTAAACTGCCATTTTCTCTCATAGAGAGTTGATGGTGGGTGAAGAGGGCCGACCTGGCAAGAAGCTGAAAAAGCCAGTGAAAGTCAAGAAGGCAGAGCGGCCGCCAGCAAATCCAGTCGTAGATGTAGGTATCGCGATTATGAAATGAAGGTTCGCTGTCGGGTGTAAAAGTAACCTGAATTGACGCAGATGTGGAACTGATATTCTTCCTGGTTTCTTTTCCTATAGCCCACCATCAAGTTTGATCGACAGCCTGACTACCTGGACAGCACAGGAGGCACTCTGCATCCTTACCAGCTAGAGGGGTTGAACTGGCTCAGGTTTTCTTGGGCTCAGGCCACTGACACCATTCTTGCTGATGAGATGGGTTTAGGCAAGACTGTGCAGACCGCCGTCTTTCTCTACTCATTGTACAAGGAGGTAAGGAATTTTATGTATGATTGTTGTTGTTTTTAAATGCTAGAGACACTGGAATGTCTTTTGTGATTTATAAGACGGAAGCTGTTTTTTCCCTCCATTTTAATCTATGTTAAGAGCTTTGTTTACTAATAAAATATATAATTTTTTGTCCAGTCTGCCCTCCTCTGTCAATGAGTGCTAGTTGGTGGGTTTCAGACATGTGACACACAGTATCTCTGTCCAGTAAAGGGGATGAGTTCAAAGAAAGGAACTCTATCCTAAAGGCAGGGCAAGACAAAAACATTCCATTTACATTTCTTGTAGTTTATCTAACATTAAATGTATTACATGTTTACATGTCAATGTTGATACCACTCGTCTTCCATTGATTACAGGGTCACTCCAAAGGCCCCTTTCTGGTCAGCGCTCCCCTGTCTACCATCATTAACTGGGAGAGAGAGTTTGAGATGTGGGCCCCCGACATGTACGTGGTGACCTACGTAGGGGACAAGGACAGCAGAGCTGTCATCAGGGAGAATGAGTTCTCCTTTGAAGGAAATGCCATACGAGGTGGAAAAAAGGCGTCCAAGATGAAAGTAAGGGAAAAAAATAGAAAAAAGGAGCAGCAGTAATGATATCTAATGAGCTGTATTAAAGACTTTTGATAGGAAAAAGTTATAAAATAGTGTACTGGTGCCCTACATACTTTCTATATCATTTAGTTTTAATAGATAATATCATTTTACATAAAAAAATATAAATATTTAGTTTGTCACCACTGGAATCAATTGCTTTTCCGTGCTAATAATTGTTCTCCTACTTCTTGTGCTTCACAGAAAGACTCACCAGTCAAGTTCCATGTTCTGCTGACATCATATGAATTGATTACTATTGATCAGGCGGTACTGGGCTCCATTGAGTGGGCCTGTCTCGTTGTAGATGAAGCACACAGACTCAAGAACAACCAATCCAAGGTAATTTTGTTCAAACATTGTTTTTTTATTTTTAAAATGAGTTTTTGAGCTTACCTGCTTACCCAATAATTTGCTTATTTATGTTTTTTTGTCACGTTTTTATTGTCATTGTCCAAAATTCAATGTGTTTTTCCTACTTCCAGTTCTTCAGAATTTTGAACAACTACCCGCTGCAGCACAAGCTGCTGCTGACTGGAACTCCTCTTCAGAACAACCTGGAGGAGCTCTTCCACTTGCTGAACTTCCTTACCCCAATGAGATTCAAGTCAGTGTGTGGCCACAGCACAATCACAATGCAGAGGACCTCATTGACATACCCGCTCATCGTGTTTATTTATGTTTTCCCTTTTCTCTGCAGCAACCTGGAGGGCTTTCTTGAGGAGTTTGCCGACATTGCCAAAGAGGACCAGATCAAGAAGCTGCATGACATGCTGGGACCACACATGCTCAGGAGGCTGAAGGCGGATGTTTTCAAACACATGCCCTCGAAGACTGAGCTCATTGTCAGAGTGGAGCTGAGCCCCATGCAGAAGTATGTGATAAGAGGAGATTTATGATAACCAAAATGAATCAAATCTACAGATTGTAAACTCAAGATTGGCATTATTTGCATGAATGAATTCCCCACACGTGTTCTGTATATTTGCCTGTGTCTGGTTGATGTTGACTCTTTACTCATTATTTATTTAACTTTTTTATTTGTTCTAACCCAGAAAATACTACAAGTTCATCCTAACACGCAACTTTGAGGCTCTGAACACTCGAGGAGGAGGAAACCAAGTCTCTTTGCTCAATGTGGTGATGGACCTCAAGAAGTGCTGCAATCACCCCTACCTCTTTCCTGCAGCTGCCATGGTATGGCTTATGATTTCTACTCAGTTGTGTGGAAACAGGGTGCATGTTATATTGTAGCACTGAATTATGTCGCTGAATTACTAAGTCAGATTCTCCCCCTGATTGCAGGAGGCACCAAAACTTCCAAATGGCATGTACGAGGGCAATGCTCTGACCAAATCTTCAGGAAAACTGACGCTGCTCCAGAAGATGATGAGGAAGCTCAAGGAAGGAGGCCACAGAGTTCTGGTCTTCTCTCAGATGACTAAAATGCTGGACCTGCTGGAGGATTTCCTGGAGAATGAAGGTTACAAATATGAGAGAATTGATGGAGGAGTCACTGGCAACATGAGACAGGAGGCCATCGACCGCTTCAACGGTGAGACATGGACATACAACGTTTTTATTGCCTTAATAACAGCTACTATTGTTTGCTACCGGTGTTGCAATTTTCTTTCTTTTTCTGATCTTCATTTCAACAGCTCCAGGTGCTCCCCAGTTTGCTTTCCTCCTCTCCACCAGAGCTGGTGGTTTGGGCATTAATCTTGCCTCTGCTGACACAGTCGTCATTTACGACTCAGACTGGAACCCCCACAATGACATCCAGGTATGCTTAACCTGACCTCAACCTCTTATCCGTGTCAACATGTTTATTTGGACGATGGCTGAGTAAGCTGTTCGTTTCATTTGTGTTGTAGGCGTTCAGCAGAGCTCACCGTATTGGCCAGAACAGGAAGGTGATGATCTATCGCTTTGTCACCAAAGCCTCTGTGGAGGAGAGGATCACACAGGTCTGTGAAAAATTTACGCTACAAGAAATTATACACACCTCTGAAAATTGTGTCAACTGTGTCATCAGTCTATGAGAAACAACTCATCACATTGACTTCCACTGTCTTTCCTCCACCAGGTAGCGAAGAAGAAGATGATGCTCACCCACCTGGTGGTGCGGCCTGGTCTTGGCTCTAAGACGGGCTCCATGTCGAAGCAGGAGCTCGACGATATCCTCAAGTTTGGAACTGAACAGTTGTTCAAGGATGAAATCGGAGAAGGTGAGTCTTGAACCAGCTTGAACCAGCACACGTGTTGAGTGGCAGTTGACTTTAACCCACTACCAGATACATTTCTTTCTAAGGTCTAGGATTTCATTTTTAAAGTTTTTTAGTCTGCATTTTACTATCTACAATTAAAGCTGCCATATTTGTGAGTGTAATTAACACTATTTTAAATCATCTGTTATGCACACTGTTTTTTTAATATGTTTGGATGAGAGATTTGGGATGGAATCTGTAAACGGGGAGAGACTCTTTACTCCTCCAACTGAGTTGGAAAGATCATTTCTCTTCTGGAATTCCAGCATGATCTGTCTGACGTTACAGGGAGTGAATTTAGTTTCAGCCTCCTGCCTTTTTTTTATTCTACCTGTCCTGCTTTCAGGGGACAACAAGGAGGATGACAGCAGTGTGATCCACTATGACGACCATGCAATTGACCGCTTGTTAGACAGGAACCAGGATGCCACAGATGACACTGAGCTGCAGAGCATGAACGAATACCTCAGCTCCTTTAAAGTGGCCCAGTATGTGGTCAAAGATGAAGACGATGAGGTATGAGTAGGTCTACATAGAATGTATGTGAATGTGTAACTTAATTGTTATTTTAATTTCAGTTGATTGGGCTCTGTAGAGATCATATTTAAAGTCTTAGCTGCAACATTTTATTCTAGACCAAGGTTAAAACTAGAGCTAACATTGTTGTTCAGCATTGTACAGACTTCATTTTCATTCCTGTCATATTCCATATAAATGACTGTTTTCCTTTGTTGAGGAGGAGGAGGTGGAAAGGGAGGTGATCAAGCAGGAGGAAAGTGTTGATCCCGACTACTGGGAGAAGCTGCTGCGACACCACTACGAGCAGCAGCAGGAGGATCTCGCCCGCAATCTGGGCAAAGGCAAAAGAACTCGAAAGCCAGTCAACTACAATGACGGTTCCCAGGAGGACCGAGGTATAAGACAGGGTACAGAACAACATATAATGCAACCTCTTCATGTGTGTGTGTATGCTGTGCCGTGCCGTTTGTGTTTGTGTCGTGTTGTTGTTGTTGAAATGTGGTAGGCGAGGAAGTGCATGGCATGAAGTTTGAACTTCAATTTTATGGCTTGTTATTAGGCATAGTTATGTGTTATTGTTGTGAGCTATTTTGAAATGTAGATTTTCTTCTCTTTAGAAACAAATATGATAATAATATAACAAATAGTCTAATGACCAGAATTGCACGATCGTCAGGATACAATTGCTGAATAAAGCCCCAAGATTGAATCCCTTCAAATATCTAACACAGGCTGATGTACAGACAACTGTTTTAGGTTTCTACTCAATATGACAAACAACGAGAAGCAAAAAAGTGACGTTAAATAGCCAGATGGTGATCGTACAACGCAACAAAGAGTTTAAGAGTGGAGTAGTAGTATAAGAGTTGAAAAGCATTTGCAGGATTGAAAGGAAGATTCATTTTAAATTTGTGACAGAAGACAGCACTAAAGTTAACCTACACTGATACTGATGAAAACATAAAATAACAAAACAGTGGTAAAACATTTTTCCTCCTTGTTAGTGCAGAACGACCACATGATCATTTGTGCTGCAGCAGTAACATGCATGCATTTGTAAACATTCTGTGTATTTATAGTAGTGAAAATGAACAAAACAAAACTTGATATCCTATAACCAAAAGAGAAACAATGACACTGCAAATATTTATGCGTGAAATTGTCTCCAATTGTTTCCATGCTTTTGTTTGTTGTTGATTGGGTAATGTTCATCCAAAAATGACCAATGATTCAAACTGCCTGTTAGAGTTACTCCTGCCTTCATGGTTTATTGTGTCATGTAGAGTCAGCCCTGTGTTTCAAAAAACACAAACATCATTTGAGTAATTAGGAAGAATATTGAAATCAGGCCCATGTGGAGTTTAGGTGTACTTTATCAAATAGTGCCTTGATTATGTTCAGGCAGTGAAGAGTTTATGCCTTGATATTTCTCTGTCAATGCTTTGTTCAGACTGGCAGGAGGATCAGTCGGATAACCAGTCTGATTACTCAGTGGCCTCAGAGGAAGGTGACGAGGACTTTGATGAACGGTCAGAAGGTAAGGCTCACTGTTCTAATCCCTGCTGTTCCTGTGCGTGTTGATGGTCAAATCACTCCTGCTCTTAACTTTGAGAAAACATTGATGTTGTAGCCATCATGCTGCTTTCTACGTCTAAAGAACCAACTACACCAACTTGATGGTATTCTTGTTTCGACTAAGTGTAGATTACAAGGCATCTCCACTCTCCCCGGATGTTTATTCAGATTCCGACGACAGCTACGATATCCTCATTGACAACATCAAAGTGTCACAAAACAGCAATTGTAGCTGCATCGTCTGCACTGAGCGCAGAGGAAAGAAAAGAAAGAAAGAAAAAGAAAATGGAAGGAAAGAGAAGGAAAAATGCAAAGAAGCAGGGAAAGAAGTTTAAAATCAACCTTCAATTCTGTATCAGCTGAACTGTACTTGCACTTCAAGAAGATCGTCTGTGTTCATATTAAATGTTCATTAAGGTGGTTTTAAAAAGAAATAACAAGGTTCATGTAAAAATGTCACTCAGTAATGTTTCAGAGCAAGTTGTTTATTTATATTAATTAATGTCAGTTGTTTAATTTGCATTTGATTTTTAAGCTGATATTATGTTTGTTTGATTTAATTATGGCTCTGTTCAGTCAGCTTTATAAAATGAAGTGTATCACAACGCTGCTTTCTGTATTGAATATTTTTAATGTAACACGCTTAAAGGAGAAGCGTGTAATGTAGTGTTGAGAGATTTGAAGGGAGACAGCTTCAGCAGGATCAGATTGAGGCGTGATGAGCAGTAAGTGGAAAAGCTCCAGGACGTTAAGAGCACACATGGCCATACATCAACAATTCAGTGCGATTGAACTTAAATATGCATCAGTGGATTGTGTTGTTGGCTTGAACCTACACTGAATTTCAGTAATTTTGTTTCAGCTAATGCCCGCAGACCAAACCGTAAAGGGCTGAGGAACGACAGGGACAAACCTTTGCCTCCACTGTTGGCCAGGGTCGGCGGGAACATTGAGGTGAGTTTTCTGCCGAGCCTGAAGACGTCCAGACTCCTTTTGTTCCTCACATGAACAGATAAGATGTAACTAGAAACCTGAGAAGATTGTTTCGTCAAAATATCAATGACCCAGCAGGAAACGCCAAGAAACAATGAGAATTGACCGTCTATACTGCTGTCATCCGACCTTTGCTTCTGTTCCTGCGATGCTAAAAGCATTTTTTTTCTCAACCTCTTTATTACATGGCAGGTTTTGGGCTTCAATGCACGTCAGAGGAAGGCTTTTCTGAATGCAGTGATGCGTTATGGGATGCCTCCTCAGGATGCTTTCACTAACCAGTGGCTTGTGCGGGACCTCAGAGGGAAATCTGAGAAGGAATTCAAGTGAGTCAAGTGTTGAATGATATAGTGTTTTTTGGTATGGATATGGGTTGGCTCTGATAATTATATATTCATCATTTTGTTACATTTGCAGTTTGTTTTATTTGTGCGTTTCTGTGAAATGTTTGCAAAGCTCACATGTACACTATGGGGATGTCACGTCACCTTCTCTTTTACACATGTACACAGGGCGTACGTGTCCCTGTTTATGCGTCACCTTTGTGAGCCGGGGGCCGATGGAGCCGAGACCTTTGCAGACGGCGTCCCACGCGAGGGGCTGTCCCGACAACACGTGCTCACTCGCATTGGTGTGATGTCACTCATACGGAAAAAAGTATGTTTATTTTTTTCCACACGTAGAAAATAAACAGTACAATTATTCCATCCTGAGTCAATAGTAGATTTAAATAATCCAAATATTTACCTGTGGTTTAATGGATAAAATGACTGATAGATTTACATAACGGGAACAGGTGCAGGAGTTTGAGCATGTGAACGGTCAGTGGTCAATGCCCTGGATGGCAGAGCTGGAAGAAAACAAAAGGGCTGCAGCTTTGGCTGCTGGTGAAGACCCCAAGACTCCCTCTTCTGGGACCCCTGCAGACACACAGCCCAACACTCCTGTCCCAGGTACACACACACGCATGCACACACCTGTGTCTTTCCTAATTTAAGAGGACCCTCATTGACATAATGCAGTCCCTAACCTCCTTAAAACCAATTGTTGACTTTGAAGGGTTTCAAACAGACAAACACTAACAACTGACTGATTGACGAAACATGTTGTGGCTCCATTAAAAACTATATAGATAGGACGGCTGCAGAATTGAGTGGATACATGAATAAATACACTAAAGCAGCAATATTAAACAAACATGTGGCTCTTTCTGGGTCTGGTCATTTCATTTCAGTTTCATAAAACACTAAAAGAGACTTCTCTTTTTCAGTGACCAACACACACACATACATATTTGTTATAACACTGTCTTTATGGGGAGGATTTGAGAAATAACGTAGCCTTTCGCCCCAAACAAAATAGTTTTCTTTGTATTGCATTGAAAGATTTTTTCCTGTTAAGCTTATCTTTTAGTTGGGGACCAAACAGACATTTACCCATAATAATGTTGTCTTATTCCTGGCGCCCTCTTGTGGCTACACCCCTAAAATCTGAGACGACTTAATATTGACCACCAAACCAATTATTTTAAAACTTTTTCAACCATAGATCTTTAAAAAAATTTGTGGTATTTTGGTGATATACATAAGAGGAGAAGGATAGTAATCTTTGCACATCTATCATTCACAGACGATTTGTCTAAATCAGAGGACAAGGAAGACATAAAGAAGGAAGGAGAGGATGGCAAAGGGGCCAAGAAGGCAGATGATCCAGAGGTAAATTCTGCTTTTAGCCATTTTTGTTTAAAGTAGTGACATTAGTCAGATTAAATTTTTTTTCTAATTTGAGGCTGGCCACATCTCCCATAGATTATTGAAATCCCGGATGAGTCTGAAAAATCCCCTGGGCTTGAAAAAAAGGAAGGAGAGGCCGACTCTGCTCCAGGGAAGAAGGAGAAAGAGAAGGAGACAGGAGATGGAGATGAAGGGAAGGATGAGGAGGCTGAAGACACAAGTAAGGAGAAAGAAGAGAAGGACCAGACTTCAGACGTGGGGGAGAAGGACATGTCTGCTGTTAAGGGTGATGCTACAGAGGGCAAACCTGATTCAGAGGAGGACAAGTCTAAAGGTGAGAGAGATGAAAACACTGTTTTCAAAATCGTCCACATTCCAATTATCTTTACTAATATAACTGTGCTTTTCTCACCTCAGCTGAGGAGGGCAAAGATGAAAAGATGGACACCACTTCGCCTTCAGAGGAAAAGAAAGGTACAAACACAAACTCCATGAATGCATTTATAAGATGAAGCCAATGTCAAATTGTAAATACAAGAATTATCCTCCAATTATCACCATGACTTGACATTTTACTTTGTTGCTGTCGCGTTTACGTTTGTCTGTTGTTTTCTCACAGAGCAAAAAGAGGAGAAGGATGGTGTGAGGACAGACGAGTCTGGCAAACTGCAGAATGGAGAGAACACCAAAGACAGTGCAACAGCTGCACCGGTGGTTAACGTCAGCGAAGAGAAGAAGAAAGCCACCAAGCAGAGGTTCATGTTCAACATTGCTGACGGAGGATTCACAGGTGGGGATACACACTCAATCACACGCACGCACACGCACTTTTTGTCTTTTGTCTTCCCTCTTTTTTCTCTTTCAGTTCAGTCTTTTGACCTTTCCGTCCTGTTTTCCCAGAGCTTCACTCTCTGTGGCAGAATGAAGAGCGGGCAGCTACCGTCACCAAGAAGACCTTTGAGATTTGGCACCGTCGCCATGACTACTGGCTGCTGGCTGGCATCATACAGTATCCTTTCAAATGTTTGTGGACAAAAATATTTAGTTTAGTGCAATTGTGTGCCGGGTCTCCCTGTCACACACTAGTCATACACAATTTTTAAAAGTCAGCTTGGACTTTGCCGAAAATGTTTCTCTATTTTCTGATATTTTACAGATCAAACAACATTGAAAAGTAGTTGGCGGTTTAAATTTAAATAATTATTAGTTTCAGCTTTCTATGACATTAATGTATTGTAGGTGATAGAAACTTGAAGCGGTGAATATGAAACAAAAAAGTATAAGTAACCATATTTGGAGGAGTGGGGGGTGGGTCCTGACTGAGAGCTCGTCCAGTACACATCCACCTACACCTGCATCCTGCACCTATTGGATGGTACTAGCTGTCAATCACGCTGTCCACTCCCAAATAAAATGTTTTGCAACCAGTGGAGTCGCCCTCCGCTGGTCAGTCCAGAGAATACGGGTTTCAGACACTTCCGCATTGGCTTCACTTTCCAGATCCGTTAACTACATCCGATTTTATATACAGGCTATAGCCAAATTCCTTAAATGCCTTTAATTCTTAAATCTTGCTTAAGGGAAAAAAGATTCATTAATATTTAATGAAAAATAATAATAATAAAAAAAATTTCAACTGTACCCACACATGTAGCATCTCTCCCTTAATCAATTATAATATGACCCATATGAAATGATGTTGTCACACTTAACCCGAGCGTCTTTCAGACATGGCTACGCTCGGTGGCAGGATGTGCAGAACGACGTGAGGTTTGCCATCCTCAACGAGCCTTTCAAAGGGGAGATGAGCAGAGGAAACTTCCTGGAGATCAAGAACAAGTTTCTGGCACGCAGGTTCAAGGTGAACTGAGTGCTCATTGATATAAGGGTTCCCTGTGGCCGTGTGTGGTTCTCTGTGTCTGTGTCTCTCTCGTGTCTCACTGGACTTCTTGTTGTCTCTCCTGTTAAGCTATTGGAGCAGGCATTGGTGATCGAGGAGCAGCTGCGCAGAGCAGCCTACCTGAACATGACAGAAGACCCGGCCCACCCCTCGATGGCCCTCAACACTCGCTTCAGTGAGGTGGAGTGTCTGGCCGAGTCCCACCAGCACCTCAGCAAGGAGTCCATGTCTGGAAACAAACCTGCCAATGCAGTGCTGCATAAAGGTAAAATAGACAGCTCATTTGGAAGTGATGGGTAGAGAGGGGATTCTCATGGAGCTAGAAAATATGTGAATGAGTCTGGCCTTTTATTCAAAAGGGCTCCACAAATTCCTTATTGTCATCTCTTAATTTAATTTCTTCAGCTAGAACCATGACAATCTGTTTTTTACGACTGCCGTTTTAGTTCCTTTCTGAATATGAGTTTGAGTGAGAGTGAGAGAGAGAGAGAGAACAAAATCTTGGCCTCATTTTTGATTGTATCAGGAATATGAAAAAAGAGCAGCTATGGAAAGACAAACATGTTGATTTCAGGGCTCCAGTTTTAGCTGCTAACGTAACCAGCAACCACATCAGGTGCAACACTGTGGTTGAATATAGAACAACTTGCAGGTTTGAAACACTTCTACCACCCAGTAATCCATCTTTTGCGTTGAACAGAAGCTCTCTTGGGCTGCAACCAATGATTGTTGTTAAAAAGCTGAATAATTTACAATGTTGTGGACAGCTGTGGTTAGCCATGCTAGAAGTTTATGCTAACAATTCTGTCGACACCATTTCTTGTCCCATCCTGTTTTTTTTTTTGCCACACCATGAAAGGCAATTTCTGAAAAAGTTGCAATCCGGACGACTGTATCTGAAAAAAATGTGGAAATTTCAAACCCCAGAATTTCACCAGACAAAACTAAAATACTAAAACCGTCCTTCATTTACATTATCTCTGTGTTGTGCTTACAGTTCTCAAACAGCTCGAGGAACTGTTGAGCGACATGAAGGCTGACGTCACGCGTCTCCCAGCGACAATCGCTAGGATACCCCCGGTCGCCGTGCGACTGCAAATGTCCGAGAGGAACATCCTCAGCCGATTGGCCAGCCGGGGCCCCGACATCACCGCTCAGAACCAGTCACAGACCTCACAGCAGATGCAGATGCAGGTGCAGCGCTGACCAATCACCTCACATGTTTCACCGTCACTGACTGAGGCCCATCACCCTCACCTAACTGCCATGTAGCAGACGTCCTCCCCCTCAACCACCATGTGCAGCACAGGTCAGTCCTCCTCGCTCTGCACCCACAACCCACCTCTGGACTAAGAAGAGCATCAGCTGTGCTGCTGGACTTTCTTGTAAAAAGACGGGAACTGTAGATGTAGGATGGGGGCGAATGAAAGGGTCATCTCTCGTTCTTTGGCAGACTAGAAACAAGTCTCTCTCCTCCACCGGGATTCAGATTTAACTCCTCTTACTTGAGGACTGTCGTCGTGACTGTACTACAGGCAGATCCATTGACCTGTCCTGTTCTGTCTTCACAGCAGGGTCAAACTTGTGTATGTAACTGTGTGTATCACTAAGCTGACAAGAATAGACGGGAGGAACAGCAGCATGCTTGGAGTTTACTGGTGCTTGGTAGTCACTTTTTGACTATTCAAGAAATCAAGGGATTTTATTGTGCTCATTCTCACCTGTAGAAAGTTGTGATATTTAACTTTTTTCAACTCTAATGTCTTCACCTGTCTGAAAGTGTGTGTGTGTCCAGGATTTATGTATCTATAAACAGGGCATATTAATGTGCATCTCTACTGCAGAATGCCCCCCCCACACTGACAGACTGTTACTGTCACAGTTACCCGTCCCTGCATCCTTACCCTCCTTCCCAAACCTCCACTTGCCCCGTCAGGAGACCTGGTTTGGGATCTGCTACCCCCACCAGCACCTTGACATTCCTAACTGCACCACAGATTTGCTCCCTGGGAATTTTCCAATTTTTCCTGCCCTAAAATATGGACATGCAATAGCTGCAGAGCTTTTAGGTACATGGGCTGGTTTTAAGAATGATGGCAATCTTAATTTAATTTCTCTCTGTCTATAGTTATGTTGTTTTACATTATTGAATGTTATTATTATGGTTACCACCTTGTTGTTTTTATCATTGCTGTTGTTTTTATGGACACAATTAAAAGTCAACAGTTTGTCGAGGTTTGTTCATTTTTCTTTCAAGAAACTGTGAGTTCCTTTTATTCCTAATGCAAGAAAACCGTATTTGTCAATTTTTAAATACAATTTCCCCACATTAACAACAAGGTAATGAATTGCAGTGAAAATGTCTTTTTTTTTTTTGGATTAATTTTCCCTTGGGTATAAATCCAGCTGACCTTTGTGATCCCCATGACTTTTCCTAAAGTGCCACTGTGATGTCCACTTTTGTGCTTTTTAGTAAAATGTCTGAAAGACTCTTTGATGGACTCTCATGAAATCTCTGCCATGTCCACAGCAGGAAAGATTTGTAATTACGTCAGTGATTCTTTTACTTTCCATCTAGCTATATCATCAGTCCTTTTTCTGTCTAACTCTTTTGTTTGTCTAAACAACTGCAAAACCAGTGACGCTCTCAGCTGCACTCTGTGTAGGTAGATCAGCAACTGCTCGGATGCTAATTTGCTAAAATAGACATCAACATGATACTTTTTATAAGTTAAACATTCACAGAGCTGTTAGCATGAGCTGGAGGCTTTTCCAAAAAAGTTAGTACAGTGAACTTACGTTGCAGAAATTTAAAAAACAACAACAACACTTTAGCAGAGGGTTAGCGATTAAATCAGTATTTAACTGCAAGAATAGCTTTAGAGCTCATTGGCATAGATTATTTAGTCCCTTCTACTGGATGGATGAAAGCCACTCTTTGAAAAAAATTCCCTTAATTGATGTTTTACTGGACAGCACTGTCAATAGACATTGGTCAAAATAAATCTATTATGTTTTGAAAATATATCACACTTACATTTTTTGTACTGATCAGTGACTCCTTAATCTGTATATGAATGTACAGGTATGTAAGGTATTTTTTCCTTTCACTCTTGTTTATGTAATAAATGATTTTGTGAGTGCCGAAACCAGTTACCAGTTCAAAGTGTAAGTTACTTTTGTGACGCATGATGTGCTTTGCATACAAGCCTCGAAAGATGGGGAAGAATTTACATTTCAAATGAATGCTGATTTGCGGGGGGAGATGGAAAGTTGGATGGAGCCTTTGTGTGTCAAAGGAGCCGTGAGAGGAGGAGCATGGGAAGAAGGCGGACAGGAACCAGCAGATCTTATCCCATAGGTTGTTGTGTATGGGATAAGTTGTGTGTTTGGAAAATTAAGGTAAATTGCTGGGTGGGAAGATTGGCCGGGCTGGTAATGGAGCCTGATAGCTTATCATGAGAGAGAGTTGGAGGCTGAACACGAGTCAGGCTGGGCTGCAAGCGAAGGCAGGAAGTAACGAGGGGAGCTGACCTGGAGCTGGAAATGCATGATCTGTAGTTGTAACCTGACTCTTTCTGTGAGGTTTTTGTTTTTTTGGAGGTGGAGAGACACCGGACATCATCATCACAGACAACAGCACAGGGCAAGCGAGGGGAAACTGGATCATCACCCTCAACTTGTTCTGCATCCATACTACTGATCTCGCAGAGAGGAAGAGCCCAAACAATGTCCTGTTGGTGAGTGTCTTGTATTGTTTTCATATGATCAGATAAAACAACTTCCGTCACAAAACATACACATTTCATATTTTCTTACTTGTCTCTACTCTTTGTACTTTTTTTTTTTTCTTTTCTTGTTTGACATGTGCTTTGAGTTACCTTTGCTTCTTTCCAATTGTGGATTTTCTGGTTACATTTACTTATATTCTAAAAAGTTCTCTTAACTGTGTTTCTTCTTTCTGTCATTCATTTCTTCTTTTTCTCCATGTGAATTATCCCAAGACCATGTTGTCAGATTTTAATGGAGAAGTGATGGATACAGATCCTGATGTGGATCTAAAGTTCTTTTAAAACATTTATTTCCATTGTGGTGTAAAGTGGAATTTTTCTGACGGTTTTAACATTTTCTGAAGAAGTAGCACACTTGCTTTACTTTTAAATATTTTTAAACATCATGAAAAAAAGTCTAGGATGAGGATACAAATTCTCATCCTAGACTTTTTTATGATGGGATTTGAGAATTTGTATCACATATGGAGGAGGATTAGAATTCTCTATCATAGTATATGTGATTATATGATAAACCTGGGAATCGGAATGTTTGTATTCCCACTTCCACTGAAAAATCCAATAATGCCATAAAACACTCCTTTGTATTTCATACAATGGCTTTCTACACCAATAAATATTAAAGGGGTTGTTACCTGGTAGAAACAGGACCAATAGATAAATACAAATTGTCTTGTGGTGCAGGTCGTCATATTGTGTACGCCTACACAAGCCTAACAACTGAGCCCAAACGCCAGGTAATTATGAGAAATGTCTTTTACAATTTCCCTGAGCCAAAGTGATGCCTTCAAAATGACAGACCAAACCCAAATATATTCACTTTACTAAAATATCAAACGGAGAAAAGAAGAGAACCTCAGAACAATCAAGAAGCACAAATCCTGCAAAGATTAAATTACAATTTATTTCGGCACATATAATATTATCATGAAGTTTTACAGGTTTTAAGAGGGAAATATCAGAATAGCTTGAGCAGTGAACGCCTCTAAACAGAATCAGACTAAAAGTTAGGTGTGTGTGTGTGCGTGCGTGTGTGCGTGCGTGTGCCTGTGTCAGAAGGGAAGCTAAACCAGCATACGAGGAGAGAAATTCAATCTGCAATAGTTGGCGTTAACCACGGCAGACAAACACCTGCAGAGGGTGGGGCGGGGCTACAGTGTATGTACTTTATGTATTTTATATAGTTTTTCCAAACAGTTTGATTGTCAGCTTCGCTTCACATTTGCACCCACACTAAAAATATTATATTTCAAAGTTTACAGTCTGATGAGGAAGATAAGCTTGGCTTGAGAAAAGAATTGACATATTTTATGTGAATTTACTGTGGTGGAGCTGTCTTGTCTTATCAGGGTAACTGTTTCAGTGGTCTGATAATGACGGATCACAGTAACAAATAGTTTAGCAGCTGAAAGCAGTTCACACCTAAATAGAGGTGATAGGTTTGGTCTGCAAATAAGGAAGTGTTCTGTGTCTCTGACCTTTGTGTGTCACACACGCACACACACACACACACACACCTGGAAGTAAAGAACAAACAGACAGACACAGACAGGTGGGCAGGTGAAGGGGAAAGCCTTGCAAGCAGACTCCGAGACAAAGCTTGTTTGCAAAGGTACGAGAAGCTCAAACTACATTTTTTTTATATTCCACTCCGTTACCGAAGTGGAATATCTGGACAGGTGGCCTGATCCGTTTTTTTCGAGGGGGTCATGTTTTAGAAAATCTATATCTGTCGGAGGTGGAGAGAATTCTGGCCCCGTCAGCTATTTTTGTTCCTTCTCGCTTTCACTGTTTTGTGAAAGGAGACGTAAAAAGGAAGGAAGGGGGAGAGCAAGAGAGAAAACGACAGACGTATGCAGTCCGAGCGTCTCTGGGAGGTTTCAGTTGTTTTCAGAGGCAGCTGAGAAGAGTAAGTGTTTACCTGCTTTCCTTTTTGGACGGCGCTGGGTTAGATAGAGAGAGGACTGGCTGGAGGGACGCGTAGAAGGAGGGTTGGAGGAGAAGTGTGCAGGTAGTTTGAGGGTTGTTTAGTGAACGTGGTGTGATACAGAAGTTGAGAAGATAAAGGATAAAGGAAAAGCATTGAGAATGAAAATTACCGATGTACTAGTTAAGCGAGTATACTCCTGTAAACCGAAGGAGTAGTGAGGAACAGGCTGTTTCTTTATAAGATATTAAGGGATAAAAAAAATAAATAATACTTATGCTTCTGAGTCTGCACATGTTCAGGTACAAGTGACTCTTCGCAAATCCTAATCCGTCTCTCCTTGGTCCCAGAAGAAGTGAACAGACACCATGGTTCGGTGAGTTGGGCTGTATAATGCTCTGTTGTGTCCTCCTGTGTTTTGTGCAATGTGTGATGACAACTTCTCTGTTTCAATTCCTCCTTCGCTTTCTACCCCCAGCTGTCACCCCGTCTTGGTCTGTTCTTGTAATCATGTGATATGCAATGTGTTGTGTGCTGTTTCCCGTCTTTTTGTCTAAAGAAATTGTGTCATAAGTGATGTTTCAGTTGAGCAGTTGTGTGGGAGACTCCTCAAAATTCTCGTTTTTTAATGATTCGTTACAAGTTTTCCTTTGCAATGCCTCTTTATTTCTGTGATTATTCCTCCCCAAGTCCGATCGTTTGTATAAAAGCTCTTCTGTGGCAGCTCAGAATTAAAGCGGACACACATATTCAAGTACAATCTCAATCAAATTATCAAAACTGGTACAGAAGACACCACGCTCAAAATGTGAATGCCATAACATTTTAAGCTTTGTAGTGAACATAGTGTTGCCACAGTAGAACAATGAAAACCTTTCTGATGCAATACTCATTTCATCCCGTTTATGTGCAATTCCAAACTTGTAATATTTTATTCTTGTACATAGTATCTATATTTATTTTCATATTTTCTGCTATCGACTTTGCTGCTGTCAACACCCAAATGCCCCCGTTGCGAGCTAAATAAAGGGATATCTTATTTAAAGTCTTTGTCATTGACTACTCATTGAATAAGTTTTCCAATGATTAAATTTGAAACCTGTAGGAAAACTAACAATGAGAAACATTTGGCTGATATTTAAATATTGGTGGGTTATTTAATTGGGCGGGTAAATATTTAATTTTATACCACATTAAGTTAAAGGCCTCTATATGTTAATAGACAGAAATAGCAGAATGAAACTTTACCTTTATTTTGAAGAATGATGACCATATGGGCTGAACAAGGAATATAATTAACATTTATTTTCAGCGTCGATTATACCATCAATGAATCAATTATCATTTTAAATCTAAGTGACCAGATGTCAGCGTATTGCCTTTGACTTGAAGTTTCACAATAAAATGGGAAGAAAAGAAAATGATAATTTCCTGTCCATTGATTAATATATTAATAGAGTGTCCGAACAAAACTATAGACTTTGATGAAATCAAATAATTAGTACAATTATTTTTTATTTTGTCTATAAAACAACTTTGCACTCACTGTGTTTGCTTAGCTGAATGTTGTGTGGAAATAATACAGCGTGTTGACGTTAGGTGCAGTTATGTTCATATCAAGTGTGTGTGTGTGTGTGTGCGTGTGTGTGCATGTGTTAATGCAGGTGGTTCCACAGAGACATCACAGGCTTGCAGGCCGAGGAAATGCTGAAGTCTCGAGGCATTTACGGCAGCTTTTTGGCTCGTCCCAGCAGGAAGAACGTGGGAGATTTCTCCCTCTCTGTCAGGTAGCGATGTCTGCAAAACACCACAAATCACGAATTCCACAACTGAGAAGAAATCTTACTTTAACTTCCTTCAAAGCTTCTGCACAACACCTCCGTTTGTAATATCAAGTTAAATACTAATCTGTGTCTCTGGTTCAAAGAGGCGTCTTTGGAGCCAATGCTTCAAAGAGATATTTAGATTGTGTTTATGAAGATGTACAGTATATTGCAGAAATTTCTGTAGGAGGCAGGCAGCTGCGTTGATCGGTCTGGCAATCCTGGATGCAAGAATATATGAGATCAGGATGCTATTGATCGCAATATAGCCATGTCAATAAATAATAAAATCCATAATAAAATGAATACCAGCATTTCACTCTTTTGTTGAGTTCCTTCGCACATCCCAGAGATCAACCGTACACACGAGGTGGACTGGAGGTGGACACCTTACTGTCACACAGACGTCCAAAGACTACCTCCCAAAACCAGGAAAAGAGAAATGACCACCTCTCTAAACTTAAAGAAGTGTAACACTATCTGGAAGTCATTGGATTTTGCTAAATATGTATATCTAAACCACGTTGTCCCCAAAAGCTACGTACAGTAAAACAACGCATGGCTCTAAATCACGAGAGGAAAAAAAGAACTATTTTCTCTCTCATGGTTAACAACCCAGGCAGACTGGGAACTACTGTATTGAATGCAGTCTTTGCATGATAGAGGACATAGAGTGCAGATACTGACAGTTCACATGCATGTGACATAGACAACTACAGTAAGTAACCATACGGTATGTACAGAACATATTCAGTCGTGTTCAGCTGTGGAATCTGAAAATTAAATGAAGCTCTGTGGGAAGGAAAAAACAAAAACTGAAACATTTCAAAGGTAGACGAAATATTATTCTGCATTTTAAACCTTTATAGCCAAGAACTCTTGGGACAGAGATGTCCTCTTCGTGGTCATCTGGAAGTTGTTGGTTTTCCCGTCAAGTAAAACTTTGATGGTTAGTTGTTTGCGGCCTAACGGTTCTTTTGTTTCAGGGTGGGCGAGCAGGTGACGCACATCCGGATCCAAAATACGGGAGACTTCTACGACCTGTATGGCGGGGAGAAGTTTGCCACCCTGTCTGAGCTGGTGGAGTACTACACGGCGGAGAATGGCATCCTGCAGGACAAGGACGGCACCGTTATCGAGCTCAAATACCCCTTCAACTGCTCCGACCCCACCACGGAGAGGTCTGTGCACGCTTACACGTCATACCTTCACACTGAGTGTAACTGTGGTTACCAGTTCAAGTCAAATATAGTCGACTGTGATGAGCAGTATCTGCTGTTTATTTACTGGAAATATTAAGTATCATTTTGTTGGTTGGATATTCTGTGTGGTTTAAATCTTTTGCCCCCGGGAAAAGCCTTTTTTGTCAGAATTAATTTAGGTGCAACAGCATCTTTGTTTGCCAAAATTGTGAGTCAGTGACATCTGCCTCATAACTGCTGCCCGTGATTGACTAGGAGTGTCAAAGTATAATCATGCTTTTGTATTTTGCAATATTTCAATGGTTTATAACACATGTGGTTGAATGCAGCTGTAAAGATTATATGGTCATTAACACTGTACACCAGCATCCGGTTAATGGTGACCACAGAAAAGTGGTAACTGATGGAAAATACATAATAATCACGTTTTAGCTCATGTTACAGTGTAGATTTTCTCTGAAAACCCTTTACTTCTTGTATCTGAATACAGATTTTATTCATTTTTCTATCAAATAATTTTTTTTATTTTTTGTCCCTCTGGTTGCTCTGCCACTTTTGATGTCCATCTCTACGTAGCCTCCTCCTTCTTCTTGCCTAGTTTCCCCCTGAGAGTCAATAAAGTGTTATCTCATCTCTTCTTTTCATGTCAGTGACCGCCTTCCAAACAAAATCCTGCTCATAGGTACACGTCTTCAAACCCAGATTTAAGGTTTGCTCGTTTGTCAAATGTAAGTTAATAAATCTATACACAAAGTTCTTTTGAATTCCATAACATTGCTGCTGGAGCGGGAATTCCTCTCCCTGTAGGCAACTTAAAATATGTCCAAAATGTATTAGTAATAAAATGTTCCACTCCTATCAGTTTAGGAGAACACTACTTTCTATCTAGTGTGTGTGTGTGTGTGTGTGTGTGTGTGTGTGTGTGTGTGTGTGTGTGTGTGTGTGTGTGTGTGTGTGTGTGTGTGTGTGTGTGTGTGTGTGTGTGTGTGTGTGTGTGTGTGTGTGTGTGTGTGTGTGTGTGTGTGTGTGTGTGTGTGTGTGTGTGTGTGTGTGTGTGTGTGTGTGTGTGTTCTTCACCCATACCCCCAAGATCCACCCCCCTTTCGTCCATCTCACACTGTCAGTTGTCTAACTTCCCTTTTGTTGCTGCGGTTGGAAACTTTAAGTTTTGACACTTTTGAAAGCAATGGCCAGACCCCACTCGTCTTCCTCTATTGCACATCGTGTTCTTGCTCACTGTTTTCCTCATCTCACCCAATCTCTCTCTCTTTCTCGGAAAAACACAATGGCACTCATCTCAACAGGTCACCGTGCGGTGGCCTGTTTTCGTATGTGGCAGATCATCTCTTCTCAGAAAAGGGGGTGAATATGGTGTGAAGCCATGAACTCCCAAAACAGCAATTTAACCACATGTGCATCGCTAAATTCTGGTCTTTAACTTATTTACTGACTTGACAGTCACCCATCAATTGTTCCTCTGCACAGGCTGTTCTTTACCTTCTGCAAAATTGCATGGACACTCCCTTTTTGCAGCAGCAGCAGCAGGTGCTTCATGCAACCTGCCGGGTGGAGTTGTAATTTCAACTTCTGTAAAAGCATAAAGTTTGATTTGAGTGATTTAAGTAAATCAAAGAATCGAATCATAAGATGCATGTGTAAAAAGCGCAGCGAGAGCAGTCGCAGTGTGGAGCGGTTATCTGTCGTTGGGGGGGGCTGGCTATAAATACTTTGTCCTTGTCAGCCACGAAATCTCTCATCAGAAATTTTCCGACCACAAAGCAGGAAGTTTAGAAGAAGAAATCGAAAACTGTGCCTAAAATTAAAGTCACAACCCAACCCAACACACACACACACACACACACACACACACACACATAGTACATTGGTGGACATATATATAACCTGCATGTGTCATCTGCCGTTTTTATATCCACGTTTGCTGTTTTTGAACAACAATATACCACATCAGTGTGTATCTGACAACCGCCAAGCCTCGAATTGACATGTGCATGACACACACTGCAGTCACAACCCTTATGATGTGAGCTCACATGCTTTTCACAGTCCAGGGAAAAATGTATCTGCATCACGAACCATCAGTGGGTTTTTTCCCCCCTGACCCAGGTGGTACCACGGTCACCTGTCTGGGCCAAATGCAGAGAAGCTCCTCAGTGCACGAGAGGAGCCGGGGACCTTCCTGGTCAGAGAGTCACTGTCAAAACCTGGAGACTTTGTCCTGTCTGTTCAGACGGACGAGAAGATCAAAACGGGGGGAAAGCGGGTCTCCCACATTAAGATAATGTGCCAGGTGGGAGCTTGTCCTTGTGTGTATGTATATACTGTATGTGTGACCATGAACGTGTGTGCCATGCAAGATAATGTGTGCATGAATCTAGGGGTTGTCTTTCAGTCTTGTCCTCTGACAAGGACATATGCAAAGTCCCTGAATCAGATTTACATCGCATAAAAAAATCTGAGGGGTATTCCCAAAGTTGTGCAGTGCACTTATAAATAGGTTTAAAGTCTCCTGTCTTGTGCAACAAAAGACTGTTGCTCATATTTCAACAATGCAATTGGTCATAGATGTCAGGGAATGGTTTTACTTCAGAGGTTTGCCAACATGTGTTCACACAAGTACAAACTGCAGTTTGAGTGAGAAAGATGTGAAACCAAAAAAGTATACGTATACACAGACTGTAAACGGCTGCTAACGATACTCACAGTGTAGAAACAGGTCACACAGCCATCCCTGAAAGTCATTTGAATAGATTGTGTTGTTCGGTCACCATCAGGGCCTTTGCATTTTATTTTTAGCAGTGGTTGACCTCATAGAAAACGCTGCTCAGTCGTTATTTGAATGGGCGCCGTTGTTTTTGAGCATCTTTAGAAGATTAAAGTGAGATTACTGGAAGTGCAACAAAGGCCTTTTTATGAGCACGTGGCAGAGATCGGGTGAGTTTGTCGGCTCTAATCTACAGAGTCTTACGTCGGAATTAATGAAGGAGATCATTTTTATGGCCAGTAAATTTTGTCATTGATATGATGACAACAGTCTCAAAAATAACTTTTTGTACGTGCACATGCTAATGTCTGTCACAGAGAGAATACTCTTTGAGGAATTCTTTTATTTTCTATTCCAAAAATCATTTCTTTTTTATTTTAATTTTAAAGATATACACAAGTTGTGCAACTGCAAATGTTTACCTAACATTTTATTTTATAAATATTCCCTTTTTTTTTACTTGCACATAATTATTTCTGTCATTTTGTTTTTCGATGTGATGACAAACCACGGTTTGGTTCAGTGCATCCAGACTGAGGTGTTGTATGATTTGTGTGTGTGTTCAGAATGACAGGTATACAGTGGGAGGCTCGGAGATGTTCGACACGCTCGCAGACCTGGTGGACTACTACAAACGCAAAGGCATCGAGGAGCTCTCTGGTAACTGGGTGCATCTCAAACAGGTGAACTGACTTTTCCCACACAACGGGTTTGTCTGGAAAACCAGCCAGAGATATCCGAATTAAATTACAAATTACAAGTTTACTGGAATATATAATCCAACAAGGTGAATATCAGTGAGGTGTGTCGAACAGAAACAGGCCACTGTGAACTATTTTAAAAGCCGAGCAGCACAGCACCACTAGTAGGAAATATGAATCGGTGCCTCTTTGTATTTGCATTAATGAGGCCTGTCTGATGATGAGAAGGTTTTGTTTTGTGCTTATTTCCTGTTTTTTTAATTTCTATTAAAAATAAATATTTACCCCCCTCTCTCTGTCTCTACCTCAGCCGTATTACTCCACCAGAGTGAATGCAGCAGACATCGACAGCAGAGTGAAAGAGCTGAATGTGACCACGCAGCAGCAGCATCAGCAGCAGCAGCAGGAGGGAGAGAAGAGCAAGGCGGGCTTCTGGGAGGAGTTTGACGTGAGATTTGACCCAGACTCAGTTTATATTTGCCCCCACTGTTTCTTACCATGATTGTGGATCTTTGATGTGGGAACCACAGAATTGTCCTGAAGTGGGGGAAAAGTAAAACATAGATCATGCACCGTGTCACAGCTTGACTGAAATGTCCATCAGTCTTTTACGTCTCAGGACTTACTTCCTTAGTGCGTCCAGCTAGAAAGCAGAGGTGATATAGTACCATCTTGTGGTGGTGGTCATACAACATAATAAGTCACAACAGGCTTTGAGCATGTAGTGTTTACTGCAAACACACAGTATGCATGTACATTTCTTTTGATTATTGAGTGAAAGGAAATGACAAGATACTTAGGGTGAAAAAACCCAGTTAAAATAAAAACTGTTGATGTGTACTGTCACAAAAACATCCTCAATAATGTATAGGACTGTTGCAAACAAATGCTTTCAAGAGGTAATTATTTTGTCAACTAATCAATTCATTGCTCGGTCAGAGGGAAACATCCTGCACAATTTTTCCAGACCCCAACGATACATCTTCAAATTGCTTTTACCGAAAGATACTAAAGATTAACAAGGAATTAAGAAAATTCTCCCAACAGGGAAAGTGTAAGTGGGTAATGTTTGGCATTTTCACTTGAAAAAATGACTTAAACAATAAATCAGTTATTTAAAGAGATCGAGCCATTTTTTTGTATTAATCAACTAAGTGACTAATTGTCTCCTCTCTTGTAAGATCTTACAAGGTCTTATTTATCTTTTTGAAGTTTTATTTTTGTTGTACTTTAGTCCTAGTTTGATTGATTGATTCTATCATTTCTTGGTAGTACAGGACTCTAAATTACATCCATTTCTTGAATTCCAACAGCAAAAACTCTGGACTGTCACAATAATATTGCATATCCTGTACAGTATCAGTTGGCAGTGTGTCAAACAGTCGTGTCTCTCCGCTGCCAGGCTCTGCAAAAGTTGGAGAGTAAGGTGAAAAGGAGCAGGGAGGAGGGACAAAGACCTGAGAACAAGAGCAAAAACAGATACAAGAACATTCTTCCCTGTGAGTTATTTCTTCACCTCTTTCATTATGCTCAAAATAAATACACCCACATTCTGGTGGGGGTAATTTTAACCAAACATATTTTCCTTCTATTCACTTGTTTTCTCCCACAAGTCGATGACACCAGGGTCGTCCTGCAGGATGTCGACCCGAGCATTGTGGGTTCGGATTACATCAACGGCAACTATGTGAAAGTTAGTGCGCAAAGTTTCTTACCTCGCAGCAGCACAAAAAGACAAACTCATGACAAGGAACACAATAGAATACTGTGACCCACCTCTCCATCATCCATATTATATCATTGTCGATTGTCTTTTGCGTTTTGATTCATTGGTTCACGTTGTTTGCAGAATAACCTGTGGGAGGCTGGAGACCAGAAAGTTTACATCGCCACCCAGGGATGCTTAGCGACGACTGTCAATGATTTCTGGCAGATGGTATGGCAGGAGAACACGCGCGTGATCGTCATGACGACAAGAGAGGTCGAGAAAGGGCGGGTCAGTATCAAAGCGACAATCATGAAGCTGATTTTGGATATTTGAGTGTGTTCATTCTATGGTTCAAAACTTTAGCTAAACTAAAAATTCCTGAAATTCTTTATTTATTATTGATCATAATCTCAAAAATCAATAATTCATAATAATCATATGAATAAATCACAGCTGACAAGCATTGTTAGGATTTTGCTTTGGTGAGTTTATAGTACAACAGGACGGAGAGGACAACACTCAACCCAACATACCAAGAACAAAATCATCATATACATAAGAAAATATGAAAAAAACAAGCAAAATATGAAAAAGAAGTGTCAAACAACCTAAACATATCAAATAACCAACGCCACACAGAGTAAGTCTTTATTTTTGTGCAGAATAAATGTGTGCCGTACTGGCCGGACCTTCATAACACCAAGGAGATGGGGAGCTATGTGGTGACCTGCAAGTCGGAGAGAGAAGCTGCCGATTATAAAGTCCGACTTTTGGAGATCGCTCCCGTGGACAAGGTAACCTCCAAACACCAGACTTTGACCTTCCCGCACCCACTCATCACTGTGAAAGTAGCTGATGTGAAGCACATTTTATCGATTTACCTTCACCTTTTTATTTCTTTCCATTTGTTAGCCAAAACAATCCCATTCAGTATGGCACTTCCAGTACCTCAGCTGGCCCGACCATGGCGTTCCTCAGGAGCCAGGCGGCGTCCTCAGCTTCCTCACTCAAGTGAACTCTAAACAGGATGAATTTCCCAACGCTGGGCCCATAATCATCCACTGCAGGTACTGAACAGATAGAACCCAAAATGGTCCCCGGCGGGCTGGAGACCCGGTGTAACCATTGAGCTGAATTTGCTGGTTTTCACAGATGTTTATGGTGATAAAGCTGCTGTTTTGGCCTGTTTGCACTGAGCATACTCAAAATGTGCATTTAAAAAAAAAATCATCAATCAATTAACCATTTGGTCTTCAAATCTTTAAAATAAGTAAAAAATGCTGATTAAAATTCCCTGGAGGTGATATCCTCATATTGACTGTTTTGTCTGACTAATATTTCACATTATATAAAACAGAAAATTTGAAAAAATCCACACATTTGAGCCACTAAAAGTAGCAAATGTTTGGCTTTTTACTTGATCAGCGATCTAAACAATTAATTGATTATGAAAACCTTTGTCATTTAATGTTATATTAAATGGCTAATCAATTAATTGTTTCAGCACTATGCAACCATAGGCCCCATCCATCAGGAATGCAATATTTCTTGATCTGGGGTCTTCTCAAAGTAGTTATTTCTCAGTTTCCAAGAAGGAAACTGAGAAATGAGGATGCATTTGAGGATGCAAAGGATTTGCAGGACACGACAAAATGTTTCCCAGATGTTTCACCAAATGGTGGCCCGCCCCCCTTTGTCAGGGCAATCATAAATCCTCAAATTTCACACATGTGCTTGAACTTGTGGAAAACATTCTTATTTGTGTAATGTTGTGGAAAAAACGTCACAGCGCTTAGTTTACCAGTCTCGAGTTTCATAATCTTAAACTAGGTGATAATACTTAAAGGTTAAAGATTAAAATTATAATTTTTTCAGGATTAAGATTAGTAGAAGTCGAACAAAAGGTTTTGAGTCAACGGACAATTTATCCTTTTGGAATTCTCCTCGTGTGATTTGTGGGATGACTGAGGCCGTTTGTGTGTTTTTAAAACTTGTTGGTTAAATGGTTACATGACCGTTGTGTGAGTATTTTTGGTATGTAAGCATGTTAACAAAGCCGCACAGCAGCAGTAAGATACTTTTCCTTCATTCAGCAGCTCCCAACATGTTAGATATGTGGCCCTTTGAATTAAAGCAATATTTGCTTATGAGTACGGCCCCTTATTCAGGTTAAATGCTTTTTGCCTGAGGTGCAAGTATAATAATATTTGTCCGTTTTCAGGGGCCTGAAGAGCTAAATCCAAATCAATCTTTTCAATCACCTCACCACCCTTCAAATTTATCTTGTGCCCCCAAGGGGCAGGGGCAGGAACTCCTGCCTCTCCAGCTCTTGTAATGGCATCAAGTCCATCTGCTATCTGCCTGTCTATTCAGTTTTTGTTTGAATGCATCTTCTTTTGATTGATGGAATTTCTCCTGTGATTTTGTGCAGCGCTGGAATCGGTCGAACTGGTACAATTTTGGTGATTGACATGATCATCTACACCATCGACACTCTCGGTAAAAAAATTTACATTTTAAAGAAATAATTTCATACCATCTCCATCTCCAACTCTTTCATCCAATGCTTTCCCGTGTCGTTTTCATTTTTTCTGTAGGTCTGGACTGTGATATCGACATCCCAAAATACATCCAGATGGTGAGGGAGCAGCGCTCTGGGATGGTGCAGACAGAGACCCAGTACAAGTTCATCTACCTGGCTGTGTCCGAGTACATACAGAGCACCAAAGCCAAAGACAGTGCCTCTATGGTGAGCAACAGGGACAGGAGCTCCAGGGTGAAGATGAAAACTCACGATCAGACACATTGGGAATAATCTGTGGCTGAAATGAAGATTGATGTGGCATAAACAACAACAGGTTTCAAGAAAATAAATTAGATCAGTTGGCCTTTGCACTTTTGTACACAAAAGCGGACTAGTTCAATACCGACAGAATGATACGTTATCAGAGAGCAGCTTGTGAAAGATGAACGTTGACCCTGAGACAGAGAACATTCCACAACATGGACTAGACTTGTCGCATCGACCTTCATCTGTGCTTGAGCAACTGTGTATCAGTCATATCTGAACCGTCTCCGTCTTTCTCTTTCCCAGGAAACCGAGACGGAGTACGGGAATCTGCAACTCAAACACCAACCAGCGACCAGGAAGGTCTCAAAGTGAGTGAGAGTGCGTGCATGCGTGCATGTGAATGGATGTCACTCATACATTCACATGTTCCCGCTAAACCTCGCACTGGTGTCCTACTTTTAAAGACCGTGACTGTTAGTCACCGTCTTCAGCCTCACATCAGCAGTCTGTGGAGGAAGAGCAGAAGAGCAGACGTACTCATTCTGCAGAGAAGTGGAGCTGTGGGTGGAGGGAGGTTGTATTGTAGTTCCACTCCAGTTTCATGCTTATTTTCCGTGGACTACACTGCAAAAATATATATTGTCATTTACCATTAATTTCAGTCACAGCATATTGTTTTCCTTGAAACACACAGAGTATAGTTTTAATTATACACCTCGAAAAGTAACGCTTTGGTATAGTTTGATTAATGTCGGTTAGACTTTCTACCACTTTGATCCAGCCTGAAATATCTCAGTTACACCTTGAGAAAATGTTCTACAGACATTTATGTCCCCCCCCCATGAATCTTAATGACTTTTTATTATTTTTAATTTTATATTATTTCGTTTTTTTGCAGAAATAAAGTCACACAAGGGCTGTCACTCACTCTCTGATCTGTAGGCATCAGAGTCCAAGGAAAAAAATAAATAAAACCGTCCCAAATTGAATCTAATCCAACCTGAAAATCAGCCTTCAGCCATCGTTTGTATTACTTGCATCAAGCTAAGCATCAAAGGCAACACAAGCTTCTGTTTTTCTGCGTTCCATTTGTGATCCTCCGCTCCAGTGAGAGTGACACCTCTGTGTAGAGGAGAACATTAATTATTCCTCTGTTGGAATTAGAGGGGCTCTCCGCTGAATTAGGGTCGAGTTATGCTTGATCGGAGCTAGTTAATGCGACATGGTGTTGAACTCAAAACAGTTACATGTCACAACCTAACGGGATGGAAAGCTTCCCATCACAGAGAGGAGGGAGACATTAGTTGAATGTGTTGATAGCAGTGCACATTTTCAGATGGTCTCTCTCCTGGAAGATGTTCATACTGTTGCACTCACACAACTTTATATTGTTCACATGAAAAGCAACAGAAACGGTTTTTGAATAAATGGGGCAAAAAAGTTAAAATTCAGTTTGACACACTGGAAATCACAATCCCCAAATTCCCAGCTGTGAATGATTTTTGGAAATTTTACATAAATGTTCAGATACAGACTCATCCTCGGGAAGGTGTGAGGGGTTGATGTTGTGTCTGAGGCGATGACAAGTACAAAACAGATAAAGTAAAAAAGCAGCAGAGGCTGAGATTCCCTGACTTTTGGTCTCCAGAAGACTGGATCTTACGATTCCCAAAATGTAACTCAACAGCATCTTTTACCACACCTTCCCTGCCACTTCTTGAAAACCCGACACCACCCGTTTGTAATGGAGGCTTTTAATAGAAAAAAAAGGTCTCAAATCCAAACAGTGGTAACACCGATAATGTCAACAGGATCTGTTTTCAGTCTATTCAAAAAAGCTCCTCCAGAGCCACAGAAGACGTAACACTGAACTGCTTTCTCTCTTCATCATGAGATAACGTCATCACAGCCGTAAACAAGATGACAGCGTTTTATTTTTCCACAGTGAACACAGATTCGAGACACCCCTCTTCTCTGAGTGTTATCGTCTGAACTGTGTTTGCGTGACCTCTGGACTCGGGAGCCACTCACGGACAAACTGGACAATGTTCTAATTACCCGGTCGGGAAAGATAAAGCAGCTCGGATACACTGGATAATTCGGCGCCGAACAATGTAAACTTTGACCCAGTTGCTCTGAATAGTTGAGTGATTGATTCATCTGTTTGAATTGTTCCTGTGCATCAGCTCTGTTGATTAATCCCTCCACTGACTGTGGTTAACATCCTAGAGATCCCTGTACAACCAGTGTTAACTATAGTTCATAGAAGAATTGCGTTGAAGCGCTGAAAAATTCACTCATAATCTCTTTCTTTTCTTTTCCAGAAAAACAGAGGATGTTTACGAGAATCTCTCAAAAGGCAAGAAGGATGTGAAGAAGCCAAAGTCCGACAAGAAAAGTGGCTCAGTGAAAAAGAAATAGGAGAGACTGACAGGTGTTGTTCTGTTATTATATTTATGCACTGTTTTTACTCAAGAATTTGTCTTTCAGTGAAGATCTTATTCAGATATAAATTGAAGGTTTAAAAACAGAGATAACTTTGGCATCTGGTACTGCACAGGAAGGCTTGGTGGTTTCAAAATAAAGGCAGTAAATGTGTGTGGTGAAACTGTCTCTTTATTTCAGTGATGAGAGGAGCTACACCTCTCATCCTCTACTTGGTTTTAATTGCTCTTCACTATTGTTGTTTTTTCCCCCGCAGCAAATGTAAAGTTTTCACTGAAGACGTTGAAAAATATACAAATAGAGGTTTGAGTGTGGTTGGGTGGATGGACAGGTTGCAGAGGGGGCCCGTGGAGACAGGGTGGCCTCGGAGAGAGCTGCCCAATATCCCCAAAAGCGATGCAAAACAAACACACAGCACATCATGTTAGGTGTGTCACGCGGTGTCACTGCTTGTTTGTCTCTACCACATCTGTAACGTTTTAAACCCCAAAAGATTGCTGGGCGGTCACTGGAAAAATTGGACACTTAACTCGATTTTGCAATGTGAATGTGCAATGCAACATGCAAACTTTGCATCTTGCCATAGCACAATCCCATTGAGACTGTTGACATTCTGCTCTGCTGACGACATTGATAGTGCCCCCCCCCCAAAAAAAAGGCATGCATGTCATTTGCACATCTCCACCCACCACGTCTCGGGGAGCCGAAGCACCGCCTCTCTGTCGGCAACGGGCTGCTCCGGTGTGCGTAAAGCGCTTTGTCAAGATGAGCGAACCTCCCCCTTACATGTGGCGCTGCAGAAAAGACATCGGCTCTCGGGCAGAGTGAGTCACGACTGATCGGAGAAGGATTCCACAAACCAGCAGAGAGAGAGAGAGAGAGAGAGAGAGAGCTCACAGCCTCCGGCCAAGAAAAACCAGCGGCAGCGCTTCAGTCCTAACGGTCTCGTTTTACGCACAGAGCTCACCCGGTCCAGGCTCCGTCCCCAGAAGTTGCGTAAGCGAAGTTGATATCAAAGAAGGCGGGAGCTTCTCTGTGCGATCCAGGCTCGACTCGGAGGAAAAAAGCAACGAGAGAGAAGGGATTTGTTTTGTTTTTCTGCCCCTCCTGCATCATGTCTCAGCCCAACTACTCCGGCACGTTCCATATGGTGAATCAGGAAAACATGGACGCGTACCTCGCAGCTTTAGGTAAGACTCGCGTCGTAGAAGTTTATTATTATTCTTCTTATTATTATTTACAAAGACAGCTGTAACAAAGGAAAGTCGATCGACGCAAGTACGATCAAAGTTATCCTGCACAACTTCCATATTCACCGAGTTGCACTTCATTTGTATTGAAGCTCGCACATTTTCTTTTGGCTTTGATGCTTTTATATTATTCCTGGTTAATCTGCAACCACCGATTTCACGGACATCTTCATGTGCTGCATGACACTGATGTAATGAAATCTCTACATTGTCCTTTCTATGACCCTCCCCCCCACACACACACACACACACTCACACAGAGTGTATTCACTCTACAGTCAAACAAAGTTCCCCTTTTCATAACTTTAAAAGTCCAACTTATGGCCTGTGTTATATATTAAATGGCTCTCGCTCTTCTCTCAGGTATAAGTTTTCCCCTGAGGAAGATTGTGTGTCTCCTGAGCCCCTCAAAAGAAATCAGCCATGACCAGGCCACAGGGGCCATGAAGATCCACACATCCACCACTTTCAAGAACTTCCACATGGATTTCACTATTGGAAAAGAATTTACGGAAGATCTGGGGCCAGTGGACGGACGTACCTGTCAGGTTAGCGTCATTGTTTTCTGCATACACACGTCGGCTTGTTTGTGCAGGTGTACAGGCTCCATTTTTTAAAGTGAACGTGAAATGTCACTTGTTGTCATACAGGTTTGGTTAGTGTGTTTTCCTGTGTTTGAGTGTTCGGGCAAAATCAAGCACCTCCTGCTGAGATTTTGTGTTGTAACCATCACCCGCTGCTTAAATCCTGGCTTCAGCCTTCAAAGACTGATGTGTGTGTGAGAGAGAAAGAGCAAGAGAAAGCAAAGAATCTAAAAGAAAAACAAAACATTGATTCTTTTCAGCTTACAAACTCATTCAGGAACTGCTGCGTGAATCCGAGGGAGCGGCATTATCCTCATTCAGGAAGTACCATGTCCAAATCCTCTAAAAAAAAATTGCAAATGGAAGCAGCAGAAGAATAGAAAAGCTTTCAAACAAGAGGAATAAAAAAAAGAAGTTTTGAACCCCTGGCCGGCCTTTAGCACGGCACAAAGGTTCTTGTGACCGAATGTGTGAGCTACTTTACATACTAATTACACACAACACCTCTATTCTTACGCAGACTACAGTGAGCTGGGAAGGAGACAAACTGCTCTGTGTACAGAGAGGCGAGAAAGAGGGCCGAGGCTGGACTCACTGGCTGGAGGGTGACAAACTGCATTTGGTAAGGACGTATACATCAAGTGAAATGAAGTTAGAAGGAGGCCGAAGAGAGAGGGAGGGAGGGATGCGGGGGGATACGGAACAAGGAAAATAAAAGCATGAAGGGGAAAATATGCTGAAATTGATAAGCGGTGGGAGCGAACATGCAAATGAGTCAATGTTTGGAAGTAAGTCGCTGCCTTCTTTGTGTGGGAAGATGTTTTTATTAAAATACTTTTGCCTGAGCATGCCTGAAGGAGAAAAGGAGACTCAACAGAGGCTGGAGACTCTTGAATACAAATGTTTTTAGTATAATTGGCCCACAACTCTGTGGCCAAGGGAGTGGACTGGACCTTCTCATTCTGGTTTTTGAAAGGGTTTAAGATTATAGATTATACGTCCGTGCTGATTAGGATTTCAAACAAGCAGCACTGTTCCACTAAATAGCTCACACAGGATTTCTAATACCCCTGTTTCGGTCGGAGCAATACAATGCGGCGTTGAGCCGAGTCCAGATTCAGGAGAGAGTCGGGGAAGGAAACGGCAACGAGCAGCTGGCTTTAAAATGGTGGCTTACAAAAGGAGTAGAAAGCAGTGAGAGCCCTAATGAAGAGGGAGTGGGGTGGGAACTGGATGAGGAAGAGGGGGGAGCGGGGGGCTATACAAGGGACGAGATACGTAGATGGCGAAAGAGTGGGAGACGGATTACAAGGTCAAAGGATGAGGAGAGGGAGTTGGGGGGGGGTTGGATACGGTCCTAGGTTAGTGTATCACTCGTGTTGCTCTCCTTTGATGTGCCAAACTGTCGTAGTGACTCCCACTAATCATTTTTAGCCCCCCACCTCGACCCCCCACCCCTGTTTTAATCTCTGCCTCTCCTCCATGCTCTGTTTTCTTTCTGCAGGAGATGAGAGTTGAAGGCGTGGTTGCCAAGCAACTCTTCAAGAAAGTTGGTTGAAGTCGAGTTGGAAATGTGCGTTCTGCCGGAAAAAAACTCAATTTATTCTTAACATTTAAATAGTCAAGCACTTGGTGCAAGAACAGCATTACAGTTTGTAACTTTTATGCTTTTTTAAAAATCATAATCAACACTGTTTGTTGAACATCACAATAAGACTGAATATCTGTGAAAACAATGTTATGTACATGTCAGTTGTTTCTGTTTGCTGTTACTGAGAAGCGCTGTAGATGTGTGTAAACATTACCGACATTCTTTCCTCACATTACATTACTATCTATATTTACAATGTTATTAAGACATCTGTCGGACGTCACTGCTCTATCTTTAATACACTTCATTATACTCAAAGTTTTACAGTTTTAATTTTGTGTGTTTTGTGTGTGTATGTGTGTGGTTTTGTTGCTGCATATCTTAAAGTTTTTATAAATACTAAAATTCAACTGTCAAAATTGACATTACAATGATCTTACAAAGAAAATAAGAACATTTTGTTCTTTGGCTTCTACCTTCACCTGAATCATTTGCTTAATTTGGAACAATATAAAATAAATTAGACATCCTTTAAACCTTTGAATCAAAGGATAATGCAGAAATAATTTAATGTATTTTTTTTACTGTCAACAATTTCCATGAAAAGTCAAAACCCACCAACATGTTTGCTCATTTCTCTATACAGTACTTTCTTTACCTTTTAACTTCTTTACCCTCTCTATGGGACGCAAGCTCAATTGTTCTTAGTGAAGATGTAAATGTAATGTGAATCTTTAAAAAGAGGTCTTTTAGACGACAGTGATCTGTTTCACAAAAATAAATAAATATGTTGTAGGAAATCCGACTGCACAGGCAATTTTTGTTAGTAGGATTCATTTGTTGTTGGTTTAGGTATTTTCATAGGATTCGTTGACAGTAAGAAAAAAAAGAGAATATCACAAGACACTGAGTTGTTGCAAAAAAACACATAGCGCGCTGATTTTTCTTGTGAAGTTGCAATCTAAGACAAATTCAAATCAAAGAGCTGCACCAGATACACGTACTCACTTTTAGCTCATCGCTGTGAAAGCTAGTCAGACATATCGCATCAAGTGCTCATAAAAGTCCTGCAGGGGGCGACAAACGATCAGCCACCTTAAACGCCCCAGAAAGTAAAAGCCTACTTTATGTTTTGTGTTAAATAGTTACAATTAAGGTCCAATCCTGAGAAGGGCTCTACACTCTGTCAGTATACTGTCACAACAACATTTACTCTGTTAGGTCCCACACCACTCGTCCTCCTGCGGCTCTGAGTAGGTTCTGAGGAAGTTACCGGTGCGATGTCCTGTATTTCCAGTGTTGTGATTGGATTCAGCAAACGAAACTGAGGCCTTCAGTGGCGTTATAGGGAGACTGCTGTCCATGCAGCAGCTGACCAGATTATCATCATCATCTGAGGAGGAGGATGAGAATCAATAGTCAGTGTGACCATCCTTCAAAGTAATGTTACACTGCTGAGTGAAACACACTTTGCGCTTCATGAGGCCTGATGCATTGCAGTCATAAAGGGCCTGAAAGCCTTTATGGAAGATTCATTTAGACTAGTGCTGGAGAAAGGCATACAATTTTTACTCTGATGTACAGATGGCCGCCAAATTAAAGGAAAGACTAACATAAAAAATCTGAGTGATGTGTTAGTATGGTGTAGCTACGCCTTGGATGGAAACCTCTACATTTGTTATGTCTTTTCCCTCCAATTATTTCTTCAGTTTTTCCCTTGAAGTTGTCCCCTGCATGTGTATCCTCCAACTCTGTCTTGATCAAAAGTCTGCAAAATCGTAGCAATGGCGGAAGAAGACTACACAAAAATGTGGCAACTTGTAGACAAGTGATATTGGTGATCTCAGTATCCTGAGGCCTCACATGGCTGCAGAATGTACTTATGTGTTTCCTCTCATGTGTTAGATAATCTATTTGTGTGTGTGTGTTATACATAAGTACATTTGGGGTCAATGTGTGGCTCAGGCTTTAAGGTGCCTGTGAAACACACAAGACCCAACCGGGGACCCTGGTTGCATGTCATACCCAGTCTTTCTCATTTTCTTCTTTCTACTGTCAAGATCTCCTAAATGAATAAATATCCCCCCAAAATACTATAAAACGTTATATAAAAAACCCCTCACCCATGTTGAAGATTGGTAACTTGCAGTCGTCCACGGCGCAGGTCTCCTGGTAGTGGCCGTTCCGCTCTGTAAGCGGTAAAGGCAGATCCCGCGAAGTGACCAGTGCTGTGGGAAACATCTCTACCAGAGTAGCCGGAACACTGGACCTGGCTTTCACAGAAAATACCACAAAATAAGATTGTTCTGCATCATGCTCACAGAGATGCCTCTTATAATTATAATAAACAGTTGGAGAGTGTGTACTGCAGATCAATAACTTATATCTGATTTGGAATCCGTTGGGCATGAGGTGACACCGCTCCGTAGTAACCACACTCATTCCGACTTCATCCACGTATGCTGCTGAACTCTTCATATTCTTAAATTCATAAACTTTAAATTTCAAATGTCTCATAGGTTCAAGTTACACGCTTTAAATTGATCGTTTTTAGTATTGGAGACTCATTTCCTAAAAGGTTTGCAGAGAACAAGGCTAAAGTCCAATTTGACTCAATAGCAGTCACAGTAGATTCCAATGGGGCCAAGTTTCTAGGGCGGAAATCTTTGCTCCGACAAACAGATGAATGACATAACAGTTATACGGCTAAATATACGAACTGCTTTTCATGAGCTCTTTTGGTGCCAATAGTTGAATGAAATTGAAGCAGCCACAACTCCAAGCTGTCCCTTAACATTCAGCGACAACTTTAAAACACTCAGGAATTGCGACAGGATTACCAACCGGTCAAACGGAGCGACAGCGTCAGGACACAAGAAACTTCAAGGTCCAATTTCCTCGTTAAACTTTACTATCTCTTTTCCCTCCTCATGCCTGGCCCCAGGACAATATATTCATAGATATCGTTAAACCTAAGCACATGAAACACACTAGCTTTATGGCACAATACTACTATGAGTGGGAAAACGATGACACACTGTGGTGGGGAAAAGACCAAATTATCTGAACAATTACTAAACATAACTCAATTGACTCAAATAACTTGAATCATTGGGATGGTTTTTAAAGTGGCGCGTTTCATCCTAATCTTACGATCAGACTGGGAAATTAAAACACTTTGTCTTGAAGCCAGACCTTGATTAATTGAATTTCATGTGCAAATTCCTGTATTGGCACATAGCTTTACTGGAAATGCAGTAAATTACACCACAGAACGTCAGCCAAAACATTCGATCGTGGTATTGTGTCACATTCGTAAAACCCATTTCTCAGTATGAGTTAGCTGCCTGTTAAGTCTGCGTCACATTAAACCAAACATCTGTGTCAGACTGAATCTGTACAGGATGTGGTTTCCCCATTCACTTTTTTCATGCTCATGTGTTTGTCCAACATCCCATTACTATAACAATGAAAGATATTCTTTAAAAAAAACCAGTGTGAAATGACATTTATTTCTACAGAAATTCACTCCAGACCACACGTTATTCTGATTGATACAAGAGAATCAGGGATGTAAATTTCAATTGACCTTACGTAGAGGCTTTTTCTTTTCTTCTTTTTCACTGTAAAGGAAACAGTGGGAGGGTAGAGACAAAAGCACTGACCTAAAATGATATGACTAAATGTCTCACTGTTGTGGCTTACAGCAGACGTAGTCACTGCCAGTATGCTTGCACACTGCCTCGTCGCCTCTTCAGGGAGTCTTTTATTTTTTGTTTAAGTATGAGTATGTCAACATCAGCGTGTGACAAGTGCTGATGAACCACAATGTGACACGTTGTACACACCTGCTCCGCACGATTTACGCTTTGCCCTCCAGCAGACGACGACAGCAAGAAGGACGAGTGCGGACAACACGAGTCCCGACCACAGTCCCGCGGGCAGCATCCAGGAACATCCTGAGGAAAAGAGAGAATCAACTGATCGAACATAAATACAGTAACTGCAACTTCTGGGAAATGTTGAGAGGAAGTGAGTGATTGCTAAACACTGCTCTTGTTTCCTCATTAATAACATAGATAATTAAATTCACTTTATTTAATTATAACTAAAAAAGGCTTTGGCAATTCAAATCAAAAATGTTTTTTCATTTCTCTTCCGTCGATTTATTGGTATATTGTGATTGCATGAAAAGCAGCACACTTCATTGACCATTATGAGCAATATATAAACGAATTACATAGTGGTAATCCCATGTTATTTTGTTGCACACATGGTAAGTGTTTATTAATGTATTTGCCAAAAATTACAACTCCTCTCGTGAAGCATTAATAACTGACGCATAAACTAAATTATTCAACATATAATTATAAATCATTTCAACTATGTTATTATGATTTATGCCAGTTGTAGCTGTATCATAAAAGGAGTTATAGCTTCATGGCTACATACATTTTTACTATATCTAATTACAGCTAATTACAACTACATATCCCTCTTCTCTCCTCAGTGGACTCAACTTGTCTAATTTTGTTTTTGTGGCTTGTACTGACCCAATGTATTTTCTGGGTTTTATTAAACTGTGGTGCGTGTGTATGAATCATGAATGCATGCAAGGCATTCATTAGGAAATAGCAACATCATACTGATACTGGTTATATGCTTCCCTTTGCTCTCAAAACTGCCTCAGTTATCACATTGGATTCCGTAAAATGTCCTTATAGGTTCTGCTATTTCGTCATGATTGAATCCCTGTAGATTTGTCAGCTGCACATTCATGCTGCCAGTCTCATGCTCCATCACATCCTGAATTTGTTCTTTTGGATTCACATCCAGTGACTATAGGGAGGCAGAGTTTGAGAAACCAGTTTGAGGCAACTTGTTTTGCGCCATGGTCCATTATCGCGCTGGAAACAACCATTAGAAGATGGTAAATTGTGGCCATGAAGGGATTCAAATGGTCAATCTGGTGGTCAATATAACCAAATTCTCTCACATCCCTCCAGCCCTCCGTATGCTGCGTCCTTTGACTTACAGTGGCTGCTTGAGTAAATTTTAAATCCCGGTACTCTGGTGACGTAGGTGACAGTCCCAACACCCTTTTCAGTTTTGAGCATTTTGATTCTCACAGTCATCGAACATGACTCCATTCTATAACATGACCATTTGTTGTTTTCAGACCCATTTCATACTTTGCCATCATAGACATATCGATTGATGCAGGTTTGTTCTTTTTTCTCTAAGGGCGAATTTACACTTTACCGCCAATCACAATGAGACCTATTAACTCTAACAAGTTCCCCAGATTAAACTCTTCCTTTGAAATGATTTCCCTTTGGAACCGCCTCTACCCTTTTCTCTCAATAACCTGATCATATGACAGATGAGCTCCCTGAGTCACTCAGCACCAGGGTATCCACCACGCTGCACAAGTTCCCTTCACTTAAAGCAAATAGATTTTAAGAAATCCGAAAAGAGGACACACGTGAAACAATATAATGAAATCAAAAGTGTGGACCTACGGGGTAAGATGTCACTACAGACGGCGTTGGTTGTTCGGGTTCCCAGAATTCTCACCTCTCTCCCTAAATCGTCACATCTGGAAAAGACACAGAAAGACAAACAAAATAAATATCCCCATAAAGAGCAGCATATGAAACACAATTTCCAGTAAAATCATAATCAGATGTATAAAGCCTCAGACAAGATGCAGAGACTGTTACTGCACCATTATGTGTGAGTCACATATGACTGCAGTAGGTGTGATGTGGGATGTTTGGGGTTTGGTGGACCGTGGATGTAAGCCGAACATTTCTGCTGTGAGTCGATGGATGCCTGATGTGTGATTCACCACGCGGCACATGCATTAACATCCTCCCTAAGCTTTAATAGTAACAGTAATAGTGTCGGCACTGTCCTACCTGGTATGTGTTTTGCAGGGTGAGAGGAAATCTGTCACGTTGCTGTAGGTCCCTTCCTCACACGGAGCACAGACGGTGTCATTGGTGCGAGTGGCTGCGAGAAGGAATGAGTTAGTACTGTACTTTGTCAAGATGTGAAGTTCACGGTCATGTATTTAGCATGTCGTGACGGAGTCCCACCTGGAACCTTTACTCCCTCGCCCACGAGACAGTCGGTCACTGGCTGGCAGTGGTCACAGAGATCATTGCTACAGTAGAATCCACTCTCACACTCACACACCGTGTTCGCCGTCGCTGTACATTCTTTTGCTTTCCTCTGGTTGTTATCTGATGGAGTCACAGAGAAACATTAAAATACATTTACCCTTTTTTTTTTGCGTGAATTGAGAATTTAAGGAAAGAGATTATGAGATATCATATGATTCTGACTCCTGGGTCATTTTGTGTCTTTTTAAATTCATTATGACTGCATTTTGTGTTTTATTTATAGTTCCTTTGTGGTTATTTTGTACCTCTCTGTAGTGTTGTACGTCTCATGGCTAATTTTGTGTCTCTTTGTGGTTCTCCTGCATCTCTTTCAACTACAAACATTTTGTGTCTTGTAGTCGTTTTGTCGTCTGTGTAGTTGTCTTTGTGCTCATTTTGTGACTGTGTAGTCATTTTGTGCAGTTGTCTATGTAAAAGCCTTGTCTCTTGTTTTGTTTTGTTATAAAGTGGTTATGAATGAACTGTATGGCAAAAAATCCTATTCGGTTATTTTTGATAGAGCAATATAATCATCATTTTTGTGTGAATTGTAATTTTTGCATGGGATTGCCGCTCCTGCGATATGGATATGGCTCTTTTGATTTCCATAACATTGTGTTATAATAAGTATTCAGTTCTAAAGTTGTTGATTGACTTTTCAACAAAGATTATTCATTTCATCAAGAGGCTCTGGTCCGGGGAGCACCCTGACTTCTGTCTGGTTGGTCCGTTCAATATTCCATCCATGGGAAAAACTCTACATGTTGTAAAGTCCTCTGAGAATAACTTAGGTCTCACGGACACAAAATGGACATGATGCGACTGGACTAACAGTGGGTTTTCATCTTGAAAACAAACGGTTCCCCTGCCGCCTTATTGTGAGTCAACTGAGCTAAAATGAGGTCCATTTTTCCCCCTAAATATTTGCTCACTCTAAAAAGAGAGAGGGGGTGAGGAAGGTGGAGGTGGACGAGGTTGGTGACAAAAAGACAATGTGTACGTGTGCGTATACTGTACAACACTTGACATGCGCATACGTGTGACTTACCGGAACTGCACTCTTTGCAGAGTTGACAACTTGTCAAGTGATTTTTTGTGGCTGTGTAAAACCCATGTGCACATTTATCACACTGGGTCTCCTTCGTGCCGTCACAATCTGCTTGCACGTGCATTCCTGATAAGAATTAAGATAGAACAGGAGAATCTTGTGTCAGGTAAAGCCAATACAGTGTATGAGTTGTGTGCAGAAACACTTTCACAGACCAGATACACAGTCAACACTGTTTCTTGGTTTGCACAGGCCTATTAATAAGTTAATTATCTGAAGAGAAAAGACAGTGACTGACCTGCAGGACAGCGACGACAGCATCTTCCGTCTTTTGAGTACATATCCTCACCATGGCAATTCATCTTAGCCATCTGCAGCCCATTCGATTGGTGATTGGTCCACCACCTCCGGCGTGTGAAATATCTTAACTCAACAATCCTTCTCTGAATGAATACGTCCACAGCTGTTGGAGTCGTCTTCGCTCAAAGAGACCTCTTTTGTTTCGCCCTCTCCGATGTTCACTCATTCAACGCTTGTGATCTTCTGTCTCCTCTCTACTTCTGCCGTCTGATCTCTCTGTGACTACATGTGTTTCCCCCTCTCACTCTGTCTTACCTAATTCTCATGTCTTTTGTAACCCTACACACTGTGGAAAACCCCAGTGACCTTCTTCTGCTGTATTACCCCTCCATCTCTCTCTCTCTCTTTGTCTCTCTCTCTCTGTGTTTCAGTCTCTCCTCACTTCCTTCTTGCCCAAGCCCTCTCACTGTGAGACAAGCAGTGTATGTGTGTGTGTGTGTGTGCGTGTGTGTGTGTGTGTGTGCGTGCGTGCGTGCGTGCACGCGTGTGTGACTGTGTGCGTATGTGTGTGTGTGTGTGTCTGGCTGTGTGTGTGTGTGTGTGTGTGTGTGTGTGTGTGTGTGTGTGTTTCCAGAGCTACAGGAAGTGTGACTGATGATTTTTGGCACTCACAAAGCAAAGCAGCACAATTAGACGCGTCCTCTCTTCAGCACACCCTTTCCTTTCACTCCGTCTCCATTGTTTCAGCTGAACCTTTGTCCCTGTGGCGCAGGAGTGTTGTTCGGCTAAAACTGCAGAGAGATTTTGCAGCTGTACTCGATCTGTAGAGTTTTTGGCTCTGCCTTCCTCCCGGCAATGTCAAGTCCCTCCCTTATCACTGCAAAACGTTGAAAAACAAAATCTACAAATAGATTTATAAATGCTTATGGATGCAAAATATTGGTTAGACAGGAAGGGGGCAGTGATCCACTGTGAGAGTCGGAAAGTAAAATTGAAATTAAAAGGGGAAGAAGAGTTTATTCTTGTTTATTTTTTAGAAGAGATTTGATCGGATCACAATGTTGAGATTCAGGTGAGTGCAAACAGATACTGACAACACCATTTTGGTTTGCTATTGACAGTCGGAGAACTTAAGATGTGATCGTACCTTGTTGTTGCATTGTGATTTATTTTTTGGGTTGTTTTATGCACGATTGACTTTCTCTGTCTCTCACATTAAATTGGACATTAACGTTTTCCTTCCTTACTTTATGCTCTTCGCATTATTCCCACACCCTCTCCGTGAATCATCTTAACCTCCATGCTTCTCTCCAGTCTCCTGCTCACCCTGCTCCTCCACTCTGCCTGCTCGATGCTGCTGGGATGGGTGGAGTCTCCGGGGTATCCCAGTGGATACTTGCCCCATGCCAGTCTAAACTGGAGCAGGTGTGCCCCCGAAGGTCACATCCTGTCCATCAGGCTCCTCCACCTGGACCTGGAGGACAGCCAGGACTGTGAAAACGATGCTGTGAAGGTCAGGGGCCATGATGAAGTTAAAAGAAATCGAGGCGACTGCTACTCTTAATCATACCCTCCGCAACATCCTTTACTGATTCCGTCTGCTTTCTCCGATTCTAGGTTTTTTCGAATGGAAACTTAATTTCTGTTCTGTGTGGAAAAAGGGAACTTGAGGAGCTTCAGTCCGTGGTGAATCCCTCGCTCCTCTCCTCCCCGGGCGGCTGCCTCTCTCTAACTTTCCACTCAGACTACTCAAACACCAAGAGGCACACTGGCTTCAGAGGCTTTTACACTCTGCAAGGTAACACACAGAGCTGTGTACTTCCCACCAAAGTCCATTGTTTTTTTGTGTTTTTTATTCGTCCCCATTACCCAGGACAGCACACACTTTGTGTGTTAATGAATGTAAATACTGTTGTAGTCAGGTCGCATTTTTAAGACCACAATTCACAATGGTTGCCGTTTAAAGCTGCCAAAGCTGACTTTGAAACAGCTTGACATGTTTTTGAGGTCATAAATATAAATAGCAAAATGTATCAAAACAAATCAGTGTACATAATAAATTTTTTCAAAGGTGAAAATTAATTTGCAATTCGGTCTGCAATAAAAAAGTATGTAATTATTTTAGAAATGATTGACGAGAAAGCATAGACATCGAAAGAGTGTTTACCAATGAGACTTTCAGTTTCAATTCCAAGGTGCTGACTGATGTTTCATATAAATCATGTCTGACAGGCTCAGAACACAATCTTGGCTATTTAGGAGAACATTATTTTAATGCAAAACTTAGATAAAAATACATTTGTAAATCTACTTTAAATAGTTTATTATATCACCTTTATGATGAAAATTAAATGGCCCAAGAATGTAGAATCTCTCTAAAATTGAAAAAGCAAAAGGTTTTGGTTTGAGATTCTGCTGAGATGTTTGGATGAAGCTGTTCAGTGCTGGCCTATAACTAAACAGATCATAAAATCGATCACCTGACAGCTCACAGTAAAATGATCATCAGCAGGGTTGTGGAATCACTGTAAGATGAATATGAAATGATTAAAGTGTCACGATTTTCTGCATTCTGACCTTTAGTCAATTTGCTCTCTCAGACTTTGACGAATGTGAGGACGACCCAGAAAACGGATGCAGCCAGTTCTGTCACAACATCATCGGAGGGTACCGGTGCACCTGTCGCCACGGTTACCACCTGGGCCCGGACAAACATACTTGCACCGGTGCAAATTAATTCTAAATCGTATCAATATTATGGAGTTACTAGACAGAAACAGAGGAGACACATCGAGGAAGACGTAACAAAACTGAAACATGAAGTGAGAAGGAAGAAATAGAGGAAGCAGAAGCAGGGAGTGGGGGGTGGGAGGGGGGCAGGGCGGGAGAGAGAGAGAAGAATAAGATGAGGAAGATACTGATTGTGTCATGCTTATAATATAGTTAATTAAAAATGATTACGGTGATAACAACCAAATCTTATCTTCAACACAGTAAAATGTAGCAAGGATCTGTTGGGACTGAATAAAGGCCACATAACCAGCCCTTCCTGGCCCGGATCGTATGCAGAGAATGCCAAATGTCAGTACACCCTGTCAGTGGAGGCCCACCTGCAGCTGGAGCTGCACTTCTCCGGGCTTTTTGATGTGGAGCAAAGCCCCGACGGTCAGTGCATAGACGCACTGAGGGTAAGTGCTGAGTCAGAATGTAAATGCTGTAAATGCCACATGGAGTCGTGTTTCTGCCAAAACTTCCAGCTTAGCAGAGCAGCGAACAAAGAGGAAGTTCACACACAAAAATGTCGAAACCAAGGACTTGGTAGCTCGTTCACATCCTATTTTGGACATTTCCATGGTTTCTCTGTGTTAAAGGAACAGTGGGTACAGTGCCGCTAAAAACAGTGTTTATAAAAAGTATGGCCTCACCCAACCTGTTTGATGCTGATATACAGAAAATAGATTTACAAACGGATCTAAATTAATCACAGACATAAAAAAACAAACTACTCAGTGTATGTATTCCACACCTTCCAAGTATTTTGTATCTTTACAGCCTTGAGTCTGTGGCTCTATCAGCTTTGCACATCTGGACATTGCAATTTTTCTCCACTGATCAGGATCTAGACTCTGACTCCAGGACACCAGAACATTAGCATTATTGTTTTAAAGCCATTCCTGAGTGGCTTCGTGTTCAAATTCTGCACACTTTTAGAACTTTTGAGAGACTTCCTGAGTCTGCATTTGGGTGTTGCCAATTCAAAACCCTATCCCTTTGGCTTTATGATTTACGATTTGGCTTTATCATTATTACAGGCACTACATACATTGTGCCTGTTTCTGTTTTCAGTGAACAGAGCAGAGACGACGTGACATTGTGAGACATCACCTATGTTGTTTTTATTGCAGATACAGACTCCTTCTGAGATTCTGGGACCATTCTGTGGTCACACGCCTCCCCCATCTCCCCTCCTCACTCACTCACATCACGTCATCGTCAGCTTCACGTCTGACGGCTTTGGCACCAACAAAGGCTTCACTTTCGACTTCAAGACCAGAGGTACCGTGGCCTCGTGCTCTGTGCCATAGCGGTGAAAAGAACATTTGTTTTGGTTACTTTGTTAGAACCTCATCTCCAATAAATGCTCTTTGACATGTTGATTTCAGGCAAGGTCTGTCGGGCAGCGGTAACCTCACACTCCAGTGCGACCCCTCTGGAACCAGAGTATCATCAGGGTCAAACTGTGACAGTGACTTGTGATCTTGGCCATGTTGTGAATACTGTGAGTGCACGATGAGCCTTCAATAGCTCGATGTTTGAAGAAGTAAATGTTAAAGTAAATGTTGAGATAATTAAGTTCTCCTCTTGCAAGGCAGAAAGGCCTCCTGACCCTGTCATCACAGTATGTGACCACATGCCAGAGTACAGGCATTTGGGCCCCTACTTACCCCTGTGAACGTGAGTCGGACTCTTTTTATTCCTCCAGATCTTTTCTTATAGAAGGTTGTTTTGTCTTGTTTTAACTCTTTTGGTCCACAACTCCACTTTTTCTCACTTATAGCTGTGGATTGCGGTCGTCCTGATATCCCAGAAGATGGCATCCTTCAGTTGTTGGGCTCACATAACTCAAACACGCAGTACGAAGACCAGATCCAGTTGAAGTGCAGTTCTGAGTACTACACACTTGAAGGAGACGGTGATTTTTGGACAATTTCACGCTTTCCTTTTTCTTGCTAAACCAATTTTTAATTAAGCTAAAGTTTTCTGATTTCTCTGGTTGTTTCACCAACATGCTTCCTCCAATCTTTTAGACACATACACTTGCAGTGCCAACGGTGAATGGGTGTCAGCTGGTGGAGCATCACAGATGCCGAAATGTACTCCAGGTATGAATTCAAATATATTTATACAGTATATATTTATTTGCATTTTTTCCATTAGTAGTTATTAGCTATTGATGAGTTTTTGTGTACATCAGTGTGCGGGAGGCCTGAAAAGGACCCAGCGAGTGCAGGCAGGATTTTGGGAGGTCTCAATGCAAACCTGGGAGAAATACCGTGGCATCTTTTGATAAAAGAGCCAAATAGAGGAGGAGCATCACTGATCAATGACCGGTGGGCCGTCACAGCAGCTCATGTTGTGGAGAGGTTAGCGGAAACCTCTCTGCGCCTGTATGGTGGATTGGTCGATGGAAGGACGACATCGTCTGGATCGTCAAATGTTGTTGTCCTGGACAGTGAGAGGATCATAATTCACCCAGGCTACATAAAAGGTGGTACTCATGAGCAACACATCAATTTTGACAATGACATTGCTCTTATCAGATTTGCTTCCAGGGTGAATTTTGGTCCAAACCTCCTTCCCATATGTCTCCCAGAAGTAAACAGGGGCCTGGAGGAAAATGAGCAAGGTACAGTTTCAGGCTGGGGGATGACAGAAGGGAGGAATAATCTTGTCACGTCTCGTATGTTGAAATACGCTCACATCGGGGTCTACTCCCTTAAAGAGTGTCAGAATACACCTAGGACATCCGCTAACAGCCCCATGATTTTCACTGACAACATGTTCTGTGCTGGAGCGACGGGGAAGGACAGCTGCCAGAAAGACAGCGGCAGTCCGTTTGTTTCACCTATGTTGTCTTCAGGAAGAGGGCCTTATTATCTGACGGGCATTGTGTCCTGGGGTCCCCCCTGTGAGGAGAGGAAGTTCAAGGGTTATTATACCAAAGTTGAGAATTATGTGGACTGGATAAAGGAGACAATGGATAAGGTAGATAACTCCTAGAAAGGGAACAGGCAAGGGGCACACGCTGTTACTAACCACCACAATCCATTTAAGGACTGATTCAGATCTCTGTGATAACAAAGTTTATGATATTAAAAGATTTTAATCTTGTGATCAATGTACCAACATCCACAATCACAATGACAAAAACACATGATGACTTTTTTTTGTATTAAAGGAAATGTTGGCAAATCAACTTCAGAAAATGTGTTTTAATCAACTTGTCTTTTAATTGTTAGATTAGCAAAATATGTTTTCTTTCGGGGCGTCCATACACTGGAATATTTAACTACTGTTAACATAAATATTTGCCGCTGCTACCCTAAATGACAGCTTCATGCACGACTACAACAATCACCACCCAGATAGAATGTCATTTAAAAACAGACGGTATTGAACACTGTCATGCTGAGCCTGTACAGCAGCTTTTATGGAAACGTGTTTGTGAATAACGTGACCACAGTGAAGTTCCTGGCACATTGTGTCCACTAGGGCTAAAGTTTGAATTGATATTATAATATTGATAACAAAAAAATATAAACTATATATCTCAATATAGCAAATGCATGCAAAAACAAAAAACTAATCAAAGCATGCAACAAAGCGTTGCATGTCAAGCAATATATTGCTCTCTGTTTTAAATTAGTTCGCTCATCTTTAGACAAAATGTTTTACTTTCTTCAAATCATGAACACTAAACAATTCATTTGGAAACATTATCTTAATTGAAGCAATATGTATAAACATATATGCAGTGCATGTTTTTATGTTTTTGCTCTTACTCGTTCCTCTATATATTTATTTTAGTTGTCAGATGTTAAAAAACCGACATCAGAGAGATGGACGTGGTCTCAGATTGAGGAAGCTATGAAGCCACAAATGACAGTTAGTTCAAATGAATTCCATGTAATGGCAAGCAGCAATAAACAGGCAGAAGAACAAGAACACAAAATAACCCCCCCTGGTGGTGGAATGAGGCTTGTGAGCGAATGAGACAGTATGAAATAATAGGTGTATTAAATCTAAGAGAGGTTTAAAACTAAAATCAGACTAGTTCTTTATATTTTATCTAATTCTCATAATAAAGAAATGTTTAAAAGATGAAACAAATTAGGGGTTTTCCTCTACATTTCAAAGTCAAGCAGTCATTTTTATTTTGCCAAGACAAACAACACATATTCTTGGCTTCAACCTAGTGAGTTGCTAAACACATGAAACAACAGACTTTGTTACATGAATGTTTCACCGGAATCGGAGGCATTTGCTCCTACACCAGTGGATAAGTTCACTCACAGATACATTTAATCCGGAGATGGAGCAGACCTTCAGTATCATCTGGTAAATGGAATTGAACATTTTATATCCATTATATATTAGTTAGACATTATAGTTATATTTAAATAGTTTTTTGTTCTGAACATATTGCTTGATTCCAAAACTCACTTGCATTTATGTATTTTAAAGCTGCTTCTCATATTATCGAGCGTTAACTTCTGTGCAATTACTTTTATCATTATTAATGTTGTATAGGTTGATTGAGTGATCCGTGTCTTACTGTGCCATGTATAAACCTTCAGTAACATTATGTGGCAGCCACAGTTGTATTGACTGTGTCACTGTGTTTGTTCTCCTCTGTTTGCATCAACTTTGGACCAGCAGCTCAGATTGAGCACATACTGATAAACAGATCGAACTGACTCTGTTCATACACCTTCCCAGGTTTCTGTTGGTGTCAGTGTGTGAGTGCTGGCCGCTGCCCGACTCTGAGCCTCTGATGCACGGTGAGGTCCAGTCTCCGCAGTATCCACAGCCGTACCCTGCCAACCTGCTTGAGCAGTGGGACCTCAGTGTCCCCGAGGGCTTCCAGATCCGACTCACCTTCACACACATGGACATCGAAGCTTCTGCGGGCTGCTACTACGACTCCCTCACAGTCAGAGCCACATTTCAACACATATACAGTATTTCAACAAAAATGACAACAACGCTGTCGTTTTTTAAAATGTAATCTTTATTTAATCAGGCAAACTCATTGAGATTAAATATCTCTTTTTCAAGAGAGGCCTGAAAACGATTTTAAATAAAAGCAACAAAAGACAACCAAAATTAAAGACAGCAAGAGTAGACAACAGACAAAAATACAAGTACAGTAATACGAGCATATTGTGCTTGACATCTGAACATACGTGTGACAACCTGACTCAAGTGCACTTGGACACTTTCTCTACACTTACGTTGAACAGGATCTTCTGGTTAGTTATACATTAACACAATGAGCCTATGTCCACTACTAGCAGGCCATAAACAGAGTTTCTGAAATGCCTCTAATTCAATGGCGCAGTCTCTTTCCTTTCAAACAAAGCTGATGATACAAGAGTCAATCATCTGCTTGTGCTCTTATGCGCTGCCGCAGACACAGTATCCATTATGGACAAATCCGAGCAACAGCAAAGCACAAACTGCTGAGCAGGTTCCAGCAGGCAGGGACTCAGACACACTTGGTGTTTTCACAGCAAATTGTCCGCATCCTGATTAAGATTTTACTCTTAATACTGTACATTCTTCAGGTTCTCTATGATAACAAGGTCCTGGGAAAGTTTTGTGGCCACGAGAATTCTGCCGACGGGCACCATCCTGGCAACCAGCCCATCGTGTCACCAGGCAACAGACTCACCCTCATCTTCCAGACAGATAAGACCAATCCAGAGCATCACCAGAATGTGGGCTTCTCTGCTCATTACCAAGCAATGGGTTTGCACTTCTGCTTCCTCTGTCAATCTTTCTGTCGCATCCTTCTCTGCACAACTCAAATATATTTCACTGATGAATCACTTTTTCTCATCACCAGACATAGATGAGTGTTCTGCGCCCGCAGCTGGAGATGGCTCGGGTCCACTCTGCACTCAGATCTGCCTCAACACACTTGGGTCATACCTCTGCTCCTGTCACCACGGCTACGAACTTCGCTCAGACCAGCGCACCTGTTTGTGTGAGTATTGTGCAGATACACGCCACCCGTGTGTGTGTGTGTATGTGTGTGTGTGTGTGTGTGTGTGTGTGTGTCCTGATGCTGAGTCAAACTGTTGTAACTGAAGTATCACCAAACTGTCAGCAATGTTTATTTGAGTGGACGAATGCTGATTCTTCATTTAGGGGAAAACCCTTTCTTTATCTACAACACTGTCATACCTTCCTCTTCTTCTTGCCCAGTATCCTGTGCTGGTGGTATTTTTGATGAGCCAGAGGGATTTCTCTTCAGTCCAGGATATCCCAACTCCCCACCTCACGCCGTGTCCTGTCAGTACATCATTTCTGTAGAATCTGGCTTCATCGTGTCTCTCAACTTCTCTGACAATTTCCACATCGAGAGCGCGGACACCCAGCAAGGCCCAAGCTGTCTCCATCACTGGTTGCAGGTTAAAAACAAGCAGATTCCATGCATGTGTCTAAGGTTGTATAAATAAAGGCTAATCAATTGATCTGTCATACACTAAATAAACAGTGTGTATACTCTTCTCCTTAAAGCTGATCGTTCCAGACAGAGATTCCATGAAGCTATGTGGTTCAAAGAGTCCAGGTCTGATAGTCACAAACTCCAACACTGTCAAACTGGACTACCACACTGACGACGAAGGCCTGAGCAACGGCTGGAGCCTGGACTACAGTACACACAGTGAGAGGGACTGGAATGGCAGAAGAAACTGCAACTGAACATTTTGTCACTCAGTGAAATACACGTTCCACCTTAATGTCTGCTTGAAGCTGGTGGCTACAAATATGCAGTTGATGTTTAATGCACGTTTTCGCAGGGACGCAGTGTCCATTTCCTGGGAATGTAGCTGAAGGGAGGGTCACACCCATCTTGACCGAATATTTCTACAGAGACTACATCTTTGTGCGCTGTGACCAAGGATACAAGCTGATGATGGTTCGATGAAACTTTTTTATTACAACAAGCAATATTTAACATCAACAAAAAGCACCGTCATTGTTTCCCCCCCTCTTTTTGGCTGTTTCAGGATAGCCAAGAGATTGACAGCTTCTCTACCATGTGCCAAAGCAATGGGCGGTGGCACCTCCCTCTGCCAGAATGCCACAGTACGTCAAAACGATTAAACCACAGTTAATCCCTATGATTTGTGATGTGTCTCAACCACAAAAAACAAAACCTCGATTTATGTCCTTGAATGTTTTTTTTATGTTTTTTCTGCAGTAATTGATTGTGGAGAACCTGCACCTTTGTTGAACGGAGGGGTGACCTTCCTGTCCGGCTTTCAGAACCAGCACCGTTCTGTTGTTCAGTATCACTGCAATGAACCATTCTATTCTCTCCTTGGGGGCGTAAATGGTAAGACATTTACATGTAGTGTGCTCTGGTGTACAGACTTTTACAGTCTACGGTCAACATGTGAGGCTGTGGTCTAATTTATACAGGATATGTAGAAAATTGGATAAAATACACAAAACTATTGACCCGCAATGGGTAACTTAACATCAGTGTTTCAGTGCTGTCACTGACAGGTGTGGTTGGGTGTGTGCTGCAGCAATAACCACACCCAGTGATGTCATGGTGTGCCAACACAGCAGAGAGCACACTTATATCACTAAATTAAATTGCTCTTAAACCCAAGAATAACACCAAACCATATTTTTCTTTTGTCCGCGCCTGCTCCTCAGTTAGCTTCACCTGTGAAGCAGACAGAAAGTGGCGATCCAACCATGATGTTGTTGTCAGTCCAACATGCATACCAGGTATCGGTTTTCATTACACAAACAATATCTTGCGAAACCTAAACTAGATTTGTTTTTCTATAATTAGAACATAAAGTGTGTACGTCTGTGAAACGTCATCATGTGTGTGTACATCTGTGTCACATCCAGTTTGTGGCAAGCCAACACAACACCTCACTGGCTATCAGAGGATCATTGGAGGCAGTATCGCTCCGGACCATTCCATCCCCTGGCAAGTGCTGCTGAATGTGGATGGACAACGAGGAGGAGGCATGGTGATCGGGGACCGCTGGATCATGACTGCGGCTCACGTCGTAAAAAATGATGGAATTGCAGTGTCAAATGACACTGTTCGGGTAATTGCGCCCCCACAGTTACCTGGATGTCACCAGTCACATGTTTTCACGCTGACATTCATTTCCCCCTGTGCTGTTGATTCGCAGGTTTACATGGGACTTACTGACGTTCAAATCTTGTTGGCCTCTCCTGTTCATGCTGCCTCAGTCCACATTCACCCAGGTTACGACAACCCCAGCCGCACAGACTACAACAATGACATCGCCTTGATCAAACTGCAAAAGGCGATCACATTCAGCTCATCCGTTATGCCCATATGTTTGCCAGCACAGGACGCCTCATACGTCACTGGCATGATGGGGTAAAAAATACACCTGTTATGTTTTATTTTACAATGCTGTGTAATTCATTATTTATTTGACGTGCTTTTATTTTTCTGAACTCCGCCATTTTACTCTTTTTCACTCTTGTCTTAGTTTTTCCCCTTGATGTCCCAACATGTGAATCTTGTCCAGCTTTTAGACAGGATAATCTGATTTTCTTTTTTCTCCTGAGTTCACCATAACCATGTCTTCTGTATCTTTTTCAGACTGGTGTCAGGCTTTGGCATTACAGAAATTAACAACCGGCGGATTTTGACAAATAAGCTGAAATACGTGCAACTCCCTGTGGTGGAGCAGGAGGTCTGCAGTGAATCGATTCATTTGTACAAGAAGAAAAGGAACAACATCCCAAACCTGACAAACAACATGTTTTGCGCTGGAGTCCCTGAAGGCGGGAGGGACTCCTGCCAAGGTGACAGTGGAAGCCCCTATGCCCAGAGTGAGAACGGACACTTCTGGGCTGCAGGGATCGTCAGCTGGGGGATTGACTGCGGACAGCAGGGAACCTTCGGAGTCTACACCAAAGTCAGCAATTATGTGGACTGGATCCAGAAGACAATGCAGGAGAACTGACATCCTCCGAGTAGTTGGTTACAACCTGATGAGAAGAAGACATCTCAAATAAAACAAGAGAAAAGAGAAATAGTGTTGTCTTGTCTTCAGTAATGCATACTGTGTCACAAGAAATTGTACGCATAAAGGAAACCTTCCAGTTGATGATGAATCGATTCAGTGAATATTCCTACTGATCATGATTTGGACCATTGATTTATTTATTTCAAAGGGACACAAATATCACTATTTGATTCTCCGTACCAGGTTATAGCCTCAAGCTGCATTTGCGTCTCTAGTTTCTTGTCAGTTTAGCACAACAAAACAAAACAATACAATATAACCCAGGTTTTGTTCGGGCCATATTATGTCAATCAGTTAATAAAACATCAAGTGCAGGGCAGTAGTTTTTCCTGTATTGTCTCTCTCATTATCTAAGGTGGTGTGGGCACACACATGCCTGCGATCCTCAGTAGTTCAGTGAGGTAGTCATCATGCACAGGTGAGGTAAGAGTCTGATAAAAAAGGTTTGTCGCTCCTTCCTGCTCTTTATATCATCTCCAGTCTAGTTTAATGAGCAGAGTTGACTGGAGGCCAAAAAGGCGCGAAGACCACTGGGAAATGTACGCATAGGTACCTTGGCTTTGTCCCAAGAAGTTTTAGTTTAAGTTTTTTATTTAAACATATTTGGATCAATTGTCCCTCAAAGATATTCAAAGATCACTAACTATGTCAATTCTTTCACATTTCACATTTTCACAAAAAACTTTTTTCCTATTTACTGAGACATGAGCAATCTAGCAAATGTGTGATACAAAAAATAAAAAATAAAAATAAAAATAAAATCAGGCAGGTCGGTGGGAGGGCGGTGCCCCAGCGCCCTCTACGGGCAAGCCGCCGCTGTCGGTGGCCATCTGCCATGACCGGCGACATTGCATCGTATGAGATAATATGAAGGAAATTCATACCAGTTTTGATATTAATTGTTAAATTTTACAATAATGTACAATCCATTTTAAAATAATACAGTTTTATTCCTTTGCTTTCTTTCTTCCGAGTTCACCACAACTTTTTCAGACTGTTGTCAGGTTTTGCTATTACAGAAATTAACAACAGACGCCATTTTAAGCAAAGTATCCTAGCATCTACATAGCCTGAACTCAGTTACCCTGACAGTCTCCTGTAATACAGCAATCAATCCTTGATTAACGAGGGTATTTCTCCTTGATGCTGTACAGGGCCAGAGGCCCAAAACATGAAGCTCCAGTGTTTCCATGGAGACTGATGACCCGCTCCCCGCTGCTCTGTGATTGGACGATCCGGCGGCTCACTTTCACTTTCACTCGTCCACTGCAGCAGTACGCGCGTGTCCTCGGGATACAGCTGCTGTGCACATGTAAACGTTTATTGTTAGATCAGATCCTATTCATTACCGTACAACTGTTGTACATTGATGGGGTGAAAGGAATCGAGCTCCTGTAGCGACGCAGCGAGCTGCTGCTGGTCGTTGAAATCAAAAGCGAAAGTGATTTGAGGCGTTTGTCTTCTCAGCTGTTGCTTTACTTCATCTTCTACTTACTCACCGCGAACTTATAGTCAGACTCCAGGATGATAAGTGGAGTCATCTTGTTTGGATACTTCACGACGTGCGTTTGTGGTAAGGTTATTAATCTTGGCATATCGATGCTGGACCTATAGGGCCAATAAACTAACCTTCGTTTGACACGAGGAGCTTATTTTGATCGTGTGGATCTTTATGAAGTTTCCTGGAAAGTAACTATTGTAATCGTCACAAATTTTAGATCAAAAGAAAATCGTATTATCGTATTATTATAATCGATTAATACACTAATCACTGTAAAAGTAGGCATTCATTTATTAGGCATTCATTAATGAAGATGATGAATTAGCCTTTTTCAGCGGTGTTAAGATGAAGTGTGTTTCCGTCTGCCCGTTGTTTCTCAGCCGATGGGGTTGCAGATGTGGTTCTGTCGTGCACCCTGGTGGATGAGGGAGTCGGACTGGGTGGAATGGGAGCTGCCTTCTCGCGGACTCCAGCTACTCTCGTCTTTAGAGATGTTCCAGTGGCACCTGATGAATCACTTGAAATGCTCACTCCGTTTGTCCCGTCCTCGGTCCCTGATCCAGACCTCATCCTGTTTGAGGCCAAAGGTTAATTCTTAATTCTTCCTTCTCTACGTGTTGTTTGGTGTAATATAAGCACGACCCGTGGTTGACCCTCTCCTCTCATTCCCCTGTGGCAGTGTCGTCAGTTGAGATCCCCAGTGCGGATGTCTTGCTCCATGCGGACTGCAATGAGCAGGAGGTGTTGTGTGAGATAAGCCGTTACACTCCTCATGGATCCCAGGAAGGTTCGGATCCCGCGTATTTCATGGTGTCCCTTAACGTGGAGGCAGCGGAGTTCAGCACTTGCTTGATTCTGCAAACCGTGATGGCCGAGAAGGACCCCACAACGCTCGTGCAAAAAAAACTGGGCCTGCCGCTCAGCCAGTCGGGTAGTCTGCTGACTGAGGGTGAGATGCAAGTGTTTGATTTCTCGTCTTATCATTTTATTGAATCTTCTCCATTCTTTGTTAGAAGGGAAATAACAGCCTGCTCATTACTCTGTCTGCTGTTGTCTGGGCTTTCTGTCCCCCAGTGATATTCCTGGTGTTTTCCCACATAAAATCCGTCTCTGCGCCTCTGAGAGCCGATGTCCTCCTCAACTGTGGTTTCAAGCAGCATGAAATACCCTTGTCCCAGGAGGTGGCCATTGAATGGCGCCTGCAGCACAGAGGAAAGGGGCATAAAGTCCTTGAAATGAGGACGAGGTTGGACGACGCAGAAGGACACACAGTGGGTAAGTGAGGCCTCTACACTTTTATCCAGCGTCTTTAGAGATGGGATGGATTCTTGTGTCTCTGAAGATGACAGCGCAGAGGAGGAGGCTACAGAGGCCATTTTGGGGCAAACTTCCCTTTGTCTATTTTTTTTTAGTCTTTTAGTTTATATTTCAAATTTGACAAATACAAAAGCCTGTGGTTGTTTTATATCCTTCATGAACTGACAACTTTCATGCCCCTAGTGGTCCCTGGTGGTGTTGTCGTAAAGACGCTGCATTTTCTGGCTCCTATAGCGTTAACTAGCGGCAGCGTTACCATCTTGGTTGAATCAATTCCGGCAGTCTTGCCTCTGTCCATAGCAGAAAACAACCGTACAAATCCCAATTTCATCAGATAAACTCGAGTTAAACATCTGGTAGTATTAATAAGTAGGCTGCTTGTCGTAGAAAGGAGGCAAACAGCAGGTCGTTCTTGAAGCCTCTCAAGTCCCAGAGCTCCCTCCAGGGAGTGAAGCTAAAAAGCTCCTTTTCTATCACTCTCCTTGTGCGCCTCCTTTAGTTCCTTTGTCAATGAAATTCTTTTTCTCTTGCGAGGTTAAGTTGTTTTTGTTAATTCGGCTGTTCCACCGTCTGCCATTTCGGTCACAAGGGATGAGAATGCCATTCTACGATAGTTTTTCTATCATACGCATCCAAGAGTGATTTTTGTCAACTTCTTTTTCCATGTTTAGCATTTATTTCACAGTTTAATGGCAACTGCGCTGCCACAATCTGCTGAGGAGGACCGTGCGATATGATACGCGAGAGAATCCGAGTTGAGTTTGTTTTGACAGTTGTCTCTCTTTGTTTTTTCAGTGTCTGCAGAGAGGAGAGGCTCAAGCATGGATGCCGCCCAGGTGGTTGGTGAGGGTAACGTCTCCGTGACCCTGAGCAAGCTGAAGGTTCTGGATGCGGGGATCTACATCTGTACGGTTCGATTAGGCCTTTTCCATGCACAGCAAGTCATTGAACTCCATGTGGTCCGTAAGTGTCACTCTGATCTGATCTCTCAAACCCAGAGCATCACACTGCGACTCTTAAAAACTCTTCTTCTGTTTCTGTTTTTTCAGAACTGCCCAATGTTTCACTCTCAGAGGAGAAGCTGGTTTTGAAGACAAAGTCTCCCCAGACACTGAGCTGTCACTGCAATAAATACTACCCACTGGATGCTCAGGTCTGCAACTAGGTTTTTAGATGGATCCTTATACTGGATATTATCCTTGTTATCTACCATTGAACATCTAGGAAAGACATAAAACCTCTGGAAACATTGGTTCAAGTCTGAGTGGATCATAGAAGTAGAGACAGCTAACACACAAACCTACCTGACGATGGTCTTCTAGCATTAAGCTTAAGGATTTGAATGGGTAGATGGGTAAAAGACTATGCATTTGTTCGTGAGTCTTTTACATTTGGGCAAATCCCTATGTAAATGTATTGCATGCTACTCTAGAGAAGAAACACTGATTTCCTAGTTGACAGATAATAGCTGTCCAATTTCTTCTGCCTCTCAGATGGAGTGGTTATCCCTCTCTCCTACAGACACAGAGCCTGTGGTCTTGCCAGATCAGGGCTCTCTGTCCAGCCATCGGCAGCATGGCGATGGGACGTACTCCCTGTCGTCCCACCTCTCTGTGCCCCCCAGTGTCTCCCCGGGCACCAAAATCACCTGCAGGGTGTCCCACCCAGCCCTGGACGCTCCTCTCTCTGTGAGTGTGGTGGTACAAAGTCCAGAAGCAGGTAATTATGTTTGGCTGTTGTTTGTTGTATGACTCTATATTTCGAGGAATAGTTCCCTTTTTATGGGAAATGGTTGCTTTCTTGCAGAAACTTAGATGAAAAGACTGATACCACGTTCTTGGTACATATAAGGCCCCAGCTATCAGGTGCTGGAAACACAGCAAACAGTCAGCTTGCCTCTTTCTAAAGTTTACAAAGTCCACCTACCTGCACCTCTAAAGCTCTGTATTAGTTATAATAGAATAGAAGTAATACATAATCACATAAAACAGTGACCTGTCATGTTGTAAGATAACTGATTTGCATTAAATCCCGTGTAATGTAATTTTCTGTCTTGTGCTGTTAACTCTGTCCAAAAACCATTAACACAGTTCTTTGTGTCTTTCACTCTACAGACTCCTATTTGTGGGTTCTGGGTTTCCTGATCATCACTGTGCTTTTCTTCTACCAGGTTATGAGATAACCCAGTCAGGGGAGTGTCTAGGAACGATACCGACTTGAAATTGAGCCCAGGGAGACTTCTTTTGTGTCATTTGTAAGTCTTTAAGTTATTACTGGTTTCACCAAAAAGTCATCACTGTTTTTTTCTTTCTACTTGATGGATAAATACATATTTGGGGGGAAAACTGTAGATAATGACTGGAATCGAATACCAAGCTGTACAATGTGTTTCTTTGATATGTTCTTTGTTGAATATTATTGGTTTTGCTTTACTTGAAATTGCATTTCTAACCTGAAAAGTACAAAATTATTTGCACTTGGCTTTATTAAAATCACAATCTGTACCTGGCAGAACGGAAATTATTTTTTTCATACATTTATCCCCCACTGCGGTGTATCATTTTTAATCTCTTCCCTGTGTTTGGCCTCTAATAAACTTAGTGTAGTGCTGTGGGTAACATAACTATCTCTCCTACATGTTTATTATATGGTATTTGTTGTGTTTGATGTCACCTCATTACAAGACCTTGGCTTCTTTTTTCCTCTCTGAAGTTTAAAAAGAAGAGTATTTGTTACTCAATTTGGTCCTCACTGGCTCTGTTTTAATTATGTCCTGGTGTTTTTATGGCTCTTACTCTGTATTTATTAGTGTGAAATTGATATTGTAACTGTTTATCTTTTTCACCATTATAAATTTCGTGATGGAGCAAAATTTTGCTCAGGTATTTGACATGATCAAGTCAGATTTGAGTGTGAAATGGAGCTAAGTCTTAAAAAAAATCACAGGATTTGTTTTTTATAAAATGTAAGCCACAGTGTGTATATTGACAGCAGTAGGTACTATCTGAATGCAGGGAATTATGGAAAGGTCTAAATTCGCTCAATGTATCATTAAAATATAAAAAAGGTCAGTCGTCAACTCTATCGATGATTTCTTTATTGGCATCAGCAAAAGTGGTAAGCATGCATTTGTTTTTTTTGCAAATCCAGTTGCATCTCTTTCTTCATTTTCAGGTTGTAAATCACTCCTTCTCATTCCTAATTTGGTAATTACCCGATAATATTGTTGTGCAATATCATCCGATAAATTGGGAAAACTGCTACAATTATTCATAAATGCTCACAATTTCATCAACTCTCTTGCACCGTCTCAAGAGAGGAACATTAGTCTCTTTTCCCCATTAACCCAACAAAAACCTGAAAGAATCTATAAACACATTCTCTGGAGCATCATCTGACAGATGTGTACTATGGTTCTACTCGTACAATACTACATGTTTTCAACAGTTCACAATAGTAGCAGTCGTTTGCAGTCTCGAAAGCAAGTGGATTTAGAACTTGGCAAACTCTTCAGCATCATTGCATTGCATAAGCAGTAATAATCAGATCCGAAAATATACATAGGCCTTTTAAACCATTAACAAAAGAAAATGTACAATCGGCAGTTAGATTCAGACATGGCAGATACACAGGTCACACAAATAGGCAAAACTATGGACACCGTTTGCCATGCAAGTTAGAAACAAAGACCTCATTTTGGCTGTTACTGAGCTCCAGGTGACAGCCAAGTCTTTTTACGTGAGCGATGGGCGAGCGGGAGGGCCGGGTGGCTCCGTGTTTCCACACCGGGTCTTTTTTTCCCATTTTCCTGCTTGTCTAGAGATCAGGTCAACTTAAACAGCGACCACTCAAACAAACTCTTTGTCAGCACAACCCTCAAAACAAGTGGACGTTTGTACCAGTTTCAAATGTGACACTACACATTCATCTGTCTATGGCTGTGACTCAAGTCAGAGTTGAGAGACCTTCCTCTGCGTCGGAGTGGTCGGTCCATGTGTACGGTAGATTGTCTGTTAGTGGCTGCTTGTCTCTTCACCGTGCTGTGCATATCACCAAGCATAAAACTGTGCCACCACCTGTGGTACAAAACCCCCCTGTACAAACAAAGCATCATTACAGAACTATGTCAATAATTGCATATCAGTGCAGAAAATTGATTTCACTTATTTATACTGGGGGGGAAAATGCTACAATGCTCGCACTACTTTTCCCCTGAATCACTTTTTCCTTTCCTTACACTCTCATACAGTCGTTTGACCTATTTCACTTTTCTCTTTTCTGGATATTTCTAAACACTGGAGAAGCAAGAGGCTAAGTAAGATAAAGTTGGGCAGGAAAGGAAATGAAAGAGTTACTTCTAAAAGCCTATCAGCTTAACTTGGAAGAAAGAGCTATCACCTACAATGTTTTTGGATCACAAATACACACACGCATACAACAAAAATGATCATAGTCTTAATCTAACATGACCTTGGGTTAGGAAGCAGCAATGGTGGGAGCAGTGGTGAGAAGGACTGTGTTAGTTTGTCATGTCAGGATCAATTTACAAATGCAGGACTCTCAAAAAAGTTAATATGAACAAGCTTTGGTGTATCAGGGTATAGAAAGGACTGCAACTCTGGTTCAATCTCCCTGCACATGTTCACCCTCTGTACACGGTACATTTCCCACCGTAAGCTCCGTTCATTGGGCTTTGGCCCTGTGTGTTCCCATGTCACATGGATTTTCTCTCTCCCTCCTTCCCTTTTTTTTCTTCCTCTCTCCCGCTGCCTGCTGCGGCCGTCAATAATACATGAGGTGCAGACACAGGAGAGAGCGAGTGAGTGGGACTTCATGCCAAAACAGTGGAGGAAGAAGGGAGGGGAAAGGGGGGACAAGGAAAGCAGAGACACCTATAAACACTAAAGTCATGTGTAAGTGCAAGCTGGTTTTAATGGAAGACTGTGTGAAGAGAGGGAGGGGAGGATGGATAAAAGAGGGAGGAGTGGCACGAGTTGTTTTTTATTCCCTCTTCCCTCTCGTGTCATTCTCAAGTCCATATCCAAACTGATGGGCCGAGTTCAGTAGAAGAAGTACACTGTGAAAGAAGGAGAGAGGAAGTTATTAGACCGAGAACACGTCACTTGAAACATACAGTAACAGAGCACAGTGAGTTCCTCCTCTGTTATATGGTATTCACAGGTTTGTTTTTTATAAAGAACTGGTAATGAATAATTGAATACTAAGAGCAGAAGTAGACAGGCCAGATGTGGGCTTGTTAGAGAAGAAATTGAAAACAACGTGCTGGTTCTCTTTTATACCTCTATCACAATCAGAACTACCTCTGTCTGTTAATCCCCTGTAAAGTTAACAGCATTAACATATACCGACATGTTTACGTCATATCAACTGCTGCATCGCACAAAGGATCTTTTTCTCGATAAATGTTAATTGGTAAATTTGGAGGAAAGCCGCTGATTAATAACCTTGTACTTTTCATTTTAGAATAATGTGATCTGTTAATAGAAACTTTCATAACAATCAACTTCTATAAATCAGGGTGTCCACCATTAAATCTTTGTATCAGGATCAAGATGAAACCACTTTCTCTTCTACTTACAGAATATTATTCCAACCACAATGACTCCAATGATGCCCATCATGATCATCATCTGGACAAAAAAAACAAAGACATTTACTATCATGGTCCATCTCTTTAAAGGAATCTACAGTAAGACATACTATTACTATTACATCTTAGAAAGGTATTCATCTAATTCTATCTATCTATCTATCTGTCTATCAATCGATCTATCTATCTGTCTATCTATATATCTATCTATCTATCTATCTATCTATCTATCTGTCTATCTGTCTATCTATCTATCTGTCTATCAATCGATCTATCTATCTGTCTATCTATATATCTATCTATCTATCTGTCTATCTATCTATCTGTCTATCAATCAATCTATATATCTGTCTATCTATCGATCTATATATCTGTCTATCTATCTCTCTATCTATCTGTGGACTTGAGTGTTTGCAACTAGAAGAACCTGAACAACAGGACAAAACAAGACACTTGAGATAATTTGCATATGCTGTGCATTAGTTATGTAATCTCTTGAGTATTTCTGCTTCTTTAGTGAAGACTCCGCAATAAGAATTTTCCCTGAAGCATCTGTCCACAGCAGCTCATTAACAGATTAGCTTGTGCAGAGCAGAGTGACGGCCTCCCCAGCACTGTGTGTGTTCGCCTCAGCTTAAAAAGCTGTTTGATGCTTTAAAACAAAAGAGCTGAGGATTGGATTCTTATTTGGAATCCTGCATTACGGTATATCTATAAAACATCTCTATGCACTACACCACATACTAATAGCAATATTGTTTATGCATCGTGAGTGTCTTTCAGTGACGACAGTCTTTCGGTTTAATGGACCCACACTAATGTACTCACCTTGCAGTTCTTCCACCAGTACTTGTTCTTTAGCTTGGCTGCGCAGCTTTCAAATTGGGAGGCTCCGGCTTGGAGAGCATCCGCTCTGTCATCCAGCTCTGAGAGCTTCTGGTCCCTTTCCAAAACCTTGTCCACATTCACCCGCATGATGTCCACCACCTAGCCCACAGCGGCGAGGATGAGAAAGCATTTGGCAGTGATGTGGAGGGGAGACGAGAGGAATAATAAGCACGTTTAAGGGAGAGGTAACACAAGGGGGTTGAGGGTTTACTGTAGATACAGTAAACTGTATACAACAAACATGAATAAATAAGTAATTGCATTCCAGGACATTATATATAAAGAAGACTAGACTTTTCCAGAGAACCTAAGGCCCAGTGTGAGCACAGTGTATATAAAGTAAGGCCAGATGTATCATGATGAAGCCACTGGTGAGATTCCCCAACTGCTTCAATACTGTAATATTGCATGTAAAACCAAACTCTGGACCCGAATCTTAGTCTGGCCTGGTTCAGCTCACCTCCTCGACTTGGGCCTGTGTCTGTTGTAGCCTGCGGTTGCTGGTGGTGTTGGGTGGGGCTGGAGGTCCGCCACCAGGGGCTCCATCTGCACCGGGGGCTCCTGGAGCACCAGGGGCTCCAGCGGCGGCGGCATCTGGGGCAGACCTGAGAAGAAGCACGGGGAGGAGGATGAAGGGAATATATTAATAATATACAGTTTAGTGTGATGATTACTGATGCTAAGAAGTGGTAAATCTTTTCATCTGAAAGGACAAAATGAAATTCGTTTATCAATTACGGGGGAGGGATGGAGCCAGTTTGGGGAAATCTCACATGGAGCAGAACAATGCAGAGGAGACTGTTTGTAGAGGGAAGAATGTGGGATGTATGTTAAGAGAGGGAGAAGAGGAAAGGATGAGCAGGTGATAGTGAAGAAAGGGTGAGGATTAAAAAAAAAGAAAGTAAAGAAAATATAGGTCACAGATGTGAAGCAAGAAACGAATTCAAGCAGACATATGAGAGAAGGAATAATGGGAGACAAGCTTCTGGTTGAAAAATTAAAAAAAATAACAAAAGGGGGTTGGGTTCTTGTGATGGATTAGAGGGAGTTGGTTAGGCTGGAAAGTGATGTGCAGAAAAGAGGAAATGGTAAATCCAGCAGGGGGGAGTAATGGGCAAAGGAGGTGTGGAACGGAGCAGATAAGCAGCTCAGGAGGGAAGAGACCGACTCTGCTGCAGGACAGTTTCACACAAATCACGTTGTCACTGCTGGAGGAGAAAAAACACCGAAGAGATTTTGCAGGTGTGTGTTTCTCATCCGACAAGAATGCTCCCCTGCACTAGATGACAACTAGAAAGTCCCCCGAATCCACAATATAATCAAATAATATAAGAAAAATCTGTAGTTTAATTATCTTTTTAAATGAACTTGATGAAACACCACCTTGGCCTTTGCGGTGACATCAGTCAACTCTAGAACACATTATTCAGTGACGCTGTGACGGATTTTTTTTTTCTTTTTTGCTTGCGTCAGCAAAAGCGGAGAGAAATCAGTTCAGTTGCAAAAAAAACAACAACAACACAGAAAAAACGCTCCATTGAAAAGCATACACTTGTAATCAACAGACCTGGATATGAATCATCCAGTCGAAAAGCAAAAGATATGTCCTGTTTTGGGTTTTTTTATCGTGAAAAGAGCGCAGTAGAAAAGACGCATTAATACTCACATCTCCTATGCAGCTGTTTGAACTGACTCACGGGCAGCGGAGGAGAGGGGGGGGGCTGTGAGGCAGGAGAGGGAGGGTCTGAAGAACCACACGAAAGAAAGAAAGAAAAAAAACTGAAGGATGACAGACAAAAAAAAAAGAGGAGAGAGATGTGGATCTCTGGGAACTGGTCGCGACGAAAGTGATGGAGGCGGCGCGCTCGCGGCGGACGGAGGCGGAGGTGCCTTGGCGCAGTGGAGCCGGTCCCCACTACTACTGCAAGTCACAGTACCGCAAGACTGACACCCGAGAGGCTGCTGGTGCGAGGGGAGCGCGGTGCAAAGCTCGGGAGGGAAGAAGTGCTTCTGAGATTATAATCCACTCGACAGAGAAATCCCGGGATGTGTGTGTGTGTGTGTGTGTGTGTGTGTGTTTGGATTCCTGCAGGATCCTGCAGCGGTCCAGCTCCTCCAGGTGACGGGTCCTCACAGAGCTGCTGCCCCCGGATGCTGAGAGACTCTTCTAATAAGAGCCACCGGAAAAGAAGAAAAAAAATACGTGCAATTTGGAAATGAAGGGAGGAAAAAGAAAAAAAAAGTCCAGTCACGGAAATTCAGTTGATATCTTCCACCCCCGACTCTCACTCTCTCTCTCTCTCTCTCTCTCTCTCTCTCTCTCTCTCGCGCGCGCGCTCTTTGCGCGGACGGACGTGCGTTTCGGAGGAGGTGCGGGAGTTTGGTCCGCGTGGAGTGTTACTGCACTGTAGGCTACTGCAATAATGCGTCTCCCTCCCCCCCTTCTCCATTTGGACTCATAACGACAGTGCGGTACCCCCCTCCCCTCCCCTCCCTCTCTCTCTCCCCTCACACTTTGCAGTACCGCAGCTCAGGGCCGGATGGGGCAGCAGGACGACACTGCGGTACAGTGGATCCCTGGTGTTGACTCGACGGTTTCCACCCGGGGCCTGGGATTCTCCCATCCCCGTCTTCCTCCTCCTCCTCCTCCTCATGGACCACACGTCCCCTTTGCAATCGCTCTTGTTTTAATTTCATGGGGCGTCTGAGCCTGTGAACTCACGGTTTCCATTTTGATTCTCAACAACTCTGCATATTTCACAGAAGGGCGTCAAATCAGTCTCAACGTCCAATTGAGGATGGAAACACATACTTGCTTTGAGTCTGGGATTGTTTTTTCATATTCTTTCCCATTTGTTCTATTGAAGGAAAATAGTAATGCCAGTCTAAAACATCTAAGGTCAATAAAAAGCAAAAATTAAAGAAAAATCACTGTGAAAAATGTTAAACATCTAACTCACCCCTCAGATTTATCTTATGATCCTTTGGAGGTCCTGACCTTTGACACTGCTTTACATTGAAATCTGTTATCCACTCTGAGCTCACATTTTTGTTTGTGCTCTTTCTGTTCCGATCCAAACGATGCCCCTGTTCTCAGAGCAGTCTGTACTGTAGGAAGGGTGGTTGCGATCTACAGGCCTGTTGGAGGGCTGTTACAGCTACGTATTAGTGCCTCTACATTTGGAATAACAAGTTCAACAATCACGTACACTTTGCTTGGGTATATATATATATATTAGGGATGGCCCTATCCAATATTCCATCAGTATTGAGGCAATATTGGCCAAAATGACTGGATCAGATACTGGAAGAAATAAGAAGTAAAATCTGATCCGATACATTATGGTAAACATACCAAATAAATGTCTATTTAAATATCTACTAAACCTTGAACATTCTGGCATCATAGGGGAGTTGATTATTTGTCTTAGATGGCAAGGTTAAGCAAAGGGCATCCTGAACAATGCCTTATTAATATTTTATTTTACAAGTGGGGAAAAGATTGTATCAGATCGGTATTGGATCGGACACGAAAAAGTGGTATCGTCCCATCCTTAATTTGATAAATAAAGTTTATTCAATCTATAAATGAATCCTAAGGGAGTTGACATTGAATGGAATTAATAAAACAAGGCTTCTTTTCCAATTCATTTTTATAAGGTATTTTCAGGCATTTTGTGTTTGTCAAGAAACTTTTAATCATCATCATTGTTGACAGGGCCAAAGTCAATCGACAAATAATTGAAAAAAGAAATCACATAACTTAGAAAATGGAAATATATCACACAGTGAGAGCATGAAATCCCACTGCTCGACTCCATCAGTCCTTATTGGCTGGTCCGATGTTATGTGCCAGTGTGGTTCTTTTCATGTTAGCGATGTTTTCCAATGCGGTTGAAGTGTCTGTAGAGGAAGCGGATCCTCTTCTCCATGTTGTGTCTGTCCACGGCCATCATTCTGTCTCCCACCATCTTCTTTTTGCGAATGAGACGCTCCAGTTCATTACCTTTGAAAGCCTTCAACCAGCAGGGGGCCAGAATAAGGTCTTTGGGATGAGCCTTAAAATCTCCTGCGGGCACAAAGGGAGATGATCAGTTTCTGCTCAGTTTAAGTGTGAGAAAGAAGGGAAAGCGAGTGAAAGTGGTGGAAAATGGCCCAGTTGCTGAAGAGTTGGGAACTGGGATAAAGTTCAAAACTCTGCATGGCACCATCTGAACCAAGGTGTTAAAAATGTATAGATCATTTGTCATTACAAACTCGTCTGCTATGGACTTGAAACAATTCCGCAGTAAGATGCACACTTACTGATTCTTCAGTCTAGTAACTGAAAACATGACCTAACACAAATGGTTTTTATTTTTATTTCTTTGTTGCTCTTTCTTCGTAAACTAAAATCAGTTATATCAATTTTAAAAACACCTATTTGAATTCACACATCCAGAGTACATCCTAAAAAAGTTGTATGAGGCTGAGACGTCCAACTTGACTAAATAAATAGTGGGGAAACTTCCGGTCTCTAATAAGCCTAAACTGTTTTTTTTAAGTGCACTTACCTAATATGCCTATGTTATCATAAACTCCAAACATGCTCCTCTTCTCCGTCCATCTGTCCACCTTCTTCAGCTCAGGGATGGCATGCATCCTGATCCGGCAGCATGTACCTGAAGACAACACATTTTTTTTTAAAGTCAGTATTGAGTATCTTATTCTACATTTGGGGATTTTACAACTTGTAGATAAATTGAGTCATCGTTCCAAATAAAATGTATCTGGAATACCTTTTACAAGGACAAAATATTCAAGCGCATAAAACATATTACTGGTTACTGTGCTTCTCAAATGTAAGGAGTCGATGCTGTTCTCAGTTTTCTATCATTTTAATTAGAAAAGACGTGAAAACATCAACTGACTCCTGAAAAAAATCATCATTAAATCATTAAAGGCATCAAGAAATACAATAAAAAAATCTGAATGCACATTTTTCCCCATTGCTAATGACAAAAAAATTTGCCCACCTAAGGATAAGATATATGAGATAATCCCTAATTGATCCCCATGGGGGAAGTTCAGATATTACAGTAGCCGAGAGACAAAGTGAGTACAGGATAAACACAGAATGAATTAGAATAAGAATGATATCAAAATGGAGTAAAATCAAACGTCGCGATGAAGAAACTATTTGACTCAGAATACACAGATTTACAGGAGAGGTGGTACAATGCGATCCCAAGTGACGGAGATAAGTAATACATTATAACACACTATATAAGATCAGTGGCTTTAAACCATTTCAACAATTTTACAAAATATAACAATGGCTCTACGAAGGAGTGATTTTCCCTCTAAACCAAAAATTTGAGTTTTGTTTTTCAACTAGTCAAATTTATGTTTGGACAAAATAGAATGATCAAAACCACCTCACCTCCAAATGCTACAATGCTGCTCAAATCACTGTTGCATCCCTGATCTCACACTGACACGTCGACCACCACAGACCAGACGTATGAAACAGCACCGACACCAGAAACAGACGAGTTGAAGGTGAAACTCGTAACACTGCTCACCAGTGGAAATGGTCCTCGCCGTTTGCAGCAGCGTCCCAGCAGACTGACAGAAGGACGCGCCGGCTCTCAGCAAACCTCCCAGCACAGACATCTCCGACTCTTTTCTACGATAAGATATGGATATGATACACATGGACAACCAAACTGGCTATTTGACGTTTATTAGTGACGTCTTCAAAGTGTTAGCTGCTCGGTTAAACTCCTCCACACTGACCCTTAGCTTTAGCATTAGCTAGCACATGAGATCAGAGTCATCATAGTGGACAAACCTGTTTCCACGTCAGTCAGCAACCTTGCGCCAGTCGAGTCCCTTTTTTATTTCAACACAGGGACATTGATTAAACCCTCATGCAGATATTTAACGCTTTAAAATGAATGTTAGTGAGGGTTCGACATGTTGCCAGCGGCCGCCTCCATGTTATCCTGTGTCCCACAATGCACCGCGCCCGTACCGTATTGTCAGTGGAGCAGCGCAAAACAAACGTTTGACGGTTATCGCGCTTGAAAAAAAAAGTGCATGAATCCCCCAGTAGAGGGAGACAGGGACACTCAGTTAATAGTTTATTAGCAACACCAAGATAAAACTAATGCAGTCCAATTCAACAGTCCTGCAATAAACCAATCCCACCTCCACATAGGTTATGATCAGTTTTTATGTAAATTGTTTATGAGAAGGGTATTAGAGCCAGGCATGAGGAAAAAAAATTAGAAGAGGAATATTATTTTCGTGAATGAAGTCGAAATGTCAAGAAAAACTGAAATGTCAAGAATAAAGGGTTAGGGTTAAATCAGAGGAGATAAACAACAAAACATCATATGTAGAAGAACGTTGAAATGTCGAAGAATGTATTATACTACTAAGTGCCTCCACTAAATGCTCTGTATAGATGAATTGGTGAAAATGTTTTTCAGGATCAGTTTTATTCACTTTATTCTTGGCATTCTGACTTTATTTATGGAATACAAAAAAGCTTATAAGATACAATACGAAACCCTTTACATCAAAGGAAAGTCTACTTGGGGCCTCCTGTCACAGGTTTTACGTGTCATTTGTCTCTCAGATGGCTTCATTTAAATAAGTGTTCAAGGCCTATATGGATAATTTGAGGTCTATCAAATATTTCAAGCTAAAATAAAAATAAAAAAACAACAGTGCAAGCGTGTGGAGCAGAATATAGATTTTTTTTCTACTGAGCCCCATTTATCATCATCATCACAATGGCCCAGATTTATCTTGTGACCCTTTGACCCCTACAGTAGGCTGGGTACCCCCGCAAAAATGAGAAGAAACATAGAAACATATAGAGAAACATATACATTTGGAAAATAAATGAAATATAGTATGTCTAGTGACTGACACTTGCTAGCTTTGGCTGATTTAGTCTCTCTCTCTCTCTCTCTCTCTCTCTCTCTCTCTCTCTCTCTCTCTCTCTCACACACACACACACAAACACACACACGCGCACAAAACGGACTGATACTTTCAGTCTTACTGTTGTTAAGAACTGGGTGGAATAAGTGTCATTTTCAAAGAAACAAGTGCAGCCTTTGTCTTGATTTCATTCTCGCTAAGACGTCAATAAGCATGTGGAAATTCAAACCAGACAAAACATTATTAAGCATTAGTTAAAATAACACACAGTGATAGTCTGTGAAGAGAAAGGTTCATGTCTTACTGTAAGTACATAGAGTATGTCTGCACCATTGATTTGAACTTTTGACTTTCTTTTACATCTCCAAATTCCTGTGCATAGGTGAAAAACAACAACATGGCAATAAAAGTAAATTAAAAACCATGTAATGTGTAAAAAAAGGAAAAACACAAAGGGATTTTTCTGAATCTACCCCTTAACTTGGGTGAACCTTAAAATCTGCTGAAATCATGCATAAATAAATAAATGAGTGAATAAATAAATAAAAGAATAAGATGATGCATATTCAGGAAAGCAACATTGACATTGGTCTTATTGTTTTAAATACACAATCCTCCTGTCTCAACTTTAGCTCTGAACAAAACGCTGACATGAGAAATTGAATCAGAAGCGGAGAATCATTTTACATCTGCGCTGTGGTTCCTCTGCCAGTAAACTCAGTGGAACATTACATATCATCACCTACACATTCAGAATAGAATACCGTGATATTATCATATCAGTTATTGAAAGCCAACCACAGCAGTGTTTATACAAAATCAGGAAATGTTTTATTGCTTGCTGAAGGTTAAAGCTGACAACTGACTTTTCTGTGCTGACGTCTGTGACACGAGCAAAGATAATTCAGTGAGAACTTGGCACAGGAACAAACTACTCACTTGATGAACTTCTGCAGAAATTTGACTTTTTTCCAAGCTCATCTCTATTAACATAATCCCCTGCAAATCTGCGATCTCAAAGCTCAATTGTTTCCATGTGAGGGGCATTTTCCTTCACAGTCCCTTCACCTCACATTCAGATACAGTGGTGGCGACTAAACATCAGCTGGGGGGAAAGACCTCTTCACAGTGACACATGCCCCCCACACTGACACTTCACAGACACTGTTCCAACTCTCTTTTTGTTTTTATTGTCTGTGAAGCTGAAGCCACTGCCTGAAACAAATACAACACTATATACTTTTAAATTTGAAGATTGCCAGTGTTTGACATGAGGGGGAGGTGTGGATAGAAGTGTGGAGGAGATGAAAAGATTTAACTTACACTATCAGTCAGCCAGAAGTCACACGGCTGCTGCCAAGGAAAATGTCTCCACGAGATGAAGACAAACAGCTCTGAGGTTTCACCCACACACTCTCAGGTGTATCTATCCATCGGTGTAACATCCTTCTAACTGTCTAGCCATTTTCAGGATAGATAGATAGATAGAAAAATAGATAGATAGACAGACAAGCAGATAGATAGATAGATAGATAGATAGATAGATTTTAAGTTCAAACTAATAATGACCCCCAAGACACCATACACTTTCCTCAGTGTTGTCAAAAAACACCTCTCCTATGATTGTATTTTATAATGATTACAGCTATGTTTTACCATATCATTCACTTATAGTTATTGTTGTAAATCTCTTATATTTGCTCGCCATATTTTACAGTTTGTCATAAATAGTTTATTCTATGTTTATATTGCTGCTGAATGATTAAAAGAGGACTTAGAGTCAAATGTTGCCTGATGGTTAAAGAAAAAAAAAGAAAGTTGTGCTTTCAAATCTCGAACTCACAGTTAGGGCTAAAGTACCAGGTGTAAGGCAAGTATGCAGAATGTTCTATTTTATCTGAAGCATCGAATCTGTCTAATAAAGTAAAATGTGACTCTATCCACTTTGACCAATCTGAAGATATTGAAAATTAACCACATTCCCATTGCTTGACATTTGACAGAGTATATGCAATAATATAAGGTGTTAAACAAATGTTTGACTGGCAGTGTGGGCCTGTTTCTATAGTGTCGTGGCAGTGCAAAATGCAAATTGACGACAAAGGAAAACAAAGACGCGAGAATGGATGGGATGATTCACTTTCGTGAAAATCCATTAGATCAAGACGCTATGTTACTTATAGGCCTCGTTACCGTACTGATGATGCTGAAGACGATGTTGATGATGATGAGCGGTGAGCTAACTAGTGGCTGTGAACGCAACTGACGGGCAGTGACGGAGGACTCACAGTGGTTTTGGCGTTGCCCTTTTGTCATCTCGGTTTCAGAGCATCAACTAGAGTTTCCGTGAATGACACAAAATATTTGTAAACAAGTGACATTCACTGCAGTGTGGGGAGAATCACAATAATGAACCTATCATAATGTTTTCATTTCTAAAAAGGAACTCTTACAGACGACATATCCAATGTACTGGAGCTATGTGTCTAAGTGTCTATATGCTTTGCAAATCAAATAATGTCACATGTTGTGGCACAGTGTGCCTGATGTGGAGGAGGAAACTAAGTGGAGTAGAGAGAATCCGTGGGAGGAAGTGGGTCTCCCTGTTTGCTTCTCTGTCTTACAGTTTCCAGGCTGATCGAGTCCGACCGCATCACAGGGTGGCCTGTAGCTGAAGTCACATGATCAGCAGAGGAATTACCAAACACTCAGCCCCATCAGCACCCACGGGCTCATATATATACCTCATCAACCTCACTCAGAAAAACACATTGAGCACGTCAAGCAAAGAGAAAGACTTTAAGCAAGTAATACGAATTCAATTTGTGGATGAATTTGAACAGCGTAATTATGACGTTGGACTATTTCATCTTTGTGTTGACTACTTTTCTTATGACTGGTAATTTTCTTTTGATTTTTAACACCAAAATCTACAATTTTAAAAAGTTTTTTTATCTTGCAAACTTTCTGAAATAAATTCTTGTATGTTTGTTCCCCAGGAGCTCAGAGTGAGGTAACAGAGGTGTTTGCTGAAGCAGGCTCTCAGGCTGTTCTCCCTTGTAAATATAGCTCCACATCCTATGATTCTCCTGGCATCCTCTGGATTAAAACCAATAAAGGGTAAGACACAACCTTTTCATTTTACTCCTCGCTTGTCTATGTTGTTTTCCCTGTCTGCTGTCCAGCTCCCTCAGATCCCTCTATTCAGAACAAAAACCTGTGTCTATATGCAGATACCACTCAACTGTTGTCACACCTTCCACAGCACTGTTTGGAGAAAGCAAAAGAGCGGTCTGCAGTTCTGGGGCTCTAGCTGGTCACAGAAAGGAATCCAACGCGTACATTGCCCCCACTCGCAGTTCGAAAGAGGCGACTACAGCCTGCAAATCAACAGCGTGAGGGAGGAGGATGGAGGAGTTTACTCGTGCACTGTGGAAGGCCAGGGTGATGAATACATGGTCATGCTCAGAATCATTAGAGGTAATGAACTTACTTACACAGCCATGAAACATGATTTCTGTACACTGCAACCATAAATCTAATAGATTCCACTATGAGAAAAAGCACACATTAAGTATGCCAAGACTCATAGTAATTCCACCAGATGGGGATATCTTTTTAAAGGTTCTATTATTCAGTATATGCAGAGGAAATTAAATCAAAAAATCTAACCAGGATATAAAATGTTTAGTTTATAAACTTTATATACATATTCCGATGAATTACAAGACTGTTTGTGAAATGTTAATGTCCTTAATCTAATCCTCACCTGTGTCCATCCCAGTGTCCATCTCTCCATCGGTTCCCATATCGGGGAAAGACGTTTCAGTCACTTGCGACGTGACTCCCGGCCCTCAAGGGCCTACTGTGCAGTGGATGTTGAACGACAGCCCATTTTTACCTCAGACTGGAATCCTTGAGACAAACGGAGAAACCTTCGATAGCATTGTGAGGGAAAAGGCAACTGCGAGGCTGACGGGAAACTGGACCTGTGTGGTGGGCTACAAGGGCAAAGAAGGGCGAGCTTCAGCAGCCCTGTCCGTGAAAGGTGAGATGCTGTTGAAAAGAAATGCCTTGAAGACTCAAATATTGAAAGACGCTGAGCTGTGTATAGTCATTTTTTCAATGCAGTTGTTCTCAAAGATGGCCTCCCTTTTCTTTATTTCCCTTACAGGAATCATTCAACCAGCCACTGACGACACCAAGGTGTATGCTGCTGTGGGATCTGCAGTCACACTCCCCTGTGTCTTCACCCCTGGGTTGATCCCTGCCTTACCAGTCTGGGAGAAACTGCAACCCGTGTCCCATTTAAAACCTGCTGCCAGTCGCCTTCCTGCCTCTTTTTCTCCATCCTCACAGTCCTCTCAGGCCCCCTGGGACAAGTCCGCCATTTTGAAAGAGGTTGGCTTAAAGGATGAAGGCAGGTACAGATGCTCTGGGACTGTACAAGGACAAAGGCTGGCTCGAAATATCCAGCTCATCGTTGCCACAAGTATGCTTTCATGGAATCAGTTTAAGTTTTATTAAAATCCACTGAATTTGTCTTTTTTCTTTTTGCCAACTCCAGTAAATTGAAATGTCTTGTTTTTCTCTCAGTTGACAACAGTGTCCCGTCAAAGAAAAAGGGCGCTGGGACGCTGACCTGTCAACTGTCCGACACAAGCGAGGTCACTGAATATGAATGGGTTCATGTGACCTATGACCCCAGTGCCACCCAGTCCTTCAGGTCCATCCAGAAGGGAAAGACTCTGAGTTTAAACCAGGTGTCAGAGGAGAACTGGGGCGAATGGGCATGTCGGTTCTCGGGCAAAGAAGGCAATTTGGGAAACATAACATACCATGTTCAAATGATGAGTAAGTTCTCTCTTATGGATTTTAAAATAGTAAAATAAAAATACTATTAAAATCCTGGATTGATGTCCACATAAAATATCATATTGTTTCTTTGTCTGACCTTTTTGTGATGTTTTGCTTCTAAGGCGGTTTGAGTGGACAAAAATCATCCGGTTTCTCATATACCACTGCTGCTGTGGTCGGGCTGAGCTTTCTCCTCCTTGTCCTGCTGTTGATTTTGGCTCAGCTGTACAAGAACCACCAAAGGGTATGTGATTCATTCAATAACTCATTTAAGCCCTGTATTCAATTTTTCTGAAAAAAAATAAATCTTGAAATAAGGGTGATCATAGTCTTTGACATTAGTCAACTTATTCCAGAAGATGCTTTAAATTACATTTGCAGGAAATAAATCACCTTATCTCATTTGTCATTCAATATTAAAAATAAAGAGGAAAATATATGTACAAGACTGAATTGAGTTGAAATGGATTAAAGTAAATAATCTAAATCTTCTTATTTTGCATCTGTTTTTTTTCACTCCACAGAGGAAAGGGATCTTTCAGTATCCTGCACTGGAGACGATTGTTCATACCATCTCCAATGAGCGGGAGGAGAGAGAGAGGAACCCGATGAAAAAGTAAAGACACAAGAAAAACAAATTCCAAAGTCCTAAAGTGAAATCTGTCTGGAAAACTTTTTTTGCAATCTCTTTTTTAAATTTTTTATTTCATTTTACAAGCAGACGTTGTAGCAGTACTGTTGTAATTGTTTTAATAAAGATGTAAATTAAATGTTGTAAAATGTTGTATATAACCCTGATCAGATGTAAACTTATTTTATTGTTGCATGTCTTGTACATATTGGGAGTGTTTTATACATAAAGTGCATCTAACAGAAAATGTTAACAGTTTTTTCAATTTATTTATTACATGATATAAAATCTTAAATTCTCCAATGAGAGTGGTAATATTTTCTGATATAAATTAAATATAGTCATTTATGAAAAAAAAAATCATTATATTACACAAAACACTGACCAGATATACATGTATGTATGTAAAAATATCACATTATTATGCATTAATTACAGGATTGTACAGTGATCTTACATTCAGAGTGAAGGTCTGTGGGATGAGCTGCAACATCCAGTCAAACTCAGAGCTACACCTGACTACACTCCCCTTCTTCATGCTCTGAAAAGTGGTGAAAATCCATTAAGGCCAAAGACCGACTGATGCCTTCCAGAAGCCCTTCGTCTCGAGGTTGTAAATGGTCCATGACTTCGTCATCATCGAAGCACCAGCCCGGCCAGTCCACATTTACCCCTTCTGAAAAGGCAACACTGGAGAAAGAGAGAGCGAGAGAGAGGGATAATACATTTTATTTTTGTTATTTTAGATGCATGGACTGAATGCGGTTGAAGAGAAGTTTAAGGAGTAGAAAATACCATAGTACATCATGCATGGTATTAAAGAATACAAAATCATAATATATCATGAGTATCTTAGATTAACAAGGGGCTATTCAGATAATACCCTGATGAATTATATAAATTGTGGACTAACTATTAGAAGTATAGTTAGTAGAACTATTAAGTAAGCTATTTAAGAAAATAGGTGACAGAGGAAACTGAATAAAATAAATGGTTAACGTACCTCACTTTGCATTTTAAAACATTCAATTTTTTTTAGCAAAGGTAGAAAATCCATTAATTGTTGTAATTAAGATGCAAAAATCTCTGTCATGTAATGCAACATTCATGAAAAATCTGATCTGCAGTCAAGGCAGTACTTTTTTACAGTAGATATTTGAATGTGTAAATCTGCTTTCATAAAGACTTTATGTTTAATAACATCTAAATTGTCCACATAATATGTTATAGCAAAATAACATCACTGTCATTATTATATTTTATTAGCAGCAGCAACAGTAGTATTAATCAAATACAATATCATTAAATAAAACATGTGTCACCCTTTGACACTGGATCAATTGTTTTACATAATTTTAGTTATAGTTTCAGATATATCTCTATATAATTTTTGTTCTCATGAAGGTTTGACACTTAACCTTATGAACTGAATAATGTTGTATATTGGTTCACTTTCCCTATTGTCTTCTTGGAAATGTGGTGGTTGGTTTGTGTTAGTTTTGCAGTGGGAGTATGAACAGTATGCATGGTCAACCTAGTTCCTTTTCCATGTGTTGATTACTGAATCTATATATATACATCTCCATCCAAAAAATTCACACATTTCCTACGCAAAATGTTAATTAATCACACAATTAATGATCAATGACAGTCATTTTAGTCACACTAACCTGTTCCTGTTATCATCTTCATCTCCATCCACCAGCTGCTCTTTCCATCCTTTACTCACTGTGAGTGCTCGGTGTCTCATCAGCTCCACCTCCTCCTCCCACTCTGTATCTCTGTCTCCATCGCTGGGCGGTGGTGAAGGTGTGGTGGAAAACGAGGGGGAGGGAGGAGGATATCTTGACCTCAATTTGTCCGTTTTCCCATTTCGCTCCTTTTCTCTCTCTTTGGCTCTCTCCAGAAGGCCGTACAGAGGTGAGGGGAGTCTGCTAGGAAAACGTCCTGAGGTGGGACATAGTGAATCTTTCTCTTGGGGTAAAGTGCACAGGCTACTGTGGTACAGATGAAGTCCCTGCCCTCCTTCAAATGTAATGTTAGGAATGGAAGCACTCCTTTGGGTTTTCATTTTGGGCCTTTTGCTGTTGAACTTGAGATTGGGCAGCTCAGACTCAGACAATGTTTGGGGATCTGGAGAGGTTCGATCGTGCATGTTCCAAAACATGCCTTGGTTGGGCTTCAGGGAGCCCAGTTTGAGCACCCGGTGTGAATCTGAGCTTTGGCCTAAAGGACCAGAGTTCCTCTTATGTTTTAGGTTGTTGTCTAAATCAGAGTTGGGAGAAGAGTTGCTTGAAGCAGGCCCAGCTTCTCCTGAGCCTTGGAAGAACGGCTTGGGAGTCTGAGGAAACGGTCCCTGATGGATGCTGATTGGCCTCCTCCTCTGTAACTTGGCTGAGTTCACGGACTGGGAATCTCTCCTTGTTGATATCCCTCTTTCTTTAAACTCAGGCCCTTCCCTGGACATTGCTGTTTGGTAAGAACATGGTAAAGTGTTATCTTCATTGGTTGGGTAGTCAACATCCGGTAGTCCATCTAGTAAAAGATTGTGTGGTCCTTTTGTATTATATCTTAATGGAACTTCAGCAGTAAGAAAAAGATCCAGATTAGGGGTAGATTGTGCCCTGTGGTCAAAGGTCACCCTTCGCTCTTTAGTCATCTGAGACTCAACTATTTTCTCTTCTTCCTCTATGTGGTTCCCACCTTGATCTTCTCTCACTCCCATTTCTATCCATTCATATTCTTTCACAGCTTTTTGCCGACCAGCAAAGCTGTTACGTCCTTGTTCACAATTGCTGTCGCTGGGCTGGGACTGCCATAATGTTAATCCAGTGTTGTTGGTGGTGACTTCAACTGCAGATTGATAATGTCCCTCTGTTTCTTTAGATGCCAACATTCCATTTATTGACTGAGGGATAATGAGTTCCTCAGTAAGTTGATCAACAAATTTTTCTTCTTTTGTCTCCATATCATCCGTCTTGGCCTCTTTAATAGAGTTGGTCTCCTGCCGGGTTTTCCAGTATTGCTGTCGTCTGTTGCTCTCCATGTTTCTCATGTTTGCCAGGGTTTCCTGACAATGTAAAAATAGAGATACAAAATAAAGCATTCAACAGTGAATATGTTTTGTGTGATACTGATTCATATAACAGGACTAAAGCTGTTTTCAGACATGAACTCTTTACTTAAACTTTAATGTGGCCCAGGGCTAAATGAGACCATCCTTACTAATGTTTTGGTCAGAAATATCAGTTTTTACCTTCGCCTGATGGATGGCGGAGACCCATGTGGAGCAGCTCTCTGAGGTGCTGGCTGCAAATATGTAGACATTCATAGCACTCTGAAGTTCACCTACCTCCACAAGAACAAACGAACCTGAGAGGAAAAGAGGAATGACGATGGGATCTATAATATATCTACGTATAGAATTCATCCGGCTCAGTATGTTACTCACAGCCATCTTTCAGTGCAATGCAAGAAGTTTTGTCCAGGGCCAGTGGAGGTCGAACCACTTTCAGCCGCTCTCCTTTCTTCTGGACCTTGGTCATTAGAAGCACATCGGAGAAAAGTAGAGCCACCACCTCCAGCTGCATCACACCACGTGCAATGACACACAAACAGGTGAGAAAAGGCACTCAACGTCTTTCTGAAAAGACAGATTTAACTGTACAGTGAGTCCTCCTCAGGGTCTGCTCACCTTGTTGTCTTTCCTGTCCCGAATCTTCAAGTTCTCCTCCAGCAGCAGCCTACGTACCACCCCAGGGCCGACTCCTCTGATGGGGCATGTTAGGTCAAACCGGCAGATCTCTCGGACATGCTGTCAAAGAAAATCCGTCATGGGCGATCGTCAGTAATGAGGTATATTAAGGCCGTTAATCTGCGTTGTTCAGTGTTGTCATTATAATCTGACATAACTCTTTTCGAACAATACATGGAATCTTTCAAAGACACACATATTTTACTGTAATCACATACTTTTTGTAAACTGTGTTCCTCTGATTTGTCAGCACTGAAACCCACTAATCAATAACTTAATTTTCTATTCTTAACATATTTTCTTGCAGTTATCATGCCACTGAAAATATGAAAATATTCTACTCTACTATAAAACCCTCGGGTCAGCCTTGTGTGTGATGTATTTTACTGTGTGGTTTTGTTCCTTCCAAGTAGTGTGAGTAGTGCCATTATTGAGGTACATGTTTTATTCAAAATCATAAAATTGCAAAAGCACAATTATTAATTACTATGGCCATGACAGTATGACAGTGAGCCACACTCTCAAACCTGGGATCCTGAAACTGAAGCAGCTGAATAAAATTCAGGCATCATTACTTTTATTGGTATTATTATTTACGATTACTTTTGTCTCCGTGTCAAGATGTTTCTGTGAAAAAGTCTAGTAGTTTCGATGTTTGCTCTGCCTTTGTTGGAGGTTTCTATATGACAGACGATGGAAATGTCATTGATGTAATAGAGAAAAATATTGGTTTCTGTGATTCTGACACCCCACACACGCACACACATTCACGCACACACATTCACGCACACACTCGCACACGGACACACACATATTTGAAAAGTTATAAGTGGAAGTGCAAGACTGAAGGACACTTCTTTTACACTCACCTTCAAAGTCAGACCGCTTAGATCTCCTTCAAAATCCCATTTAAAAATCTTGGTTTCCTTTATAAAAGTGTCTGTAAGTGTTTTCAAGAATGTGATATTTTACCTTGTCAATTTCGTCACTTATTCCCTCCACCTCGTATCCCTCCACCCTCTGAGCTGAGATGGAGAGAGCCAGCTCCTCATCTTTTAGCTTCAGGTAGTCATTGATGCTTTCCAAGAAACTGTTTACACTGGACAACTGGAAATAAGGAGAAATGTTCATTGTGTGTCGGGGGGAGTTTTATCGCTCTGAGGAGGACAAACAGCTTAGATGATTTAATAGCGTCAGATCCTCACCATGCCCCTGAGTGTGTGCTGTACATGAGGGTCCTGGGTGTTTCTGAGCACAGCTTTAAGCAGCAGAGGGTACTTTGTGATCCTCTGATGGGGTTTGGCCTGCATGTCCCCGAGTCGCATCCGCTCACACTGAGGATGAGTCTCCACCCACTAGGACAGCAGAAAAACACAAGAACAAAGTCTCAGCCTGGTGCATTTCAAATGAAAACTATTTTCTATTACTTGATATCGTGAACAAAATAGAAATAAAAACGTCTGTAATTACAATTGTGACCTCCACTGGCCCTGGACTAATATGTATCTAGCAGATAGTTTTGGTTTTACTTTTCGAGTTTTAAAAATATATTTAGTTTGCGCTGGTTAATTAAATTATAATAATTGTAATTCTTCAATTCACCTTCGGTGTGTTAGTGGGCTCGAAGAAGAGAGCGTCTGATTTCTCAAAGCCTTGACAAATAAAACCCCACTCACCAAAACAAAAACCACCAGAAGGGGTTAGTGAGATGTTTTTGTTTTGAACGAATCAGACGTTCGGACCATTTAACAACCACCCAGCGCCAATTCCAGAGTTAAACAAAAACATATCACCACCCACTCATGTTGACAAGTGTGAGGGTATGACACAAGTCAAAAGCAAGGGATGAATACACACACGCGTGAATAGTATCCGGTTCTAAACAAACAAGATAGCGCAATACTGTAGGAAAAATATAAAACTCCTTCATAGTAAAAGGTTAGGTTTAGCATGTTGCAGGACAGTGCTACATGTCTTGCACTGACTTTTCCCATGAATGTCCTGCACTCGGGTCGTTGAACTAGAATCCTTCAAACCCCTGTTAAACTGGAGAAGAGTTGTTGTGACAAGTGGACGCCGATTAGGAAGAGGCTATGACACATCACCCACGAGGTTGTGAAAACACCATGAAACCACACAGAGCCACCAGTAACAGTACAGTTAGTCATTACATAGAATTCCATTCAGCCAAAAATTAGTTTAGCGTGGGGGAGTATTTCAGTGTATTTTTGAGAACCTTTATCCTCAGCCAAGTGTGTGTCTGTGTTGCATGTCTTGCATACGGACGCTGCCTCACTGTACCTGAAGATACACGATGAAATGAGGGTTGCTCTCCATCTGCCTGCGTGTGAACTCAAGATTGTTTTCCTCCTCCCAGCAGTAATGCTGATAGGACGGGAAACGCTCATGGAACTGCAGACAAAAAGAAAAATCTGATTAATAACAATGTAAGATACAAGTAAAAGGCCTGCACTTAAAGATTGGTGTAATTGTCACCAGGCGAACTCAAAGTAGACATATTATTAGCTAAATGTACTTTGAATATTAAATGTAAAGAGTTCATTGTGCCGCAGAATGGCCCCAGTCAATGTATTATCATAATTATTATTATGCTACTGTTGTCTATCAGCAGGATTACTCGAAAACTATACTGAACATGACGTTTTGTGGAGGGGATGGACATGACCTAGAGAACAAGCAATTAAGTTTTGGGTCGAATCTGGATAAATGGGCATATCTGGGATTTTTTTTTCACTTTCTTTAACATGGCGTGATTCTAGTTACAAATAAATTAATGTCTAAGCGGCTTAATAATAATGTTTCTGGTTAACAATGTGCAAAAAGTAAAAAAAATATTTTGTCCAAATCAACAAACAGAAAATGCATTCAAATGCATACGAACTTCAACAAATCCTAGACATAATCATAAATGAACAGCTAAGAGCAAATGCTGAATGCTTTGTTTGCCTTTTTATTGTTATATTTTTTTTTTGTAAGCGTATGAATGCTTATTTGGTTTCCTTTGCCTGCAGGCAGAAAAATAGACTTATGAACGTGTATGGAATGTGTTTGGATCTTGCAGACAGTGAGCTCTCACCTGCAGGCATCCAGCCTCTAACCAAATGGGGTCAAAGGGCTGGCCCGTCCTCCGGACGTCCTGTAACATGGGAAAAATCACCTCCTGCCAGAGCAGCTGGTGAGCATTGAGGATGGAGGGGAGGTTGGAGAAAAGCAGCTCAGGGTTCACCTAACACAGGAGGGAGACAGAAACATGACTGAAGCTGAACTCCCCTGCTTTGTGAAATTTCCACTTTCACAGTGGAAAATGTGTAGAGCGTCATTTCCCATCTGTGCTTCACTGCTGTATTCTGTACCAGCATGAGCGGATGTTCTCATTGTGGCAGTAAATGTATGTCAGTCGTATGCAGAACAGTGGAAAATAGGCCTGTAGATTGTGTTTACTGCATTGTGTGTTTTCAGTGTACATGAGGCTGCGTGCTCTGCAGACTGACCTCCAGGAGAAATCCATGCTGCTGTATGTTGATGAGAGCTGCAATGACCAACTGTGAGAGGTGAACACAGATTTGTTAATCATCCTGTGGAAAACCCCCAGTCAGCTCTGACATACATATTAAAAAGGCAACTGCAGCAGGTAGAGCGTGAAAAATCTTACATCTTTGATGATAATCAGCTTGTTGATGTAGGTGAGTTCAGTGTGGACAAACTCCCACAGTGCTTCCTGTTGGTGCTTCTGCATCTTAGACATGGTCTGACCACGACAATGAGACAGAGGAAGAGCGAGGAAAGAGGAGGGAGAGGAGACGACTGTTAGAGATGCTTCAAGAACCCGTTAAATCTAACATTAGGAGAAGGAATAAAAATAACTATATTTTCCTGACTATCAACAAGTGCAGAAAAAGTCAAAAAAGAGTGTTAGTTTATCTCTGAATGTGTCAACTTGTCTGTTGCATTCATTGACAATCCCTCAAGACATGAATCTTTACAAACAGATCACAAAAATATTGATATTTCCAAAAAGTGCTATTTATGACTAATCGCGATTAAGAAAATCAATCATTTGACAGCCCTAAATTTAATTTTTTTTAACACTTGACTTTTGGCAACCCATCGCATGAACAAAATTTAAAAGTGTATTTTGGGGACTTTTTTTCAGATGTGGAATTGGTGCTCTAGAGAGCAGGGGGATTGTGAAGGCCTACGTTTAGTTTTTTTTAGTTTTTTTCTATAGTGTCCACTGTCATAGGAACATTGTGCAGTGGTGTGGCTAGAAGATGAAAATGAATAGGCTTTATCAGGCTTCAGCCACAAAGGCAATACTTGTTAGTAGAAATTCAGTGTTAAATGTTAATTATGCCTTTTAAGGGAATTTGTTCACAAAAAGAAAAGGCCCCATACTGAATGAGAGTGCACTATATCCGTCCAGTTCTTCTCGAGTGTTGTTCCTTGACTTTCCTCGTTCCATGTCCACTTCAGACTGACTGGCACAAAATAGGCCTCCAGATCGTGCTTTAACACATCCAGCTGCTCCTGAGGGGTTGGAACGAGACCAAAAGAAACACAAGTCAGGCAGGAAAAAGGGGGGAAATCTGATGTAATGACGAATCAGTAATTGCTTAGAAGTGATTTTTAACAGTTATGAATTCTTGTGGTCGGTCGTTACAGCCGAAAAAGAAAAAAAACCCCCAGCGGAGCAGAAAAGATTGCTGCAGTTGTTTCAGTCGTTTGAGTGGGCAGACGAGGCTGGAGCAAGTCTGTGTCTGTTTCCCAGCCTGTCAGCATGTAGTGTGATGAGCAGGAGACACAATACCTCAGACACTGGGTTCTTGTCAGACGCTCCCTGGTTGAACAGGGCCTGTCTCAGTGCCGCTCTGGGTTTGGTTACTGCAGATGTTCCTTTACTCACTGTGGCAAAGTCCGTCACAACCTTCTGCTTGGTCCGCCTCTGGGGAGTGGAACATTTGTTCATTTCAAGTGGTGCATTTCATGTGGGCATACAACAGGATCACGCACATTTTCAAGATTGTATCAACAAACATTCGTCAGACGACAGGAGAATTGGCAAAAAGCCTATATGCGATCAGAACACAGGTCAAATGAGTGTGTGTGCCTTTGATCCTTGCATCAACGGGGATTGTGTGATAGGATTAGAAACTAACGGCTATCAAGAATTGGAATGAACATTCAAACAGTGCAACATATGCAGGTTACTCACGAATCAACAAGCATTCGGTCAACAAGAAGTAAAATGCACACAACTGTAGTTAGCAGAAGACTGTGACACAACTCAGAAATACTATTAGAGGCTAGCAGTAAGCTTTGAATCAAATCATTTAAATAGACAGAAAACAACTCTCCAAATACACTCACTGCTGAACCGAAACACTCACAGTGTTTTACGACTATAATATGTTAAAATGTTAAAATTAAATGTTTCTCTGGAGATAAAGACAAAATAATGCACTGAAAATGTAGATAAACTTAAACAGTCTGATTTGTGTGGAAAGGCTGAAACAATTCTACAAAAGGAGATTATGTTTACATTTTTTTTAACTTGAAAATTGAACTTGCAGGACTCAAATTCCGTAATTGAACAACGCATTGTGTTTCCGAGGCTCCTCGGATGTTTTGTATGAAAAATATTTGTGTAACAGTTGGTTGAAATGGGAATATTTAGGTAAAGTACCTCAAAACTGTACTTATTTAAAATGGATCCACTGTAAATGTAATATGTGTGCCATGCCACTTGCCTGATATCCCAGTGAATTGTACTTGTGTTTGTCTGCTGACCCCTTGTGGTGATGGTACATCTCTGCTGCTGCTGTCGTCCCATCAACCACATCTGTCTCTCTGCCGTCACTGTCCCGCTGCCTCTCCCCGTCCACTCTGTCTCGCCTGGGCACCAACCCTTCTTCCATTGCTGATTCATTTGCCCCACCATTGTTCACGTGCAGCGCTTTTGAGGAAAAGCTGAGGGTAAAGCACACATGGGTTACTCATTGCCAAAAATAAGAAGTGTTGTTAAAAAAAGGCTTTACAAGAGAGACATGGAGACTGGAAGAGAATAGAGGGACATTGTGTGCTTTGTTGTCATTTTAAAGGGTTTGCTAAGACTTTAGAAGTTAAAGCTTTAGAAATCTGAGGAAAACAAACAAATATTATTGTTTTTAAGTCACTGGTTATCAACCTTTTGGCTTCTGACCTTTCACAATAAAGCCAAGTCTGCATGTCACAGGTTGCATCTGTGCACACAGATGAGTTTAACATAAAATAGTTTAATGGAACAATCAAAACTTTTTTTTCCCTTACGAATGTGGCACTGGTGTAAAATGATTGGCCTCCTCTCCAAAATTTTAATTGCACAAGTATTCATAGAGGCCACAGGTGCTCCAATCATCCAGTAAGTCACAAGGGGGAAAAAAATAAAAGATTAGGGTTTTAAAACAAGGACATGATTTTGTATTAAGTCTTGATTTTTATATTAATAGTAAGTCTTGATTTTGCTTAGCTATACTGATTTTGTTTAGTCATCTTGCTACACCTCAGATGTATCTCATTGCCTGTTGTGTTGTACGATGTCTAATCAGTTGAGTGAGCAAATATATTTTGTATAGCACAACATTTTCAAAGATCTTTACAGTTAATGCATTAAATGTCAAACAGGCAAGAGGGTAACAAACAACAATTTACAAAACAGACAAAAAACAAAAAGTAAAATCTTATTTTTAAAAGCAACGGTATAAGTGAGTCAAGAAAAGATATTTTTAAAATAATGATTAATAGTATGATGCAGTCATAGTAGGAGGTAAGCTTTTCCACAGTTTGGGGGCAAAGGAAGCGAGTAACAGTAACTTTAGCAGCTTATATTTGCCACACTGACTCTCCACAGACCGTCTCATAGACAAAGAAAACCCCAGGATCGAGCCAGGTAATCTGCCTGTCGATGTTGCATGTTCCGGACGACAACACTGATTTAACATGACACCGACAGTTTGACATGGCTGCAGCTCCAGTTACACAGCTGTGCAGGCCACTAACTCACCTACAGATTCCGGTAACAGCGGAGAATGTGTCTCATTTCTCAGGAAGCTACTGTATCTCAATGAAATATTTCAGGATTTACTGCTGCATGTCTGTGCTGCTTCTTTATAAGTGGCAGGACTAATGCTACAGCACTGTGCAGTGCATCTTGGGATTACAGCTGTGGAATTCATAATCATATTTACATAGGTTTGGCAGTTACTCTAAAAGCAGAGACACTCATGACTACACAAACTGCTGTCAGCAGCGCTCTTCAGTACATAGTGCTTTCATCAAGGTCTCATACCTGTTCATAATCGCTGTCTGTAATAACACAGTAATGATGTCTGAAATACAATTACATTTGATTTGAAACCTGTACCTGTGCTACCTGTATAAAGATGGATCAAGGTTAAATAAAAACATGCCTCCCTCCTGGTGGTTTGATAGCCTCAGTTAAAAAAAACAAAAAACAAATCAGATGACACGGATCTGCCCATAGATTCACACATAGGCTTTAACATGGAGGTGACTCTCTCTCTCCTCCTGCAACTTCTTACGCGACCAGGTATATACTGTATAGTAGATACAATTATAGACCTTACCTGGGCCAGTTTGAATCCATTGCGTTTCACACGGTCATCTTTGGTTTCTGTTAGCTTTCTCCTCCTCTTTCTCTTTACCTGGACAGGTCCCTCCCTCTCTCGCTTTCACCTGCACCCCTTCCCTCTGCAACCCGCCCGACGAGAACAACTGGATTCTCTGCAGCCAACAAATCAGTGCCCAGGGCTGGTTAATGTGTTGCAGTTGAAAAGTGCTAAGTGGAGCAGACGCGGTGACTGATTTCTTTGAGGGTGATCTATTGTTGTTTCATGTCAATCAGGCTCATTGATCGCCCTGAGCATACAGGAAGGAAATCGTTCTTTGAAAGGCGAAGAGAAGCAGCTGTTTTATGCTCAGTACAGAACAGAGAGGCAATGATATGAAATCAAGCATGAAAATTTGGTGTTAAATAGCACAGTAAAATGGAGAAGAGTGCAGATAAGAAGAAGTGAGCGAAGAGAAATCAGGTCACGTCAAAGCCTTGGCAACGGAATCTACAGGGAATCTCTTTAAAAATGTCATTAACTCTTCATGCTTCAGGCTGGAATGTAGACAGGCAGTGCGCTTGAAGGTAAAGACAAGATTACCCGACATCTTCATGAAGACTTCAGCCGTCACCCTGTCAATGACGGCAGTCTGACGCCTCCAGGTAGTGCAAATTCAGTGACACACAAACCGACACATTATACATTTTATTTCAGGATCAGATGTTAGCATCTGAAGATCATAACAGCTGCTCAACATTGTTAAGCATTGATTGTTCACCCAGTAAATGTTTTGGCCTATAATACAGTTTCAAATAGGTTAATAGTGCGTTGGAATGACAAGCCTCCAATCTGAAAGAGTGCGACTCATTCACATCTAAATCTGCAGGCTGGGACTGGTCTTATTAAAGTTGCCTTGCTGAGGCATACTGAGACAAGGCGTGTCCTCTTTTGTCCAACAGTAATGAATAATGCTTGTAGAATGCTAATGGGGCTGTGAAACATGTGTAAAAAGTGGCAGAGGTCTGGTTCTATTTTTCCAGCACAACCGGGAACTACAAAAAGTTCCTTTTAACTTAATGGTTCACGCCAAAGAGTCACCATTAAATTTAGCTTATCTAATGAAGGGAATGTTTGCAATAACATTTGATCATAGCTGCAGTAGCGTCTTTATAGTTTTGTGCATTTATTTGATAGGGACAGTGAAGAGGGAGTAGGGGAATGACAATAAACAGTCCAGCTGGTCAGGAGTCAAAATAGGGGCAGGGGACATTGCTCAGGACATTTGTGCCCATATGGCGAGCTCCCTGACCATTTAGGTATCAGTTCATCAGATCGGTGACTTTGGACAGAGATGGAGTAACCATAATTAGCATACACTAAAAATGAAAGAAAATGTTAAAATGGTTTACTATTCAATGAAACACTGATAACGCCATATGATAAAACGATATGTGCACAAATTACACTCGGCATGAAGGCACTGCATAGCAAAAAGTCATTACTCTAGTATGAAATCTTAAAAACTATTATTATTCCCCTGTATTCCCAAAGACGGGCAGTATAGTCATACCAACGCAACAGGCACATTGTCAGGATTCATCAGACTTAATTGGTTTGACTCATTAATCTGCCTGTTCACTCTGTCACTAGAGGATTTAGATGATAAAATCAATCCAACACTCACATCTGGGATCAATCTTCTCATCTAACTCTTGGAAAGAATTAGCACATTCCCCAAATCGTCCACAGTAACTATTCCTCAGACTTATAAAAAATATACTCAATATGTATTCATACATTACATATAGACATACATTACTTAAAGTTCTTTACACATGGTTGAGCGGAATTTATCAGTGCAAAATCCGGTTTTCTGTGGCTCTCCCTCCCTGACCTTTCTGATCAGCCCCTCTCAGTAGTTTGATCTGGTCGTCTCAGCCGATGGGAGCTACGAGAGGTATATTACTCAGTGAAGTTGGTTTTGACGTAAAACTGCTGCATTGCTGGTAGCGCTGTTTCTTTTTGTGTGCTTCGAGGGTGTCCGTGAGTTCGTCTCCAACGAGTGAAATACTTGGTTTCATAAGCTTTTTGTTCGACTTGGCTCACGTCAGTGAACTATTGAGTGGCAAACTTCATCTCCAGTTCCTCAGCCACCCCTCCCAGGCCCATGTTTCTCATTTTGTCTAACAGCTCCTGCAACAACGGCCAGTGCAGCATTCCACCTGGTCTTCCTCCACCTGCACGAGACCCTCTCTCAGCCCACAACCGCAGCATCTTGTAGTGAGCCTCACGACAGGACTTGTGATCCAACTCTGCTTGATCGATCTCTGTATCCTTCACACCGAGGGTTCGCACCAGCTGCTTCACCTGCAGCACAGGAACTAGATCCAGCACCGAGTAGATCAGGTCAGCTACTGAAAAAGGGGGAAAGAAGAGGGGTGTGTTGAGGGGAGACGATAAGAGCTAGTACAATAGTTTGCTGTATGTTTGAGCCAACACACACTGAACCATTGTCAGGAGTGTGTGCTGCTAAATGTAGTATTAAATCCACTCACGCTTGATTTCCAGGGGGACGCAGTCAGGCAGATTGGATGTTTGCTGTTCACCAACCGGGCTTTTGGGGATGGCTTCGACGCTGATGTTGACTGAAAGTTCTTCACTGCTGAAAAGGACCTCCTGCGAAACACAAGTATATCAAAATGTATTGAAATATAAACCTACCTCCAGTAGGGAAAGGTAACCAGAGACAGTAAGATCATGTGTACCTCGCATGAGTCCGGGGAGTCATCAGGTGGCTTTGAGGGCGGCTTTAGCAACTTCTTCTTGGTAAACCGCTTTGTGGCCACGTGAGTGATAAGAACCACCAGCACCAACAGCACAAGGGCCACAGTAACAACTCCAGCAATGATGTTTATAAGAAAATCTTTTCCTGTGTCAGAAGCTTCGTGACAAGTCCAAGGGAGACACGGAAAACAAAAGGACACGGTGATGGAAACATGTTAAAAAAAGCAGTAATATTTTAGATTATTCTGTTTATATATTACCTAAAAAAAGAACAGGCAAACAAAAATCACTCTTTTTTTCTATATAAGATCATATAGAAGGACAATTTGAACAAGCGGCATTAAATGGATGGATGGATTGATCCATTTAAAATGATTATTTCATTTTGAAATTCAAGATCTTGGATAATGTAGTTATTTCAACATTTGCCGACTTCATGTCTCAGTCTTATGAGACAAATCTATGGCTCAGCAGACCATTTGTTGTCAACAACATTTATTTTAAAGTTACTTTATTCCTAAAGCAAACCTATGGTCACTCTCCAGTATTTTAACTTTTTCCGATGAAAGCTGGCCTGATAATCATCTCCTACGTGACACAAGTCCTCACCTTTTGTATTCAGGGTAGAAGGTGATGAGCAGAGATGTTTGCACTCAGCGGTACAACTGTGGAGAGCAGAGAGGAACGTCACACAGCGGTGAAGAGGAAGTACAGAAACATCTTCAGAGGAAGTGATCGACACATAGGCCGAGGCGTCTTTTTGACACCAGAAAATTAGTTCAAACAAGTTCATGTTAACAACTCACGCTCAATTTCACGGCAACCATTACACAGGAAATTGGTACAAAATTGAAAGAAATGATACCACATCTGTTCCAGACACTATGAATGGCTACACACTTGTTTATGTGAACGAGAGAGAAGCTAAGAATTGTGGGACATTGGAGGCGCCCCGATTTTTTCTTGCATTATCTCTGTGCCTGTCCACCAACACAAGCCTTTTGTGCACTGCCCTGATAAAGACTGACTGTCAGGATATATAAAGTATATTAAACAAACGAACACTTGTAAGGTAAATGTTAAAATGTCAGTAACCCAGTTTTAGTGCCTAACTTCTCCCTTCTGTCGCCAACAAATGGAAACACTGAAAAAAATTGGATGAGTGCAGCAAGTTTCATTTCAACAAACCAACTTCCCCATCAGTGACTTAAAATAAAACCATCCCATAAAGCAGGAGGGGAACAGTGCATGCACCAAAGCTCACAAACAACAATGTCTATACTCACGTCTTGCAGGGTTCACACTTGTTGTTGACACTGTAGTAGTTCTGCTTACATTCACAAACAGTGTCTTTCAGCGGCGTGCCTGAACAAACCAAACATAATTATACGACAATAATAATAATATTTTACACAACCCTGAGGAAATACTTGAGTGGATGAATCACACAATGAAGAGACAGCTTTCACATTGACATAACTGACGTTTGACGCATGATAATTATTGTCACAGCTTAAAACTTACAGTTTAGTTTTTCCTTTTCATCGCGTCCACATTGTGAACATTTGCGACACTGGTACAATCCTGAGTCGATGTAAAATTTGTAATAACCGTCATCACAGCGACAAATAGTGTTCTGGTGTCTTTCACAAGCTGATGCCTTATATTCATGATGTGATGCTGTGGAGAAGTTGAAAAGAGCGAAAAAGGGGAACAAAGCAAACGGTTAACTGGAGCAACACTGATGAATCCAAGAGGTGAAACTGAGACAGATTAAAGGTAAAGTTACTCTTACTTTTACAGCGTTTGCAAGGTCTGCAGTTGGAGAAGTAGTTCATTTGGTCCATGAACTGTCCAGTAGGACATGGCGTGCAGTTACTTCTCTGGCCTGTAGCATGACACTTCTCTACAAGTTTAAAACCTGAAAAAATATTCACGATACGTGTAAAAATAGTGAAGACTTTGAATGAGCATGGTGCCGTGTGTCGTGTGTCCTGTGTGTGCGTCCGTACCCGGAGAGCACTTGTTGCAACAAACTCCTTCTTCAGTGGGATACTCTCCAATTTCACACGAGTGCTCCTCTGAAGGTTGTAACCATGCCCGAGTGGGAATGAACATGTACTGCAACAAAGAGTAGACAGTGAATGTTGAAAGATAAAAAAAAAAAAATGTTTTCATGTTTTCTTGCAATGTAAAAAATATGCAGGTTTTTCTCACCATGAGGACCAGAATTGTTCCCACAGAGGCTTTTTTATTCCGTCTTCCTCTGTGTCCAGCTTCCTCCATTGTCTTACAGGGTTAACTCAATCCCTCTGAGGCCATCTGCGAGGTAAACAATCTGTCAAGTACCCACAACAGACAAAGGAATACTACACAGGAATACTACACAGTCTGCCTTCAGTGTCCTTAAATTTACAGTTCAATCAAGATTCATCTCTCACAATGTCATTTCTTAAAAAGTACAGGTAAGCATAATGGTTTTTAGTCAACAAGGTATTTTATCAGCCAGGCAGGTAGCAAGGCTCTGAAGAGATGGAACTGCACATCAGTCTGTCATTCAGTTGGTTTGTGAAATATCTTTAGAAAAAAACAAAGCCATTGCCTTGGCTTTATCTATCAACAAAGATAAACCTTTGACCTAATTGGACCCTGGGTCAACACACCTGAAATCACAAAATACATATTCTCCATTTTAGGTCTCATTTCGTCCCGCCGGGCATTTGCGGTTCACCTTCACCTGTTGTGGTTTTACGATATCGATGTGTAAGATTTCTGCTGCCAAGCCGGTCCAACCTCAAAAAGAGGTCCAAGGATTTTTAAATGTGAGAAAGAGATTACATTTGGAAAATAACCCAGTTAGTAGTCAGGTTAATCCACCGGCGTACACTTTACTAGGGGGCCTTTTGTTATTAGCTCGAGGCAAACGTCCATCACAGAAATAGTCTCTATGAAAAAAACAAAACGACATGACACTCAGAAGGGGGCTGAAGTTTCACAGATGGTTTCCTCCACAGCTAAAACGAAACTATCGGCAAGTTCGGCCACAGTCGGGAGCGAGCAGCTATTTTAATTTGTACGAAAAGTAAAAAATCACTCTTATTGGATTCAGAATAACTTGAACCTACAAGTGAGCCCTTTCAAGGGAAACCTTTTATTGGCTGGATTTCTCATTACAACTGAATTCCATTTGAAGGTCAATGGAGATGGTCTCGAAAAGAGAATGTAGCCCCCCCTACACACAAGTAATATCAGGGAGAATAAAAACAATGAAAAGAGTAAACAAGTGCGAATGTGTGGTCATTTTTCCGGGAAGCAGTGCGCGGACACACTGAACTCAGCGGTTCGTTGCCAGTTTCGAACCAGCGACTCCCACACGGAGCGCGTTGTTTCTTTAAGGCGCTTTAAAACTCTGAAGACGACAAGCCAACGACTTCCACGGATGTGTCAAAGATACGATTTAAGAACTAAATGTTCACCTAAGTCACCAGTTTCGGTTTTGCTGCGCGCGCGCGCACACACACACATATACACAGGCGCGCGCGCGCGCGCACTTTGCCCACCGCAGCCTCGAGACTGATATGAATCTCCACTGCCCACAAGTCTGACTGACATCGCGGCTCTCTTACCGTCACTCACCTGGACAACCGCCGCGAAACCGCGGGCCGGGTCTTCACTTCAGCTCCACAGGTCGCCATGAACGTTCCGTGTGTTCACTGTAGCACTGTAACTTTATCTTTTCGCTTTAATGGAACGCGGAGCGACAGCGCGCTCGACCCTCTCGCCGAGGACGGAGGGAGGGCGGACCCAAACGGGAAGTGCACGCGTCACGAGACCGTGACACGGAGTGCGAGAGCGAAGAGCTTGGCGAGAAGGCACCTGAGGCGCGGCACACACGTACACACCTGTTTATATACAGTCTATGGTACACACAGACACACACACACACCTGTTTATATACAGTCTATGGTACACACAGACACACACACACACACACCTGTTTATATACAGTCTATGGTACACACAGACACACACACAGACACACACACACACCTGTTTATATACAGTCTATGGTACACACAGACACACACACACACACACCTGTTTATATACAGTCTATGGTACACACAGACACACACACACACACACACACCTGTTTATATACAGTCTATGGTACACACAGACACACACACACACACACACACACCCGTTTATATACAGTCTATGGTACACACAGACACACGCGCGCACACACAGATTTAGAGAAATATTATGTCTGCGCGTGACTCACTGTCAGATAAATAAAGATAAGTCCAAATACCAGCACTTTATTCCTAGAGGTACAATGTCCCCCCTTCATTTATGACTAACAGCCCGAGTTAAAGATTCATTTCAACCATATTGTATTATACATCTATAGCTTCAATAAACATACATTAATATATAGGGGGGGGGGGGGGGACAGCTCTGTGCAGTGTTGTGTTCAAGCGCTATCGGAGAGGTCGTTATAATGGCGATGATAAAAGTGATAGCAGCAAAAGTGTATAATAATTAATAATAATAATAATAATATCACATTTCTCACCACTCCTGATGCCTATGCAAATTTTAACGACTTTTCGAGCACGTTTAGGACCGCAAATAGCGGATTCATTGGAGAGACAAATAATAATACTAATTCCTCGAATAACAATAGGGTCCTTATGCTTGTAAGCGCCTGGGCCCTAATTATTATTATTATTATTATTATTATTATTATTATTATTATTATTATTATTGTTGGTTGGGTAGCAGTGGCTGATTTAGATCCTGCAGCTCGCTGGAGACACCTGCAGAATGAGGACAGTGACTGAGAGAGAAGGGGGGGAGGGAAGCACAAACCACACCACCTTATTCAAATGTGTTGCATTTGGGGGGAAGAGAGAGGGAGGGAGGGAGGGAGGAGAAAAGGGAAGAGATCCTCAGTGTGTCATGGGAGTTGCCCCAGCAACTTTCGGCCTATAGTAGCTTAAGCAGTCTGGGCCGCAGCAAAATAATAATTAGAGCCACTGATAATTACCTGCGCCAAGGAGGCTATTTGTTTTCACCCATATCCGTTTGTTTGTTTTTAGGTTGAATGTTATTTATTGGTACATGTTACAAATGACTATCAGCAAATATTTGGTTATTAGAGTTTTAGATCTTCTGAATACCAATGTGTATCTGCCTTAAGAACCTAGCAATGGTCAGACCTTAGTTGATCCTTTAACGGTGCAAAATCCAACCAGAATCCAACCAAAATCCAATGTCAGCCTTAACTGATGAGTATTGATCGTAGGTATTGATCAGCACCTTTAGTTGTTGAATTGAGGTAATAGGGCATTGATACTGATACAGATATAATATATGGAATGAAAGACATATAGAGCCTTACGGTTTAGGTTTGTAGCATTCCTATATATATTGTGTGCAGACAGCAGTAGGCAGATGTAAGCAGTATTTATGGACACCATCATTTAAAATTAAGAAAAGTAGACAGGCCAGCAGAGCGTAGTGTATTGTAGTGTCACGTGATTGTTCTGGTGATGTACATGAAAAAGCTCCGTCAGCAGAGCAAGACAAGTACTTCCTCAGAAAAACCACATCCTTCCTTTTCAGTGAGAAAACAGAAAAAATAAAAACGTACAATCTTCCTCTTCATCGTCTTCATCTCTCTACCTCTGCTCCTACTCCTCTCCCTCTGTCTGTGTGGAATACCTACAGTGGCACACTTGGCATGCTGATAGTCCTCTCACACATGTACAGGCAAACACTCATACTGCTGAATTTCACACCGCAGTTCAGGTCCGCAGTGAGGACTTGACAGCACAGCTCTAACTCACTGTCTTTTGTTCATCACCTGTTTACTTCACCATAACAACGCCAACCTGTTCCGGGCAAAGATTTTAATATGAATCTTCAAACAAACGTACCGATCATTATGCGGTCAAGAACCGTTAATAGTGAAACAAACCTCAAGACAAGCATGACCGGGTTTGCTCAGAGTGATTTTGTTGCTCAGTCATCTCTCGCTCAGTCATCACACTACTCTGTTTGAGTGTTAATGCTAACAGAGAGCCACACGGGGACTCGGAGGCAGCTCCTTTAAGACGTCGCTTCCTCAAACTCTGTCACTATTTCACAGTTGGCAAGAGGTCACGTGTTGGGGTCTGGTTTCTGTGAAAGCTGAGCTCAAGCAGAGACTTAACAGTGGAAAGAGGAGCACACGGGGCAGCTGTGTGGTCCAACTTCACCCTCGCAGTCCTCTTATTCATTTTCAGATGTTGCAAACGTCAATATGGTAAAAAAAAATAGAAGGAAGAGACTGACGGTGAATTAAAAAGTGCCACGATTTACTGCTTTTGTATTTGGGAAAGTCTTGAACCCAAATGCAAATTACTGTTCATTTACTCAAACGGTTCTCACGTCTACAAAGTTTACACAGCGTCATTGAAGAGACGTCTCAGAAAAAAACACCACTCGGGCCAGCATCAAATATCGCTTGTCTGGACAATAAAGTTTTGTGTCATTAATATTAAACTATCAGAAAAGGGAATACTAATATACCAACCTTGTTATATCTCAAGAAACTGTATTTTCACACTCAGAACAAAATAACTAATGTCCCTTTATGGAGGTCGCAACCTATAAGTGCATTGACATAATGTATGTTGTAATTTGGCGCTATAGAATTGAATTGTATTGAATTGACTTATTTACTGAAAATTAAGCACATTGAGTCTATGGTTGTCATATGAAATCTGCTATATAAAAAACTTGACTTGACATTATAGTGAAGAACTATGTATTTAGTGTTGCTTAAAGCCAACTTTTTATTCCTCACTCCCGACTGTCACGAAGATGCAGCTCAGCTTTTCAACACAATGTCATTTCTTGGAATAATGTTTATCCCCTCAACGGCTTTCTGTAAGAGCAACACAATGTCTTGGAGATAAATGAGTGGTGTTTTACATTTTACTAAGGTGACCTCGTCACCCATCTCTAAGATGGAGAGAAAGGGCACAGATGTAAGGGAGAGTGAGAGTATTAGATGGTTCGGAGCCAAAAGATTGATTTTGGATGAAACGAGAGAGATGGAGTCTGTGGAAAAAGAGAAAGAAGTGGAGGGCATGTTTTTGTGCACCGAGCCAGGGGGCTGCAGGAAAGACAGACACAGGATGAGAGAAAGAGCGGGGCAGAGAGCAAAGACACTGTCGACACTGTTAGTCTTTCACAATGAGTCATCACTTACATTTTATGAATAATCCCCTGACACACTCCTTGTCTTTTGTTCAGTCTCATTCTCAGAGGGTCTCGGGTCACATCGTGTCTCACCTTCTCGCCCGCTGTAAGTACTCCAACCAGACATTTTCACATTTATCTTAGATAAGTGTGTAGTTATGCAGAGTGTTAGCAGATTCATATCACCTGCATCAGGATGTAAAGACTGTGGTGTTTGGATTTATATCACTGTATGGATGTTTGACTGTTTTTTCATTTTAAATCTGTTGATTTAATCATCTGTGTCTGTCATGACTATTGGTGTACACTGTTTCACTCACAAATGAATGAATGGATGAATATGTTTTCCTCCTCCTCTTCTTTCTGCTCATCCTCCTCCCTCTTTTCTTCCTTCCTCTGGTTTCCCTTCCGTTTAGATGCAGCCACTTTGTTATATTGCTTTTATTCTCCTGTGCAGTGTCCATTTCCTCTCCGCGGAGGTTTCCACACTGTGCAGTGAGACACAATATGCCTGGCCGGTGGACGCAGCCAGGCACTGCTGTAATAAGTGCCCACCGGGTACGTTGATGATCTTTCATCTCGTTATATTTCATAGTTTTGAGGCAGACAGGTTAAAACAGGTTATAACTGTGCATTTCTGTGTTCTATAGGTCAGCGTATGGCCCGTCGTAGTCTCGACTCTTGTAAAATTACGTGTGAGACTTGTTTGACAGGCCGATACCTTGATTCCTACAATGTGGATATGACTTGCAGTGTTTGCAAAAATTGCAAAAAACGTGAGTAATTCCACATCTTCTGTTTTGGGGGGTGGGGTGTAAGAAGATTTGAAGCCACATTTATTTGCCAATTTGTTCTGTGATAATACATATTGTCCAGGGCATAGTAAAAAAATGTTTTAGGTCTATTACTACTGTTTGCCAATTGTTACTCAACGTTTTCAGTGTGTCATGATTACAGACAAGTTTGCCCATAGAGACATAAGGTCACATATGTGAGGGGATTTCCCGCTCTGTGTATTATGGTGGGATACATGCAGAAAGAGATGAGAGAGAGAGAGAATGGGCGGGGGGGTCTGAGAAAAACTCTGTGAGCCAAATCAGGGGGTTATGGTTATTCGTGTTGAGAAGATAGAAGTAGACCATTGTCATGTCAGTGGAAAAAAAAGAAATACACAGAAAAGTGGTAAACATCGGAAAGAGTAGAAGACCAAAATGTCATTTGTTATTACTCAGGTCTTTGCCCTGCTACAGGTGAGCAAAACAGATTTTCAAATGTCACTGTGGAGAACAAAGAAGAGAGAAAATACACAGAAGTGAGGGGAAGTTTGTGATTCTCTGTCTGAATATTTTAGCATTTACTTTAACTTACATATTTCAATAGTGCAGCTGTGAATAAATCAATTTTGGTCTTCATCAGGGGGTTAAAAACTTGCATGGATTCAATTTGGATGTGCTTACAGAATATCAAAAGAAGGCACCATGCCACACATTTCATATATATAGATGATAAATACTTTATTGCCCTGAGGGGAATTTGGGAAATTTTAAACTATGTTGATATTTTATTACAGAATAACATTTTCAGTCCTCAAATCCTGTCATATGCTTGTATATCCAGTGATAATCCAGTGAGGGATATGATATTAAAATAAAAGCTATTTGAAGACAGGTAACAACAGCGGTAACAACCCGCTCAAAGCCACTAACTCAACCAAACCAAAGAGCCACTGAGCAAAAACTCACAGAGGTCACAGTTCACCACAGAGCAGAGGTGAACTCTGCCACTCCCACTGAGGAGGACTAGCTTAAAGAATATCTATATATATTGCCAAATGTAATACTTAATTCACTTCACTTGCAGATTTTTTGTCTGTGTTAGGGTTAGCCCATTTTATACCTTTTTTTTGCTACTATACTGTATCCTCTCTCCCTGTGTGCTTACATCAGTTAATGTACAAAATAGAACCATACTAAGATAAGTCCCCCAGGTTTATTTTAGAACGTATTTTATGAAAACCAATTTGCAGTGATGACTATTGCTCAGTGTTTGCTAATTTGTGAGACCACAAGTATTCCTGTTAAAGCTCTCTGTACGAAAGAAAATGTCTCATCAAAGTGAAATACTGCTTTCACGCAGAGATAACAGTCGTATCTGTCTCTGAAGAAGTGGTGACTAAAGTGTTGATATGACCATCGTTTGACATAAAACTAGAATCTTTACTTGCCCTGCCCAGTTTGTGAGTCATTTCACAGAATGGTTGTCATGATTGAAAGACAACCTTTGTGTATGCGTGTGTTAGTCTCTTACATGCATACTCAACATACTCACATTCATGACTTATCTTGTTTTTGGGGGGTTTCTTTTGTTTGTTTTAACAGCAAACATGGAGTATACGTCACCCTGCACTAGCGCTCACGACGCTGTGTGCAGATGTAAAGCAGGCTACAGATGCAAAGACCAACCCTGCACAGAGTGTGTGTCGATACTAACTACCACCAAACCCACACTCCCTATATGCACTACAAGTAAGATGAACCCACACTTCTCATAGACCTGAAGAAATAGTGAGAAAAATAAAGATTTTTTTTTAACTCTTTGTGTACTACAGACAGTTTCTTCTGTTTTGGGTTTCCAGTCTTTACAAATGCACTTTTTCCATTAATCTATTAAACATTTTGAATTTGTTGCTGAAATAAATTCTATACATAGTATAGAAAACACTGGGAAACAAACTTAACAACAGGTTTACCATGGAAATAACCACATGTTAGTGTAGTAGTGTAGTAGTGTAAGTGTTTCACTGAACTTTCTTGTGCATCTGTGGCACCACAGCATGTTTTTACTGCATACAAAGTAAGTAGTTAGTCTGTGTGGGACAAGACATCTGTCAAATGCTTTCTATAACTGTGCCTATTGACACAATATTTAAGGAGCAGAGCAATGAAACTCAATTGACATATTTTAATAGGTCTCAATATGCTGTTTTAGCATAATGAAATGAACAGTTTAACAGATATGTGCCAGGTGCTTTAGTAGATTATTATTAATTCTTAGCTACTCCCGCTTATCACACAGCTTGGAAATGTTTCATACGACACTCAGAATACCATGGCAACATCAGATGCCACGGTAGCCATGGCAGCATGTTACAGTATTGCAGAATGGCTGTTCAGCTGAAACAGATCTGGGCTGATTTAGTAACTAAAAGTAATATAAACAAATAACCATATGCCCATGAAATGAAGTTAGTGACTGTTTACTCTGCAGTATCCATGGAGTACGCTCACACACACAAGGTGACACATTAGGTGATCGTGAATTGTGCTATAAGTGATCTCAGCAAGCGCTCACCGATTAATTTGAACTTTGAACATTTGAACCATTAATGCCTTCACTTTGAGTATAATGTTTCTCTTTGAAACTTTTCAGCACGTGAAGCCCTCACGGCGATTGCACCCTCTAAACCAGTCACAGGTAAAGTGTAAGCTTATTGCTCTGTGGCAATGAAATGATTGAACTCTCTCCAGTGAGTGAAAAGTATATACGTTTTCAAAAACGTCTCTCATACATTCTTGCAGGTACAGTGTGGCTCCTGATGATAACTGCCTGCCTGTGTACAGGAATTGCATTTGTTGTTGTAACAACAGTAAAGTCCATCAGGTCCAAGAACGGTAAGTAGATTATTGTTATAAAAATCCACAGCAATATACTAATACATGAAGTATGCTGAGCATAGCACTATAATTTTATAATGTCCATGAATGTATATACATTTTTTTGTACCTTAAGTGAATATTACATAATATTTGAACTTCCTGTCTATAAAAACTTCCCCCTCTTCCCTTGTTGTGCAGGATATATTTTGACTGAAAAACCAGCAACAGCATCTGAGGACGAGGGGGTATCCAAGCCTGTCCAGGAAGTGTGTGGGAAATGTGACCAACCTATAGATGTATGAGTTTAAATGTCAGATGGGTGTTCAGCCTGAACTTTGATAAGCAAGAATTTGCCAGACGGACAGAGATGATGCAAAAACGTCTTTTGTTGCTTTGGACATTTATGACTAATGGCGCCAAACATCACTCTGGTCAGTGCTGGCGAATGGAATCGCAGAAGACGTTCTTCAAATGACTAATACAGTTTCCTGAGGAGAAACATGACTTTTCGACATCTGTGACATTTACATGATTAAATTGTATAAAAACATGGAGATAAAGAAAGTGTAAGAAAGTGAAAACACAGTAGGGGACACTGTGATATGCACGAGCTAGAAATTGTGCACTGTGTTGCAGGTGGTATGTACTATAGTACACAAAAGTTAAAGAAAGGGTGTCTGACATATTTACATTCATCTGTGTATATATAGACTTCAAATGTATAGTCAAAATACAATTTTATTGAAATTAAAATGCCTAATGATGAAACACCCAGATCTAATACCAATAATGGAGAGAGATATGAAAGAGCTTATCATAAAGTATTTTTCTTGAATTATAACTTCGAGCTTCCAGCTGTTTGTCAGTTTCTGCTGCGTACCAACCGCAAGTTTTCCCAGAGCCTGCAGGAAATAATGTCACTGTAGAGCAATGTATAATCCCTTCACAGTCCATCAAAGGATGATGAGATGAGCTCCACAGGCATCCGTAGTTTTATTCTTATAATTCCTTCCTTTAAATGAACGTGCTTAGAGTCATGGTCACAACCATCAACACCAATCCTCTGGGAATTGTTCGATATATCATAGCTCCTCCTCTTTGGACATGTGGCAGTCCTTCCCCTGCTCTTGGGAAGGGAAGAAAATGCTGTCGATCTCTCCGCTCCTCTCCTCCTCAGACAGATGAACACTGGGAGAGGTCGCGGGATGACACACGGGAGAGTCTCTTTCGTCATCTTCTTCAGTGCCCACTCTCTCAGCCGTCTTCCCACCTACAATTGTTGCACCAACCTGCCCTGTAAACTGGCTGAGCAAGCTGAAGATGACTGTCCCTGGATTGTGCACATGGACTGGACCTGCAGAGACATTGAGAAGTGTTTTGTACAACTCAGACTCATAACACTACCACGGCAGCGTCTTTTCCCTCTGTTTTTATTTTTTTACTGATCCCCACAAAGTGAGTCAACTATTTCACTCGATAGTTTCCATTTCACTCATCACTACCCAGATTGGCTGCTGCAAGCGATGGTGGCTGCTGCTTTGCACTGAAAGACTCTCTGGGGAACTGATGACTTGACTCCTTTGACTTGTAAGAAGAAGAAGAGGAAGCTCGTCTTCCCTAAAGAAGAACATGGTGGTCAAGAAGAAATTATGCCAGATTTGTAAAATTGTGACAAAATGAGCACGTGAAACCTTCAGGAACCCACCTCATGACGTAGCTTCGCAAAAGCTGAAAAACAGTGGATAGAGTAGTAATATTCAATTCTTTTACACTCATCCAACATCATCAGTGATGATTCCACATGCATAGGGTTATACAGAAACTATAAGAACAAAGCATTACTCATGCCAAATCACTAACCACAGTAATATCTATATTTCTAATGTAAAAAAAATATTATTTCCAAGAATGGTGCAATCCAAAGGCTTAACTAAGACAACCAGACACTGACTCTGTCATCGTACCTCGCTTGAAACACGTCTCATCTCCTGGTTGACGGACGCAGAACAGGATCACAAGGGCCACACATCCCACAACAACCACTGGACACAAGATGGCTGCCAGCTGACTGCCCATCACATCTGAGCGAAAGAAACAGGACTGAGGGTCTCGAGCCACACTCAAGGTTCACACTACACATGCTATGCTGAATTTTAACAAAATAAATCAAATGAATGCAAACATTCTGAATGTTTGACCCAGATGCCATTCACCCTAGAGCTGTGGGTATTCATCAACTGAGAACTTGTAGTGTTTTTTACAAAATACGGGGGGAAACATGCAGACATCCACACCGAAAAGGCCCTTGGCATGTGGAAGGTTCAAACCCAGAACCGTCTTGCGAACCACTTTACCGCCGTGACACCCTGCATATTCATGCAGCACATATATTAACAATGCAGGTTAAAAAATAAGTTTGACATATAGTGGGTCTGCAGGCAAAGGCAGAGTCATCCATGCCAGTAATATGTATTCTCTGGGCACCAGTGATATCTCTACCAAATTTCGCTCCCCACCCAGTAGTTGTCTCGTTATTTGACTAAAAGCTAAACATGTCAACCTGCAAGTGGCACTAGGGTAAAAGTCAAAGCATCACCAAAGTCAGTCGGATTCATCATGGGTGTGCAAAAAGTCATAGCAACCTCTGTAACACTTACACACTCACCTGCGCTGGGTGTTGGTGGGACTGACTGGCCACATCTGTGTGAGATAAGGATGATGAAATAAATAATTGTTATAAGTCGCAAATATGTCACAAAAAGGCTGTCTGCAACATCTGAACCAAATGCTAAAATAGTCTTAATGCAACAATTGCGGCTTTGGGAGCATTTTGAAGCCAATCCAGATTTTGACTTTTGAGTTTTCGACTCTGTGAGGAATATTTATTATGTCCGCCGGTATCTGAGGTAATCAACAACTCACTTGGATAATTGGAAGGGTTTGGCAGACGCTCTGCTACATCCTGAGGAAATAGAGGAAGGCGTCTGCTTATCATTTCCTGAGTTGAGCACAGCTGTTGCTACATGGAGAACAAAAACATCACACATTTCAGAGGACAAACACAGGATTACACAAACTCTCACTGACATGTTTGACATCGGTAAGAGCCCAACAGGACCAGATCATATACAGGCACATGGGAAAAGTCTTCGCTGGTTAACGTGACAATGGGCAGTCTTTCCCTCGCAAGTCATATGTACAGCAACTGCCAGTTTAAGCCAAAGACAAATTCAGACAGTTATAATAATAATCTTCATTTATATACCACAAAACAAAGTTTATAAATCGCTTTGGCCGACATGGCATAATCTGAAAACACGTGTACACAGCTAGGAGTGTTCTGAGAGATTAAATGTGTGATGAACTGTGTCAAAAATTATAGCATAGAAAGTGAAAGTAGCATGCACCCTATGAAGCAAACGAAAGATGTGTTTGATAAAAATATCTTCTGTGCTGCAGGGAGATCATGTCACCATGCCTGACACCTATGGTCGGAGCATTACTCCTCATCACGATCCTCTGTTTCGAGGTGCAGACACTTGAGGATTTCCATTTTGCAAGTCTCAATACTCCTGCTTCTGAATCAGAGGGCCGTTTTGATTTCACTTTAGCCGAATACAGCTGGACTTTCTATTGTAGTTACTTTGCAAATTAGAATTTTACATTCTTATTGTTTTTGAAATGAGATCAAATATCACCGAAGTTATATATATTTAGGGTGGTCTGGTGGCGTAGCCCTTGAAAACAAAAGAAAAAACATAAAAAATATATAATAATATAGTCAAACCTTTTTTTTGACCACTTGGGGGCAATGGACACAAATCACGAACACAACACACCTTTTGAGTGTGATGGAGCAACACTTGTGTTATAAACTATACCGGAGCTGAATATTACTCACTCAAAGGTTTACCTCTGAGAGGGGAGTCCCTGAAGATCAGAGCAGAGCCTTGACACCATCTCTTTATTTATTCATTTCAGTGTCAATAACTGACGTATAGTCTTTAGTATCTGCATTGATTTCTCTCTTGGAGGCAGTGAAAACCTCAAAGATACATTTTGTCCATATTGAGGCCACCAGGTGGTTAAAGCCGGTCTAATGTGACAGAGATAAGAGTCTGCACTGCTCAGTATTTACCGGTTGTGGTTGTTTGCTGGATCTTGTCACAGAACGCGCAGTTTTCAGTGTCCAATCGAACCATATCCTTGCATATGAATCCGGACTCACAGACGCACTTGATATTGGTTGTGCTGGTGCAGTTCTGAACCACCTTCAGATGATAACCTGACAATCACAGAGGACGAGAGAGAGTGGCCATTTTGGTTTCTTCGGAAAAAGAGCAAAAGTTAATTTCGAGTGGCAAAGAAATCAACGCCGCCATCAATAGATTTACTTCATATTATATAAGCCCAAAGATTGCTACCATTATTGCAGACCTTACAGGGACACATGGAATTGTTAAGTGAGCAGAAATAACTCATGGTCTTTTTACTTGGTCTGCAGTCTCCGAAGCAGCGATGGCAGCTGTCTTCACAGTTCCAGTCAGGTGTGAAACTTCCAGCAGGACAGGGCAGACACTCTGTGCAAGACTTCTGAAACTTACCTGACAGAACAGACAGAAACAAGTGAGCACAACCGGATGACAAAGAGAACAGAGAACGGGCGCTCTCTCTCTCTCGCTCTCGCTCAGGCTGCATATTAATGAAGGATGTGGTCATACGGCACAAACTCAGCGTGCAGCATGCGTCATTTTTCATCAAGGCAGAAAAAACAGACAGAGAGAGAGAGAAAAATAAATATTTAGTGTGTCATTAAAATTTCCAAGTATTAATCATCCCCGATTCATTCATTACAAACATTCAGTCAAATCCAAATAAGGCACAGGTAGAAAATACAGAAATTAAAGCAGCCAATTGCAGATCTCCTGATTTTCTTACCTGCAGGGCACATTTTGCACTTGTTGCCATTGATGGTACAAGTCTTCTCTACCTGTTGACACATCAACACATCAACAATGCAGCAAAGTCCTGAGTTCCTTGTCACACAGACCGTGTTTATACATTTGTCTGTTTGAGCTTTTTCTTACACTGGAAAGGCAAACAGCCCTGTGGTTTTCTGTAATCGTGTACAATAATTATGGCACATGAAGGATGTTGTTACCAGCGGAGAGGTGAACACCAACTGTGCAGACAACGTCAGGACCATCACAAGGTATTGCACGAGTCCCATTCTGTTGGGGAGATGTAGAAAATATAATTCTCAGCTACAAACACCACATCAATATGGGAGGGTGTGCTCTGTAACATATACGGTTATTGCACCAACAAAACTTCTTGTCCAAAATAAGGTTTTATGTCAGAATATGGTGGAAATCTAACATAGAAAACGAACATTAAACAACTTTTACCTTCAATATGACGCCTTTTTTTGTTCTACTTCTTCTTGTGTTGTTAACTTCCTCAAGGTGTGACTCTTCCTCTCACTCGCTCTCTGTCTCTTTTTTTGCCCATCCTTTGTGTCACAGTTTCCTTACCTGGTGACAGCTTCCTGTCTCCCTCTCTCCCTCGCCCACTGATCTCTGCAAGTGCTGCTGCTGCTCCCGCCACTGTCCTGTTTACACGTTCAGCTCTCGTGGTCGTCCGCGCTCTGACTAATGCACTGCATCACAGCCTCATCACTTTCCGTGCAAACTGTAAGATCTGACAAAGAGTGCAGAGAAAGAAAGAGCAGTTCTCAGCAGTGAACGCGACTCAGTGGCGTGATGGAGCAGTGGATCTCCTTTGACAGTGGTGGTTATCGTTTTATTACTGATCAGAACGGTCACGTTATATTTTCAATCCTGTTTGAGTTGTTCAAATATTTTTGTTTTTAGCAGAAACTAAATGTAATTTATCTGAAGATCAATTAAAGGGTCAATTCACCTAATTTCAAATCAATTCCTCGTGGTATCTTCAGATCCTTTTTGTAAATAAGTTGTGGATTCAAAAGTTGCTGCTAACTGCTAATACAAGTATTTTCTGCTAAATGTTTTTGCTTTTTTTTTGGTAAACTAATCTGACCTCTTTGGACGCCAAACAGTTATCTAGTTGAGACGGTCTCAGATATTTTGGGGGACATTTCAAATTGGTGGAACAGGAAAAATAATTTCATCCATGTGACAAAAAGCCTGTCTTTTTTTTTTTTTAAATGTCCCGCTCATTGAATTCAAAATGAACAGAAAGAGGCTGTTGTGTGGTTGTGTAACAAACAATCACACCTGGTCTTGTTGCTCAGTTGCATCTTTTATTCTTTCAGTCTCTCTCGACATAATACATACTGGAGCTCTGCAGTGAAGCTTTTTAGCCAAAATTGCTTTGTCTTGACGTTTAAAGCTGCAAAGTCCCCGATCAATATTCAGGATTATCATCAAATTGTGGAATGATGCCAAATATGTTCAAACATATTTTGAGGCAAAGGCTTTCAGAGGAGTAGAAGTGACAAAACCCCCTTAAATCGCCATGAATTCCATGAAATATACATTATATTTTAATTCAAATCGACTATAAGTTTCTTTTGTGGACTTTCCTTTCTTGCAGTCTTTAAACACAAGTATATATATTCATAGCTGTTTTTCCTTTACATATATATCAAAGCCATCGTATAGTCATTTCGCTAAAGCATTTGCATATACATAGTTCATTTCTTAATCTTGAGTTATTGATATATCGACTTAACTTGGCAACCACATACTGTACACTCATAAAGAAAGAGTACCTATGGAAAAAAAAGAACTCCGTTGTCATTTGAGTCATATACTTGAATTTTTCAGGTGATTATTGTCGAAACACAGCCCAGTCTCAGATTTCACTTACTAAAGTTAAACTGGTAAACACAGAGATGCAATTTTTTTCCCCCCTATTTCTTGATGTTGTACATTTGCCACAGTAAAAGCCTTAGAAAAAAAAAAAACTATACACACATAACACCCAAAACAAACATACACACTGGCACATGCATACACAGAAACTCAATGCGTGAAAGTTAAAACTATACAAAAGGAAACCTTGTGTTTTATGTCTGACATCCTCCTCTGGTATTCCAACTATAGTGAAACACCGAAATCGGCATTCAGCTGATTCCACCGGCCACACATGCATGAGTTTATATACGCTTCAAATTCATCTTGCTAGTTATTTTTGTTTACTCTAACAAAGTGATGAAGTGCGAGTAACGGCAGAAGCAGAAAAAATGAATTTCCCCTGGTTCAACCAGACATAGCCAGGACTATATTTAGACGACAGTGTCTGATAATAGATCAGTGATGATTGATAGGGGAGTGTTCCCCTAACTGTGACAATTTACGGCGGAATCTTCATACATGTTTCACTGTAGCAGTGTGTGTGTGAGTCAAACCTCATGTTTAAATGTGCCAAGAAAAACATTAAATGAAGTAAAAATGAGGTATGTGTTCATGTTCTTTTATTATTCTAGTATCCCACCTCCAATATCTAAAAGATAAAGAAATACAAATAGAAGAAATACAGTTTTCTATTTCCAGCGTCTTGACATTTTTTTTTAATCTTTTACAAGATATAGTGCTGATTGTTTCATATAGTACATTTCTGCTTTGCTCTTCCTTCCTATGTGCAAACATTTGTAGGATCAAAAATAGGTTTAGTTATATACATCAAGCACCTTGGTGAAACATGGTCGGCAGCTAGTCATTCTCTTTTCTTCTTCTCTTTTATTCAGCAATTTCCTCTTGACTCTCAATATGACCACTGTCTTCCTTTTAATTTTGGCACTCACCAGCTAACTAAGAATATTCTATGACCATCTTTTTGTTCTTACACTATCCTTAAATTGATTCACCATGCAACATTATAGGGCCCTTTACTCTGAACTAAACGTTACGGCTCAAAACAAAACTTCTTATCAACGGCTCCTACATTACACTGTCAAATGGGCTCCCACTATACTCGTCTGAGCATCGGTGACAGTGTGTGGAGCGAACCTGACTCCAGATCAGCAGTGTTTCACTGCACCAGAGACTACAGCTACATTTACCACTGAAAACAAACATGCCTCCCTCTGACACTGACAAGATCCTTCGCTGCTACTTTGGGTTTCTCGTGAAGCATAAAGATTTACAAAAGATACAAACCTTAAATAGTCTGATCAGTGGTGTTCAAAGCATTTCACATCTACAGTTTTATTTGCTATGTATTATTTGCAGTAAATGATCTTGTTTGTGTCCCAATTTATTTGCTGAAAAACGCTTGAACATCATTTTCATCAACAATTCCCACCGAGAAATTGATGTGGCTGCTCACTCTGGGATGGATATCTCTCTGCGTATGAGGGCTACAAAGTCTGAAGCCGTAGCGATGCTGGTACTTCCAGCCAATGAAATTAAACTTATTGCAGTGGAAGTGTAGTGTGAAGCGGTGTAGTGGAAACATTGTAACACAATTTATCCAAAGATTAAATGTAATGTCGAAATAGGTTAGACAGGAAATGCAAAGCACAACGGCAACAGATAACATGATCAAACTGGTGATTTACCTGAATGAGACCTGCTGAATAATCGTGTTATCAGACCAACAAGATCAAAACTCTCTTTTCAATATTATACCCAACAATATTAGCAAGAGGGACAAGGCATGTTTTATGCAGAGACTGTTTCTGCGGCTCCGGTTTACACGCAGCTAATGTTTTTGTTTTGTTTTTTTAATAATTTTTCAACTTTTTGCCAAATCAAGCACATATGTTATGATTTATTTAGCTTTAGCTTCGCTTTGCTCATGGTTTATTCTGATATGACACAGATACAAGGCAAGCTCTGAATCTTCAGCTGTAAGGCAGTAAAATGCTGAATCATGACATCGTATCAGACTACGAAGACTCAAGTACACCACTGTCAATACCAAACTCACATTTGACCTTTTTGTGTATCATGGCCAGGTCAAACTACCGCACTGTTGGAGTGAAATCTGCTTCCGGTATTTCGTAGGTTTATTGAAAGTGTGTTAATTACAGGACTGTATGTTTTGTTGAGTTGGTCCGAAAGCCTTCAGAGTTCCTGTACGACACTCGGTTATTGAAACGTGCGAGATTACGGTTTGATGAAGATGCCCAGGATAGCAAGTGTATGTTGGTGAGTGTGGAGTGAAAAAGGTCCAGCGGCAGTCTACAGCGCTGCACTGCCTCGCTGCATCAGAGGGACACGAGCCCATCGACTTACAGTAAATTCACAATCTTCAAGCATTATCCAGCTCTGCTACTCAAGCAGTTTCAGTGCCACGAGTCTCCTGAAACCAAAGCTGATGTGCACAAAACAGCACGAGAACAAACGATATGAGTCAGTGAATGAAGAGGCTCATGTGTAAACACAGTGTTGCCATAGTTACACGTTAACATTGCCTTGGTGTGGTACTGTAAAGCTGGATGTGGTGGAGGTCACATGACCAGAGCTTCCATTGCTGCTGGGGTGAGGTGTCAGGATCTCACAGCACTCGAGGAAGAGGGTGGAGACGCCGAAGACTTGTCGCTCTCTTTCGGGTCACTGTCGTCAGAGGACGCGGTTGCTGCAGAGTTACTGTGAGTGACACAGAAACAGATGATGGGAAATCAAGAAATGCAAAAATGTTAACAGTTAAAAAATAAGCTAATAAATATACTGTAGCGCTGGGACAGGTAGACAGGAGGCCAGAGTGCCTGTTATAACGTTCAGCTTTTCTTAAGTCCAACGGGGACAATTAGAACAGCAGCGGATTAATCAACTCTACACAGCCTCCATATAGTCCTGGAATTTCTTAGGAGGGTTCCTAAGGTAACCTGGTATTAATCACAGGGAGATAGAGACAGTGTTCAGTTGGTATACTTTTTATTCATTGCTGACTAAAGAGTGTTTTATCCAGTGCGCAGCAGGTCGGCTGAGCATGCAAAAAATATAAAATGTGTCCCTACGCCAGCATTCAGCCTATATGAAGAGTTCAGTTTTCAATATTAAATAGATATTTTCTTCGGTTTAATTGAAGCTATTGAAGATTTCTCTGCATTAATATGGAAAACTTCTACTGAACTCAACACAGCTGAAGCCGAAATACGTTTCTGAACTGTCTACGTTTTTTCCTACAATCAGCACCAAATCTGAAAAGGCAATACTTTGTTTGAACTTTGCGTTGATAAACAGCATTAAAACTGGTTCCCACTGTAATGCAAATGTAAGCATATATACATGTTTATTGTATTTGTCAACCACTATAACTCTACTAAGTTGGGGTTGGTGTATATACTGATAATAATAAATAACTAATATAGTGAAACACATTTGTAATAATAGAAAATAAGATGTTATGATAGATACATTTGCTGAGGAATACTGCACATTAAAAAGCACTTAAATAGTGCCATACCATTATATTTCTTTACAACTACGTAATAGTGTGATATAAAATATTAATTTAACACATATAAAGGCTCTATAGAGGACCCGTAAAAAAACTGTTACTGTGTGTGTGTGTGTGTGTGTGTGTGTGTGTGTGTGTGTGTGTGTGTGTGTGCGTGTTACCTGTCTCCACTCTGCGTGATGAGTCTCCTGCAGGTCTCCATCTGGACGTCCAGGCCTCTCTTCATCGAGCACATCTCCATGTACTCATGCAGGTGTCGATTCATGTCACTCTTTGCCGTGGCCAGATCCAGCTGGACTCATGAAAACATGCAGTAAGAAACACTCCAAACAGTAAATCATAAATGTATCAATTGATGTGCTACCGCTGTTGATCAGTGCACCATAACACAAATCCTGGCTACAGACAAGTGTGTGTAATGTGACCTCTAAATTAGTAATAGTTTCTGGAGATGTTAAGATTGACAACTGTTTGTTTGTTTCTAATTGTACGTGAGAGAATTTGAAGAAAAAAAGGCAAAAACTTCCATTTGAAATAAATGCAACAAATAAAAGCAGCAAATAAAACTAATTTGAGTAATTTGACATTCGTAAGCACAAAATATTACATATGTGACTGACCTCAATCTGGTCAATTGTCTCTTGGTATTCCTTCTCTCGGGACTTGAATAGACATTCGGTGTCGTTAATCACCTTTTCCAGAGTGTCCTCCTGGTAAATCAAATCAAATTTATTGTTAGAGCACATTTAAAAAACAACAACAGTTGACCAAAGTGCTGTCCATCAATAATATCCCAAAACCCAAGGGAACGAAAGAGAGAAGAGGGACAGACTTTGAGTATACTGTCATTTGTGGCATGATTTGACATGGTTGGAAGGAATGTGTGATAAAATATATTGACAGCAAAGACGCGTTTGTGTGCTAATCATCTAACAAACAGACACTGAGAAAATGACGCTGCTGTTAAAGCGCACAGCTGGATTTCTGCTCCCATCAGCTCACATTTCACTGACTAATGCAGCTTCTCCCTCTGAAGGGACGTCAGAGTGTTCCAACATACACTCAGCCAGTGGGTGAAAACAAACACCTACATGCATTTCTTGGAAACAAACACACTGACACAACAATGTTTAACAAGGTGTGTATGTGTGTGTGTGTGTGTGTGTGTGTGTGTGTGTCTGTGTGTGTGTGTGAGTGTGTGCGTGTGTGCGTGCGTGTGTGTGTGTGTATGTGTGTCTGTGTGTGTGTGTGAGTGTGTGCGTGTGTGCGTGTGCGTGTCCAGAAATGTCTGAGCAGAGCAGTGAAGGTCAAGGGACTGGGCTGTGAGACATGCTGGTGAATCAGACAGTCGTCAGACAGACATCACCAGAGACAAAACTGTATCAACAAACACAAGAACTTCGCAAGAAAAAAAACATCACATCCGCACATGCAGCTGTCTGGAGAATGACAACTGGAAAAAAATTCTTAAAATCCACAAATTTTACTTTCTCAGTTGTTTCAATTAAGATTGAAAACATAACAGACTGACCAGACATTCCCTGCAACCGAAGAGGGTGGAACAGCGCGAGGGTTCTGGGTTCGAACCCCGGTTTGACCGGGGCCTATCTGTGTGGGGTTTGCATCTTCTCCCTGTGCATGCTTGGGTTTTCTGCGGGTACTCCGGCTTCCTCCCATAATCCAAAGACACGCACCTTTGGTTAAGTGGAGACTCTAAACTGCCCGTACGTATGAATGTGAGGTTGTGTGTCTGTTTAGGTCAGCCCTGTTATCCAGGTTGTACCCGGGCCTCTCGCCCAATGTCAGCCGGGATTGGCTCCTGTCCCACCTGTGATCCTCAGAAGGATAAGCAGTACAGATAATGGGTAGATGACCATGAAGCTAAATCAAACCTGAGCATTATAAGCTTCACAGAGTTAGCATATGTCACGGCCCGGGTAGGCTCGAAGTTTTTCTTTACTTTGTCCATCCCCTGTAGCTACAGTTAAGATCGATGTCCAATCATTAACATCACAGCACTGAACTGACAAATGTAGCCACGACCTACCTCTCCTGGTGGGTGGGTGGGGTCCGGAGGCAGAGTGCATCCTGGGAAGTCCTCCCAAAGGAGCAGCGTTTCTTCTGTCTCCTCCCAGGCCAGACTGTCGCAGTCATCCTCAAACTCACATTCACGCCTAGAAACGCACACACATACACAAGCGTTGAAAAGTGATTAGTGGAAGTTGCAGCACTGAAGGACACTTCTGTTACACTCATCACATGACAAAGTCAGATCACTCACAACTGGTTCAGCATCCTCTGCATCTCCTCATTGATCTGATTGGCCGAGGAGCCGCAGTGCTCCTCGACTTTGACCACGCCCCCGTCACTCTCGGAGGTGCTCACAGGCTCGTCACACTCGCTCCCGTTAAACGACAGAGGAGTTTGTCTCCGGCGGCAGTTTAAGGATGATTGGCTGCTAGGAACCTGCAGGTTCAGAGTCAGGATTCCCCATTATCAATAAACAAGTCAAACTTGTCCAAAAAAAACCGATGAGAACATGCACTGGTCGGTTTTACCTGGTACATCTGGATCACATCCTCACAGTTCCTCTGCTGAGCTACGTCACACAGACGAGCAGTGATGTCGATCCGGCGGCAGATGTCCATGTCCACCTTCATGGCCTTCTCCTGGATCTTACTGTCCAGCTCAGACAAGTTCTGCAGAGGGGACAGAGGAGACGGGTCAGACGGAGGAAACAGGAAACACTTATTGGAAAAATGTTCCATTATGGTAACACTTTCTGATGAAATAAAAAGTTTTCTAGGAAGACAAAGCAAGTGCCAAACTGGAAAAGTTATTCTCACTTCTGATCCATAAAGCATGAGTAAAAGTTACACTGACATTAGCTACATGACTGACATTTTGTGGGCAAAACAATTATTTCTAATTTAGAGCACAGTAATGCACCTTATTGGAAAGTGATACCAATTAGATATTAACAAAATCATTTCCTATTCACCTTTCCACCCATAGGGACAGCTGCTTACCACTTCTAGTAATGATTACTGCAAATTGCAAAAGTACGTATGACTTGTTCAGTGCTCACGTTGCTCATGAGACCTTTGAAGAGAACCAGCTCTGCCTTCAGCTGCTGAATCCTGAGAGCCAGTTCGTCCTGACAGCCTTCACTCTCCTGCAGGTCCTGCAGCCACAAAGAACACACATGTAAGCACCAAGTGCAAACACGCACAGAGATGTCCTGACACAGCTCTGTCTTCACTGGAAATTACAGGTTACATTATGCATGTGGAGGTCATTAACAAAATGAAAGCTTTCATCTGCAAAGTGCACAGGAAAAGTTTACGTTGTAAAATCCTTCTCTGGGGAGCTGATGGCATCATAATACTCTCTTGCCCCTGTTGACTTATTCATATTTGCCACAACACTGGTCAGGCCCTGCTCAGTCACAAATGGTGTTTTGCTGCTTGTGGTCTCCTGCTGATGTGGAGCTGCCTGCTGATTGAGATCAGGTACAGATTCCTGGCAATGGTGCACGTGCGTACGTACACACACACCTACACACAAAATCAAATTGATACTGATATGCAGGAAGCACAAATTTGATGGCAGGTGACAGGGGTAGACAAAAAATGAGATTTCTTCTTTTACAAGCCAGTGGTCTAAGAAAAAAAAACAACAACCCATAAGAAAGTGCAACTGTCGAGTCAGGACTTAAGGAGATTTGATGCACGATACCACAGAGCTGACTGCTCACCAGTATGAGAGAAACATGATCAAGAAGACTAAACTAATTCATCCTGTTTTTATCCGTTTCATTAGAACTGTCATCGCCACTATTTAAACCTCCAGCTAAACACACATTAGCAGAGCTAAATGATCACACCCAACAACTGATTGTGGTCGTTTTAGTCAAAATTGAGGTGAGGACCTTGTTTTTCCGACACACTGCATCGTTTGGTCTGCAGCCACATCTTCCCACCATCAGTACACAAACACATACAGGCTGACATGACGCTACCTCTTGTAGGTCTGCCATCTTCTGCTGCAGATCCACTCTCATGGTGTATTCTTCTTCCCATCTAAGAGACACAGACACAGAGAGTGACTTAATGTCGACTGAGAACAGAACTAACAGAGACAGACCACTCATCACATATATAGATTACAGTTTGATAAGTGTGTGGCATGGGACTCGTGTACACCTGGTTGATCATGATGCATCTTCTCGACCTGCTTGGGAACCATTCATGAATGTAGAGAAGCAGCATTGGCAAAGGATCCGACCAGAGGGGCTGCATCAGTGTATTTTTTTGGCATCTTCTCCGAAATTAAGAACATATGTAAATGTAGTTTTGAACTCAGCTGGCATCAAGAAGGGGTTCACAGGGATGGAGATGTGATCCCAGCTCCTCCTGTCCACATGTCTGAGTGTCTTTGAGAAAGGCACTGGACTCCAAGTTGCTCATGCAGTTCATAGGGGCTTGTGTTGGTCTGTGAGTGTGAATAATAATGATAAAAAGTAGTGTTTTGGATGAAAGTGCAACACACGTCCTTGGGTGCTAGACTTGCCTAAAAAATAATAGCTGGCTTTGAATCTGGCCGTCACTCCGGATATGACAAAAAATGTGAATGCAGTGAAGTTCAATCATCTTAGGATGCAAACCAGATACAAACTGATTGAAAGAGCAGAGTGACTGTGTGTGAGTGATCTGCTGATTCCCAGATGGATCGCCTGTTTGATGAATTGTGTGACACTATGACACTGCTCAGATGATTGATCCATGAATCTGAACTTCAATAAATTTAAAAAGCCAGAGCACAGATCCCTGTATGTCAGCTTCTGTCACCTCACATAACACTTGTGCCTGGGGGACATCCTCTCACTGCAGAGACCGCAGCCTCCTTTAGAACATGCTGTTTGAAATGCAGAATGCTGCGGCACGTTGAAACCTTTAGGGAGTGCGGAATCTGAGAGAAACTGAGTCATGGACCAGGAGTTGTTGTTGTTGTTGTCGCCGTCGAGGATTGCCTGTTTGATCGGCGAGGTGAGAGCGTGCAGAAAGTAGAGAAGTGCCTCCTTCTGCAAGCCCCCCTCCCTCCCTTCCCTCCCCCGTCCGGCAGTTACAGCTTGCAGTGCATGCTGCATTGCAGATACAGTGTGGAGTGTAGAGAGGGGGGTGCGCAGTGGGAGAGACGAAAAACAGAGAGCATGGGCGAGGGAGAGGAAGAGTTGACTTCAATGTGTGGGATTGTGTCGGGTTTACTTGAGAAAAGGAGCCTGAGGTAGAGAGAGTGTTGGACAGAGTGAAGGGCAACGACCGAGGGAGGGTAAGCAGGAGAAATTAAAAGTTGTCTTCGAATAAAAGAAGAAAGGTGGAACGGTGGAAGTCACATTTTACAATAACGTTTCTGGATGCGACGTCAGTGAATCATCCCCTCGAGTCTCTAAATACAATCTAAGTCTAATGTCACACGCAGTTGGGAGGTTAGGGTCTTTTCCCCTCATTCACAAAGAGCCCACTCTACTGCGGGTCAAAATCTCCTCTGTGAAGAATGCATGGCTGCTCATCTGGACATAATAGGAGGGAATTCATTGTTGAATGTGCTGGGACATGGGGCCTCCTGTAGTTCACTCAGGACAGAGAAGACGTAACCCCCAATGACCTTCGTGACAGATTAGTTATGAGATGTGGGCTGCTCCTCTCCTTCGAGAATTTGAAATGAAAATCCAGCCTAAAAGAGAGGATAAGTAGTGCCATTGTGATTTTGGATAGTTAAGTCATCATCCCCTCTTACAGAGCCGCCTCCCAAAACTGGAAATCAGCGCATCCAGATTTTATCTGCTGCTGCTGCCATCGACTGACACGTTTGTGTACATTGGTACTCTGACTGTGAATAAGTGATTGTGTTGGTCACATGATTTTCCATTATCAGTTAATCTGCCATTTATTTTTCTTGATGAATTGACTGGATGTTCCAAATTTCTGAATGAAGTCATCTAAAAACATTCAGTTAAATATAATATGAAAGAGGGGCCAACTAAGTATTACATTTCAGAAGTGTATGAAACGATCAGTGGATGATAGAATAGTAAATAAAAATTTCCAAATTAGTTGACTGAAATGTAGAGAGTCCACATGAGCTCATACATCCAAGAGAAAGATGCTGGTGAACCATCACAATCTTTGTCCCTGTATTCACATACAGGCCTACACCTGGAAACCACCAAGATGTGTCTCATCTTTCACGTGAAGAAACTTGTTCAGGTTCACGAATTAAAAAAATCTATTGTACTGTAACATGAGTTATATTCTAAGATGGATTTTCCTTAATATTCCTGTAAACTGAGCCGCCCATGGCTGAGTCATGGCTCTGTAGGAGGCCTCATGAGCTCTGAAGTGATCGTTTGCGCCACTGGCTGATCCAAACACCCCCCCCCGCTAAGCTTTGACCTTCATTCTTCTTTATATTTAGACTGTGACATGTTACATTTTTGGGGGGGATGTGTTTGGGGCGGCAGCACCTGCCTCTGCGGTCAGACATGAAGCGGTTGCAGGGTCAGGCTGGAGGTGATGGATGGAGCTGATTTGTGCTGACTTTGCTCCTGTAGGGAGAGACAGTTGGTCTGCAGCTGCTTTACAGCTCAGCTCGCTCCTCCAAAGTGGAGCATTAGTCAGTGAAATACTCAGTGGGAATGCCCCCGTAAGCCTGTTACAAGTGAAATAAAAATACTCTATTTCCATTTACCTGCGTTTATACTCGTCCCTCTCCCTCTTCACTTTGGCCAGGACATTGTACAGGGCTCTTATCTCAGGGGTGATGGTGTCGATCTGGACCCCGACGCCGTCCGGGTGCACCCAGGACACCCCGGGGCTGGTCAGACGCTCCCCACCAGGGCCGAACTTGCGGTTGTGGTTGTAGGACCAGATGGTGCCTGGAAGGAACCGTGGAGGAGGATTGGTGGAGCATGAGCTGGTGCTCGAGACCGTCCTAGAGCCGTAGCCGGGGGAGTCCACGCAGGGAGAGGACTGGCTGATAATGATGGCCGGGTTACCGGTGCTCGTTTGGGTTGAACTGGTGTTTTCAGCGGCTCCAGCTGGGAGAGTTGATGTGGGAGGTGGTGTGAACAGTGTCGTAGGCCTCCTGGCGGAGTTGTTGGTGTTGTGGAAGGGGAGGGAGCCGGGCCTGAGCGGTATGGTACCAACAAATCCAGTCTGCACACCTGCATCCTGGGTGTGTGCCCTGTTCTCACAGCATCCCCCTTGACAGCCCTTGTTGGCATCCAGCGCTTGTTGCAGCTGCTTCTCCAAGATCTTGTTTCTGCGCTCCAACTCGTGCACTTTGGCCAAAAAGCACCTGAACCTCAGATTGAGGGTTTTGAGGACGCTGATGTTGGATCCCAGGTCGTTTCTGAGAGCCATGGCCGCGGGGGGATGCTGCGCCGCGCGGTGCTGATAGAGGCTGCTGTGGTTGTGGTGCAGGTAAGGTGAGGTCTGAGAGGGTGCGGTGAAGTCAGGCCCCAGCTGATCGGGGCCCGGGACGGACTGCTCCACCAGCAGAAAGGACGCCGGCTCCGGTCCGCTGAACACGGCGTCGGGCAGGAGGCCTGAGGGAGAGTCCGGGTGTCCGGGCGACTGGCTCTGCGCTGGATGCTGTTGGAGATGCGCGTGGGCCCCCAACAAAGGATTCATGCTATGGTATGGAAAACTGAAGCGCTGCAGATCTGGCATGAACACGGACGGGAATTGTTCTTGCTACAACAGAATTCAGAGACCGGATGATTAATAAGTTGCCGAAAGAGGTGCGCGCAGAACGCCAGTGGTCACCCGATGACGTAACCGTGTCTTAAAAAAGAATCTTATCCTTAAAGCTCAGAAGTCTTAACGTCGGCTCGTGGATCCCAGCTCTCCTCCCTCTGACGGTCCAAGACAAGACGTCCTGCAGATCGGTCTGCGGCTGCGGCAACATGCGCATCGGCGGGATGTCCTGCCAAAACAAACGCAATTCAAAGCGAAGGGAACAGCGCAGAGCGTGAAGAAATAACAAAGAAAAACGTGTCACCGCATCGCCGAAGTTCTGGCAACAAGATGCGACCGCAGGCAGCAGCGAGCGCTGCGGGATTGGAGGAGCGCGACTACCGTAAAGATGCTACTAGAGGAGCACTGATCCGCTCACTTCGTTTTCCGCGGGGGGTGTAACTCTCAGGATGACGTCGTTTACTTGTTATGAAAAAAAACAACAAGTGGAGATATGGACAACATGGGAGCCACAACTGCATGATTAACATATTTAAACATACAATCTTCTAATGGCATACATACACTATGATGATCCATGAAGCTGTTTCAAAGTGGAATGAAGCCAAGGATTCTTCTGTCACCACCTGCCAAAGAACACCGCAGTCGAGGTGTATATACTAAGCATTACGGTAACAGGGCATAAGAACTGATTTCATAATAAAAGCATCGTGTTATACAGAAATACACAAGAACTGTATATAATCACAAAAATCTATTGCACAGAGATTGAAGACCGTTTAGTTGATGGAAAGCACTTTGTGGATACAATTGAAGGTCAACGCCATTAAACTCTATGGCCGTTTCCATAACTCTGCATTATCCCATTAAAGGCAACATCTTATGCAAAATTCACTTTTTCAGTGTTCCTGCACATAACTGTGTGCATCTGTGGAGCCTGCCGGCCCACAAAATGTGAAAAAAGGCCGCCCTGTAGTTTTTTTTTTGTGAGCTGGCTAAACCCTAGTGCTCTGCAACTTCTTCAGGTGCACCATAGAGAGTATCCTGAGTGGCTGCATCACCGCCTGGTATGGCAGTTGCTCCACCCTCAACCGTAAGACTTTACAGAGGGTGGTGAAAACTGGCCAGCACATCACCAGGACGGAGCTGCCATCCATGGAGGACCTCTGCACTCAGCGGTGCAGGAAGAAGACTGACAGGATTATCAAAGACCCTCATCACCCCAGCAACAAACTGTTCCAGCTGCTGCCGTCTGGTAGACGCTACCGCAGCATCCGGTCTGGCACCACCAGACTCAGTTTCCTCCCACAGGCCATAAGACTGTTGAACTCCTGAGCTACTTAGCTAACCAGTATGACACTTTCTAATAGTCGAAATCTGTTTAAAAATGCCTGTTTTTACATTTTTATATTCCATGTACAGTATTATATTTCATTCACAGTTATTACTATATTTTTACTTTATTCTAATTATTCCATGTACAGTATTATATTTCGTTTACATTTAATTTATTCTACATCTTACTTTCTATTCATGTTACACCTGTCTTACTACTTTTGGGTTTATTTAGGTCTCAGCTCTCTTCTTGTATTCTCCTATATTTTCCTTTTTATATTTTTTTTTAATATTGCACTGTTGAGGGAGCCTTAGACAAAAGAATTAATAGCTCTGAACATTAAGAGCATGTTAACCTTTTCAAGTGGTAACCCAAATTAAAAGTATAAACCTGAATATGAGCTTAACATGCCACCTTTAATATGTGTGGTGTTACCCAACAAAGTCTTTTAAAGTCAACCGCTGGAGCCAATTCTTGAGTTACTCTCTTTCATCATGACAAGTGTTTCAGAAAAGTGAGCAACACAGATCACAGAGTAAAATTGCATGAACTTGCTGAATAACCCTCTCATTTTGTGAGGGCAAATAACCTGCAGGTTTAAGAGGGAAAACCTTTTTTAAACAAGCATTCCCCTAAATTGTTGTACTTTTTCCTTTTAGCAATGAAAAGTGCTCTATAAATGAAATTTCTTATTATTATTATAACTTATAAAAGCCTCAGGTTGAGTTAGCCCTGCTACACTACTGTCTGCCACCCAGATGGACCAAATGCAAAACCAAACGAATGTAAGAAAATGGATAATGTCGCAGGTTTATAAAAGCAATGTGGTGGTGCAAGAATGAAAGAGCAGACAGGCCCTTGTTAAGAGTTTGCCAAAGTCCCAGATCAATATAACATAATGTATCTACCAGTGTCAGCAGTAATCCTTTTTTGACATTTGTTCCGTGCAGTGACAAAAGTCAAGAGGAGGGCGTGGATCTCACAAACAGGACTTTATTCCATTGACTGCAGCACCTAAGTGCTACAGACAGACTTTCACACCATCTCACACAAGAACAGAACAGGGAATTTAACAAATTTTTAAAAAAAAGTAATTGGTCACTAATTTAACCCTTTGTTTTGTTCTCAGATGTATGATGGGGGTCGATCATCAGATGGAAACCAGGCAGAGTTGTAGATAATACAATGTGTACTTGTAAAATGTATAACTCTGGATTCAGGAGACTGTGGGTGATGTGGCATAGTGCAGTGACAGTTGATCGGCTGGCTGGTTTACTCCTTGGAGGCCATGTGGGCCATCAGGTCGCAGACACGGTTGCTGTAGGCAAATTCGTTGTCGTACCTGTTAATGCAGCAAGACAAAAATGGAGTCAATACGCATCACTGGGAATAAATGAGGATTTCAAATTAACCCGTGTTGAAGGCGTACCATGACACCAGCTTGACAAAGTGGTCGTTGAGGGCGATGCCAGCGCCAGCATCAAAGATGGAGGAGTGAGTGTCGCCGTTGAAGTCTGTGGAGACGACCTGCAGGAGGCATGAGGAAAGAGCACCACATTAACAAACACACTGATTTATACCAATTATGATTAAAAAAAAAGTTAAGGAGATATATCAGAAATGTACCTGGTGATCTGTGTATCCCAGAATGCCCTTCATGGGTCCATCAGCTGCGGCCTTCACAACCTTCTTGATGTCTTCATATTTGGCCTGTGGCAAAGGAAAGAGGTTTTATTTGTACTTAAACACAAACCTAGAAGACAGAAGGGTCATAACATGTAATAAGAGTTTAACTAATCATAGCATACATGCTTTATTTATAGAACTTATTTAATTGCTGACAAAACCAGTGGTTAATGGTGTTTAATAAGAATTAAAATAAAATTAGTTTTAAAAAAATATTACAGGAGCTGGCAGATGTGTATTGTAGGGGGGTCAAGATAGAAAGTAATACAATTTCATTGTTTTAGGTTTATGTCCAAATCAGACACTGCTCCTAATTGTATATGTCTGCCAAGATTTACAGAGTGCACCTCTGGGAGATTATTTTCACCAGTGGATTAACACACATTTGATACACTGGTTAGCATTAAGGACAGAAGAATGAAACTACCATGCTTTGTCACCATGAACCGTTTATCATTGTGTACATGATCACACTTCTTAGTTTGGTAAATGTGTTGCTGATTTCGGTCTTTTTCATTGGATTTGTTGACAAGAAGACAAATTCAGAATATCACCACACTTATGCATGAAATAAATGCTTCTCTTAATTGTCACTCACGGGTTTCTCCAGACGGACTGTCAGATCGACCACTGACACGTTGGGGGTGGGGACACGGAAGGCCATGCCAGTCAGCTTGCTGTGAAACATGGGCATTTGTCAGACAAAATCCAAAACTCAATTCACCAGGAATTCTGATTACATCCACACCGCATGTGTTTTGGACACTGACCCGTTGAGCTCAGGAATGACCTTGCCAACAGCTTTGGCAGCACCGGTTGAAGCGGGGATGATGTTCTGGCTGGCACCGCGGCCGTCCCTCCACAGCTTGCCGGAGGGTCCGTCGACTGTCTTCTGGGTGGCAGTGATGGCATGAACTGTGCTCTGATGGACAAAGATGTAGAGGGGAAGAGGAAGTTTAACAGCCACGCCGACTTTGTAAAGTCATGTTGGTGTGTAAATCTGGTTTTATGGAGAGTTTTAATCCTCACCATCAGGCCCTCAATGATGCCAAAGTTGTCATTGATGACCTTGGCCAGGGGGGCCAGGCAGTTGGTTGTGCAGGAAGCATTGCTATGGAGGAATTGAGAAACAGCATCAGCAAGCTGATCATTTTCAAAATAAAAAAGGCAATGTCTCAAATGCAAGTCCATAACAAGACAACACACTTAATGTTAATGAAACGGGGTCAAACTAAAATCTTCAAATTTTAATTTTGGCACCAGATTTGCTGAGATCCTTTCTGATTCTTACCTGACAACCTTGAGGGAGTTGTCGTACTTCTCGTGGTTGACACCCATGACAAACATGGGAGCATCGGCACTGGGTGCAGAGATGATGACTCTCTTGGCGCCGCCCTTCAAGTGAGTCTGAAATGTGTTGAAATCCAATTAATCGTCATTTTGTGTGAGGTCACAACACATTTCATGATGTAGCAAGAAGAATACTATCTGTTGAAGACGGAGTACATACAGAGGCCTTCTCAATGGTGGTGAAGACACCAGTGGACTCAACCACGTACTCGGCACCAGCGTCACCCCATTTGATGTTGGCGGGGTCCCTCCTGCAACAGGCGAGGGAAAAGAAGGCTCAGAGTTACAATACGTGCTCACTTGGTTCTTCCTTTTGCACATGTTTGGGAGATTGAGTTGAAGTTAGCGTGTGTCATTGCATTAAAAGTCTGGATGGGTTTCATTCTAAAAAGGTGCCAGGTGCCAAACGTACTCGTGGAAAACTGTGATTTTTTGTCCATCGATGACCAGCTTGTCACCCTCAATCTTGACCTCACCATGGAAGCGACCGTGGGTAGAGTCGTACTTGAACATGTAGACCTAAAGAAGAGATGAGAAGGAGAAGATGAGAAGGAAAACTCCTGCGACAGCCCTCACCCAAAATGACAGTAGACTGAAGTGTTAATTGACAAGATTATACATTTGGAAATTACACAAACAAACATATTCAAGTTTGATTTTCATCTTTGTCAGATTAACCAAGCCCCTAAAAGATTTTAAGCAACCAAACTTCTCTCAGTGACCCACCATGTACTCCAGGTCGATGAAAGGGTCATTGATGGCCACAATCTCCACCTTCTTGGAGCAGAAACCAGCTCTGGTCACCAGACGACCAATGCGGCCGAATCTGAAAAAACGGAACAGTGTTATTTCATAGTGTGGCCTCTAGGTGGCGGTATGACACCATGCAACTCTGACCAAAGTCATTGAATGAGATGATCAGTAATGTCTGAGAAATGGAGCTGTGGACATAACCAGTCTGAAAAATAAATCATTATTAGGCCTCTGGGTCGACTTGGGTTACTCCACATTATGGTTCAACCCCCCCCCCCCCCATTGTGTGGGATCCAAAACCCGCCCTCCCACTGAGAGACCTGAAACCACCGTTGAAGAAAGGGCAGGGTTCAGGAGGAGGTGCCGGGGGAGGTGTGTGTTCCAGAGCTCATGTCTGCACAGCTCTCACACTCCCCTCTAAGGGGGCAAAAGTCGAAATGAACCTCTAGTGTGGTAATGCCTGTGACGGCAGTGCACTGTTTGATCAGTGGCCGAGTTATTTTTTAACTGCAGGTCCAAAATCCTGGTGCAGATGCACTGTACAGATATACAGGAAGAGGGGGGACTTTTAACCTCAGATTATGTGTTCGATAATATTCAAGTGACGCAGGTCTCCCTGCCACTTGCTTCACATGGCAGAAAAACAATCCACTGTTGAATGACCCCATGACAAAGCCCGTGCCTACATTGTTATCTGCTGAGAGCCAAAGTTCATAGATCAAGAAAAACCATGAGGACAGCTGGTTGACTGTTCACGTGTTGGAGTGTGTGGTCTGTATTATGCATTATTCCTTCTCCTGCAGCCAAATGGTGTCACTATGAATTAATCACAGATACAGCAGTTTGTCCTGCTATTCAGATTGAGTAAGTCAAAACTTATGACTCATCTATTCATTACAAGAATGAACTAAATAAAAATGGAAAATATTGACAGTTTAACCCACAAACTACCTTTGAGACTTCATGTTTTTTTTCCCAAACAGTCCTTCCTTATGTGGCTAAACTCATTTGGACAGAGGCGTTGTTTTGTGAAAGTCAAACTTATATATTGTCCATCATTCATTAACTTTGTGTACTTCCAAAAAAAAAAAGTGTTAACAGCATTGAACCAAGAAAGTCAATCTTATAATCACATGTAAATGCTGTGATGAGAGGGGTGTGACTTTGTGAGCTGTGGGTGCAGGGACTGAGTGAGTCTTCATTCAGGAGATATGGGTTAAACACTTCAAAACAATATAAATTACGTTATAAACAAATTTCATGTAAGGGGATAAAAAAAAATCTCTTACCCATTGATACCAACTTTCACCATTTTGCCTGGGTTGTTCTAGTCCTGTGGAGGGAGAAACGAGAGGAGAATGTTGGAAAAGAATAATGCTTCCTGTCGTATACCGATAAACCAAGATTTACAGTGGCACACATTTATGATGCCGTACATTATTATTAACTTGATAACAGACAGTTGCTTAGATCGCATGTTTCGATAAGCAAAGAGTTCAAAAGAACACATAAAGGTATTCCCCTGATAAGTTATCTGTGACCACAGTCCAAGACTATGTCAAGGAACATTTGCAGCCTGCAGCTTTGGTTTTTTTGGTCCAAGTTACAAGATAGGGAACCTCTCCTGCAAGTGTAGAAATTACTGTCAACAGAAAGAAAAATCCAATTTCATACCTTCAAAAGTTAAAACTCACATTCAAAGCAAGAACATGAACTCAAAAGACCTGATTCACTCTAAAGTGAAGCTCAATCAAGCCCATGCACATTGTCCCCAGGTGATCTGAATCTGCAGCCTGTCGCTGAGGCCCTGCAGCTGCCACACTCTCAGTGAAGCCATTCGTTTACTGGAGGTATTTACCGTTTGTGAGATGCTTCAGTCTGTCTTGCGACTCCGGGTGTGAGTGGGGAAGAGCAAGGTTCAGCTGTCAGCTTTTATGATTGACCAGAGCTCGAAGCCACACCCCCCGCACCATGGTCTCCGCTCCTCGCCCCGCCCCCCTCTGAATGTCAAGGTCGTCGGCCTGCAGAGAGGCATGCGAACTGGCCCTTGCCACTACACTTTGTGTGACCCAAACAGCCGAGAAGTTCCTCTGTTGCTGCTAATTATAGGCGCAAAACTGTTTAATTTACATCATATCAGTCCCAGCTCCAGTGCCATCGGGCCTGACTTGTGTTGTCACCTTTAAGAGGCAGAAGATACAGATACTCAGCTATGAGGGTTCTCATATAGTGGGGTGAAAAAAAGAGTTGGGTCTCCGAGTGACCTTCTCAGTAAATACAGACACACAGTGGGAGCAAGCGAGGGATCAAATCTCTGTCTTCTGACTCTGACATTTAATGTCCAAAGACCATGACCCTTCACTTTCAGCCGCTCGCCGCTCTCCTTCTCTGCCTCTCCATCATCTGAGCAGAAGTCAAAAGTTGAGCCTCGGTTACTGAACATATGATCATTACGCATGTGCAGAGGCGGTGCCTTCAATATATCGGAGTCAACGTTTTTCTTCTTCAGTTTCTTTTTGAAACTGAAGAAGAAAATGTGAATGCAAAAATTGAAAGACACCTTACCTTGCCTGAATGGAAGTGCTGCATTCAAGGTCCCGACAATGTGTCATGCTGCTGCAAAATTTATTGTCTTAGTTATTATTCACATTATTCAAGTCCCAGCAATGTCAGTTTCTTTCCTATTCTTTTTTTCTCTCTTTTTTGGGGAGTTTTGATTCATTTGTCAGGCAACAGCATTTCTTTAAACCACGAGCAATCCCGGACATATTATAAAATGTTAAATCTGAACAATGGGGATGTCAGTTAAAATCATGCAGGTTGAATCCTATTGGAAATGTCTCTCTTGGCCTCAGCACCGGTTAATCCCGACTGTCAATGGACACCTTACCCATGGCTTTTGCTACGTGTCACCAGAGCAAACCAAGAGTGTGCTGCACGTTTTGTATCTAACAGGACCAAAGATGACATCTAGTAACTTTTTTCCAATGCAGCAGAATGTGTGATTAAAACATATGGTGCTGCAGGCGAGCAGACATGTCACTCTGCACCAAGACGGGTTACGAGTGCTGCTGTGTTTTATGGCTGCAGTCCAATGGTCCAGGCATAGCTGAACTACCACAACCCTGAGTGTGTGCATGCCAGTCTCGGCCTCTGCTTTGCAGCTTAAGGTCAAAGAGGGGAAGTAAAGGTCAGGCTAAGATTAGACGCTGGCTGGCAAGTCAACTTTTGGGCCATGTTATATGTTCAGTACCGTAAATGCGGCTGCACGGAGATCACATGTTCTCTCTTTATCACAACAGCCAAACTCTACGACCCTTTGTAGTGGTTCTGATGTGAAAGTGACAGAAAAAATAAACCACTGTATATCAGGGGAAATTTGCATTTTTGTTCAGTAGTATGGTCCCTGTTTTTTTGTTTTAAGCACTCACACAAACATTTTCTTTAACTAACTATTTATCTGCTGGAAATATAGGTATATATATATATATATATATATATATTCTTATAACAGTTTACTTACAGAAAGAAAGTGCAGTAACATGTCTGAATTTCAGTTTAGTGATCTGTGCACAGTCATGTGAGAAAGTAAAAATGGACGTCAGCCACATTTAAACAACATGTATCCTGTGTTGCTGTACAGAACAAAGTCCAGAGGGCAGTTTTCATGATAACAGATAAACAAAAAATAGACCCAGACTGCCATCTAGTGTTGTGGAACTGCATCTGAAGAGTTAATAACCCCAAATCTAAAGAATATTCAAGTTACAATGTTGTAAAACTGTACAAGCAGGAAGTCTTTAAATTGGAGTGTTAATCAATGAATGTCTGACATTTTTTTGCTTGATAAATTGAATTGAATCTTTACGATAGAACATTTATTCAGAGTGTCCCAGTTCTTTCCCCCCCCACATGAATTCTGAAAAAAGCTGATCATATCTTGTTCTCAAACTGGGCACATTGCTGGTACAAGCACTGTCAGTGCGACCATTAAATATACAGTTGCATCATATTAATATATACATATTCTATAAATATAGAGCATTATCTGATAATAATCATTATCTGATTAAGATGCCAGAATATTTATTTCCACTTCCGTGAGATACTTTGCCCTGGGATCTTGGCTCCAATGCCAAGATTTAATACATACAGCTGTTATTTTGAATTGGCCGCAAATAGTCCAGGAAGACTGGGGAAGAAATGTAACCTTCTCGAACAGTCACCGGAAGATTTAATAATAAAAGACAGAGTTAAAAGGCAGTATCTGTCAGGAGAATTTAAAGCTCTGCTTTGAAGGACAAATTGAGATGACGCATATCAATAGCGAATGAACAAACTGGGATGGAGGTTTTGGGGATTGCAGTGAATGATGGATCACATGATCATTTAAATATCTGTGAGCAAAAAAAAAAGAAAAAGGAAACGGCACGGCAAATGACATATTGATTTATTCATGCAAATCATAAGTAAACATAGAAACCGATCAGCAGGAATTACAGGTGCCAACACTTTTGGGACATTGATGTCCACTACATCTGATTTGAACACAGTCCTCTGGCCATAAAACATCGAAACACCTTTACATTAACTGTACGCGCGAGAAATACACAAAGTGCCAATTTACCTAAAACAAGCCTGACAATCAAAGATGACCATTTGATGGAAACACACTGCAGTTCGCATGATCTAATAATCAGTTTTAACACAAACATGTAATAGGCTACAGCTGCTCTGTTAAACAGCCACAAGAGTGTGAAGCATTTGATCTACGCTGGATGAAGTTTATACCTCACTACATGTCGTCTACAGGCATGTGAACATCCTTCCCTTCAGGTGAACGCCTTCGCAGGTGTTCTTCCCCACAATCTAAGAAGGATGTCGTCAGTCTTTATTTCTTTCCTCTCTCCACTAACAGCCCAGTCCGCTCATGGACCCGATCCGATCCAGTTTCAGCCCAAAGCATCCCCGGTTCCACCCCCGCCGTGACCTCTCCGGCTCTGCACGCTTCTGATTGGCCAGGGCGCCTTTCAGCAGGCGCACCCAGGGGGTCTCGGGCTGCGTTTGTACATCAGCCCATTTGGGGTACTCGGCCGCCTTGACCCCCGAGGAGAAGGTGGACTGCTCCTCTGGTTGGCTGTTCAACAGATTCTCTAGGTCGTCCAGGGTCAAAAGGTCATTGTAGCGTTCCAGAAACTGCTCCATAAACTGCGGAGTGGAAAGAAAAGAGAAGATAAAATGTAATTGTCAGGGAGTGTAGGAGGTAGAATAATTCAATCAGTGATACATTTCATTACTCTCCCTTCCTTCGGGACTATTCTCTTGTATCCGCTACCAATCCACTCCCAATCCTCCTGATTCTCTCTTTTTCTTTCTTTTCTATATCTCCCCCCCCCCCCACCCTTCCTCCCAGTGTACCTGCGTGGCATCAGGAGAAGGACGCAGCGAGCGAGCCTCCGTGATCTCCAGGGGTGTCAGGAGGAGCAGAGTGGCACAAAGCAGCACAGGACACAGCATGGCAGCAGAGATGAGGAGTAGGAACGACTGGTGCAGGAAAACAGGAAACGCACTGGCTGCCCGAAAACACATTCAATTATATGGAAAAATTTAAATTACTTATGCAAAAAAAAAAGAAAAATATTCAATATACACAAATACTTTTTGTATAAACTATGTCAAAATATTTTTTTTTTATATAAATTATAGTACTGTATCGAACCGGTTTATCAGATCCCCAATGAGTTTATCTTACGTACTTAATTTTTATATTTGTTAATCTAACATTTGTTCATTTACTATACAGATAAACTAAACTTCATACAGAAGCAATTCCTCATAAGTAGTTTATATAGAACGAGCCGGAGAATAAATTGCAGCCTCCCCAGCAAGATAAATTATTAGAATAGTAAATTGTTCTTAATTTATAAGGTTAGTGTTTCAAAAAATAAAAAATAGCTGAGATCCCTTGCAGAGGATTAAATAATTTTTATACTAATAATAACAGCTTAATGAGACATATCATGTACTGTATATATTATAACCAGACACAAGGTTGCTGGCTAGTTTGATCCAGTACGATTTGTGGAAAATAAAATGTTTGGTTATAGAAACTACGTAGCTATAACCAGTGTAAATTGAACCTCACTCATAATTCTTTGGAAAATAATTATTGTTATAAAGGATCCAGAGCGAATAACTTTGGTTTTAAAACAAATATTAAAAAAAGTAAATCTTGAGTGCTCACCTGTTGTCTTTTCTCAGAGCTTCTGAGTGTCTTGTGCTCTCACAGACTCTTCTCCATCTCCCTCGGTCTCAGTCTCTGGGCTACCTCTCACTTGTTGGCACCTGCCTGGAGCATCACTATCTCACTCGCCTGACTCCTCCCACTCTTCGCTCTGTGATGGAACTGAAAGGATTTTCTTCCCCCTGTCGTCTGTCCTCTTGGCAGGATTCTGGATGTTGAGCCATCAACTGGGATGCTGCAGGGGTTTTGTAGAGCAAGAAATGACCGCCCCCCCCCCCCAACCACCCACACCATCCCCTTTCTTCCTCCACATCTTTCTTTCTTTGGAGTGATGTCATTGCCTTGGAGCGTGATTGTCATTGCCAAGGTGACTGTGTACATTGTGCACCATACCGATGCCACTGCACAAATCAAGGTCAGAGGCCAGCAGCCAACCAGCGCTTTGTCAGTGAGACCAGTGAGTTATGAAGTGACCTGGCTCGATTCACGTGTTTTATGTCACGACTTAATCTAAATGATACATTTGCCATGTGGCAATAATGCTCCTTGTGCATGTTGGCCTGCCTTCTCTCCCCTTTGTCTCTGCAGTCTTTCCCAGCATGCACTGACCTCCCATCTCTGTTGGGTTACTTACAGTCTGTCAGTGCCATCTGCTCCCTGTACCCCCTGCCACCAAATTACAATACAAGCAGTAGCTGCGCTATCCAACACACAGACCTCAAAGTTCAGCAGCCTCTAATTTTTTCAAGTAAATAAACCCCTGCAATTACACGTGCATCAGACACTGGCCAGGGATTCATTTCCAGCCGTCAATTACATCATTGATGATTTCTTTCCTAATTCAGGCATCAACGTTTTCATTCCCAGGAAGCAGAATTCATCTTTGAAAGCACTAAAAGTTAGAAACAGCCCAAATCTCCTCGTTTGTTCACTTGGCGCCCACTGGATACATTTAAACCCAACTGCTAGTGCAACCATATTGATAGCCCGCTGCTGGAAAAGTGTTTTTACATAACATATCAATCACATACAGAAAGGCACCCCTCTCATCTTTTCGGAGAGGACAACGTGTGGGTGAGGGAGTGGGCGAGGAGAGAGATTAGCGACGAGGGGAGCGGAGGGAGGAGGGGGTTAAACTGCCGTGCGTGTGAGGTTAGTGAAGAGAGGAGCGCTGTAGGAGGAGAAGTAGGCAGTGGAGAGTAGGAAGAAGAGAGGGAGGGAGAAAACGGAGCAGCCAGAGAGACGGGGGAGACCTACAAAAGAGATTGATTACACGAGAACAGAGGCGGCCAACTATGCAACAGCAAATGTGTCAGACAGAACAAGAGGGCGAGAAAAAACAACAACATGATTGCAATTAAGGCAAAGTACGCCCTCCCACCTCTTCTGATAAAAATCTGATATGACAGAACATGTAAAGAAAAAAAAAGGAAATTCAGGACAACAGTGGTGAGCCATGTGGGGAAGTAAGACTGTCTGGGCAAGCTGTGACAGCCAATGAAACACTGCTGTCCAAACACATAATACAAACAGACATTCAAAGCTGTGTGTAAAGATGGTATAAATTTACTTGACATGACCCAGAAGCTTACACCCAACTCTTCACACGGGCTGGTGTCAGATTCTGGGAGAGCGAGAGAGTGACAGCTCACACTGAGACAGACGAGGAGGTCTTATCAAAACCAGAAACCAGGTTTATTAAAAGTCGTCTCGAGTCTACGTGATTAGATACATCAGTTTACATGAGTATGGTGTTAAGTAAAAGTATCTTTAAAAATATACAAGAAATTAAAAATATTTAAAAAAAGTAAAAACATAAAAATGCAAAGCTTCATTTCACATAAAAGAATTAAAAGACAGAAATAAAGATAAATACAAGGAAAAAGAACATCAGTTTCTGAGGCGAGCTCGTCTGGATGTACGGGCGATGGGCGTCGTCACTTTAGGCGTCTCACTATCCGCCATTACAGCATCTGATGAAAGAAAAATAGATTCAATTTATGATGGAAACAAGCGAAAAGGCCACTGAGCTTTTTTTTATTTTATTTTTTTAATTCGACACTGAACTATTGCAATGAATTGTAATGAAATCCAAGAGCATAGTCAAAGAACAGTGATATGGATTTAGTTTTTTATCAGTTTAAACAGATATATCTTCGGGTTAGCGTTGTTGCAACGCACAGGTGACTTAAGGCAACTGAGGTACATCAGTCCTAAATCTTTGGGAGGTTTGACTCGACCCAGTGGTCCAATCACTGAGTTTTGCAGAATTGATCAAAAGTGTTTTACTGATTTGCCTTGTCAAAAATGACGAATTCAATTCTACATATAACATAATTTAAAGAAAATTCCTAACTGATCTTTTATCTGTCAAACTTCCTTAAGCTACAGCTTCTAAAATATGAAGGTATGTTGCTTTTCATGATAGTAAACTGAACAGAGCTGTGAAGACACTTTGTGCTATAGAAAACTGTGATGGACATTTTTCACCATTTTCTGACAATTTAATTAACAAACCTAACAATGACATCAAGAAAATTGTATCATGAATCAATGATGAAAATAATTGATTTTTGTTTTCATTTTTTAAACCTCTCTCTCAGCTGAGAGAAAACCATGTTAAATTCTATTCCACGCATTATGGTAAATGAATTAAGTGCACTCACCCTCCTCCTCCTCCTCCTCCTCCTCATCACTGCTGAAGGTGATAACAGGTTTCTTGGACTTGCACGATTTCCGAGGCGTCACAAAGCTGTCATCACCGTGGCTGGAGGTTGAAGGCTTTGTTTGGCCTGTGTCAGTGAGAGACAAATGTTTGATTTGTCATAATCAAATTTGCAACCATCAGGACCTTTTGAAAGTCAGAGCCAGTGAGCACCGACCTCTCTTGGTCCTCGAACGACCTCTGGCGGGCAAAGGTGTACGCATGACCGTCTTCTCAGAGGACCCATCTCCCTGGTTTTCCTCTTCCATCTCAGGGCTTTCTACGTTCTCCAGCCCCCGTGTGTGAACCGCCGTCAGCCGCTTTTCAAACTCATCTACCTGGGCCTGGCAAACAAAGTCACCATCAGTAAACACTAAGGAAAAATGAAAAGGCTACATTAAAAACATATTTTAACGGGAGTATATTGTACCTTAAACTGAGGTTTGGCCCCACGACGGAGCTTGGCGGTGATGGAGAGTAGAGGCTGGTAAACTCCAGGTTCAGTCAACTTGTCACTGTAACACTCCCAGCACTCCTGCAGCCTCTTAAACCCACGCTCGCACATCGACAGCAGAGACAGAGACATGGCCAAGTCGCACCACTGACGCTCCGTCCTGAGGAGAGAAGTGGAATGGGAGTCATCGGAATTAGGGACTAAACTGGATTTGAAACTATGTGAAGTGCATAGAAATTAGAGATCCTCAACAAAAAAAACTCATTAGCTCATTACTCATGAGTCTGGCTTCGCCCTGGCATTTGGACCAAATCTCATTTTCCGGGAACCTCCTATATCTAAATTCACTTTGCTGTTCTTTAATATAAAATGCCCTTCCTGTGAGCTCTCGGGTACGGATGGAGTATGAGTCAGAGGCAGACTGAAGCCTAGCAGGGCCAATTGTTGGTCTACACTCCTCAGCTGTATGTGAAGACAGTTTCCATGACACAATGAGTGAAAGAGAAGGTATCAGACTGGAGGTGACAGGTGAACTGAACTGTAAACTCAATGTAATTGTGGATCTCTCTTCACCCAGTAATTACCCACAAGTCCACCCCTGCATTTTACACAAATGATATACTACTAGATGGACTAGATAGAAGTGAGCTGGGAAACAGTGGGAGAGAGAAGAAACAAAAGATACAGGTCAGAGGTGTGAAGATGGGAAGTAGGAGGAGGAGATGCACTCACTTGGCAGTCCTAAAGCGTTGACACAGTTTCTCCACTAGAGACTCCGTCTGCCTTTCCTTGGTGATGTAGGAGAACAGCTGTCTGAAAACACAAACAAGACAGCATCTAAACACAAAGCTCTCAGAAAAGCAAAGACGTCAACTTTCCCCTGAAACGCAATTTTCCCAGGAGCCTGCAGAGGATGGAAAAAGGCAGCAAATGGGGAAAGACGCATACTGTGAAGCTGTGCAACTCACTTCATGATGGTGTTGAAGTCCTCTGCGCTCATGCCCCTCTCTGGATCAGACAGGCGACTGATGATGTCTGGGAGCAGGTTGTAGATCGCGTTGTCCTGATGGGGAACAACAATGACAGCCTTAAAAACCTGCCCAATTATTCAGGCTACAGTGAGGCTAGGTGTGTGTTAGTGTGTGTACCTTGGTGGCCAACTCATTGAAGAAGTTCAGGGCGAGGCTGGTAATGTGCGGCTTGGGGTCTATTAGTAGCACAGCCACCTCGCTGACTTGACCTTTGACCTTGAGCACATCCTTAAGCACCAGCTGAGTAAGAACTGTCACAGCCGTCTGCCTCACTGAGGGAACCTCATCACTGAGTCTAGAAAAGAAAAGGTCACCAAATTACCGTCAAGTTCACCATCCGTCTCTTTGGCACCGAGACTGAGCCCAACACTACAGCCATCTTATCATTTCAAATTAGCTCGCCACCATAGTACCATTTGCTAATAAACGCTACATAACGATTAGATGGAGCTAATAAGAATATCACAAGTACTTGAACATAAACTGAAATCTTAGATTAAAATGGGAACAAAAAGAAAACCCACAACAGTCTTAGTGTGAGTGATGGGAGTCTCACACACAAAAAAAGGTTATGTTGTATCTGAATTTAAATAGTTTTGTTATTTGTCTTTTGGTCCAGTATTTTTTTTTACTGATTTGAAATGGATGAGGCAGAGTTTGTCAAAATGTTGATGTCACCAATCACATTTCAAATATGAAGATTGTTGTAGAGTCCTGTGTATATGTTGCCTGGTCACTGTCAATCAACATTGTGCTCAAACCAGATTAACTGATCCCCGAACCCTAACTTCATTATGACAAATGATTTCTCCCCCACTAAAACAATGTAGTTATATAAGTCAAATGTCATTATGAATATTTTCTGTTATAGAGAATGATAATAATAGGATTTTGAAACTAAGTTGGCAGTAGTTATAATGAAAATTACATTTCATCCTGAGGGGAACATGAACATACACTTCAGGACAATCCATTCAATACTTTTTTACATTTACCTAAAAATCACAAGTGTGAACCTTATGGTGGCGCTAGATAAAAGTCAGAGGAAAAAGAAAGTCAACGTGCTGATCCATCCAGTGGATGTTGAGATGTGTCACTTGTTTAATAAAATCTTTGACCTGCAGGTGGTGCCAGAGGTAACGTCTAAAGGATTCAACCTCTGAGGAGCCAGAGTATCTGTATAAAATGTACTTGACTGACAGGCCTACACTGCCATTCCTCGAACACTGTTAGCATGTAAATGTAAGAGGAGGTAAGCACCTTGCCACCCATGCATTTGCCATTTTCCTATCCTGGTCAATTAAGTTTTCTGTAAGACCTGGAATTAGCCAGAACGACACTGGAACCAAACAACGGCAACAGCCTTGGTTGAGTACAATGGGGTTGGACGGGCTGTGGCAGGGCAATCTGATCGTATCCTGAGACCCATTTAGATTCACCCTCATCCAAAACCACCGAACAAAAGAAACTCATTAACCATTTCTCATTTGTGCCAGAGAGCAGGACTCCTGGCAGAGGATCAGACACTTGTACATGGCACTTCCACATAGCAATGCAGCGGCTTACAACAGTGAGGAATGGGGTAATTAATTCTTAATACGCTTATCAGGAGACTCCAGGACTGCAGCCTGGAGAACAGTGGAGGTGTTTGTGTGTAGGGGACAATTAGGAGACATTATGAAATGCTTATCAGGTAGAAAACACTGCGAGGCCGGTGACGCATTATAATAAGAACAGAATGTTTTACACGTTGGAAACACCTAAATGAGAACATTATCAATCACTACAATTAAAACTGCACTTCCTCAAACAGAGAAACTTTAGCTGCTGGGTTGGCTGTAGGGAACCGGTGTAACTTTGTGCAGGAGAAACAGATAGAAACTATTGAACGTTATTAAATTTTAATTGTACCTACAAGTGTAAACCCTTTGGACTTCCCCCGAAATTATTCCCTTCTGCTCATTCAACCGTACTATATAATTACAACATACTAGTCATTGGTTCTAGCAACACACTAGACATTAAGTTGTTCGTTGTCGTAAAGTGCCCTTGTCACTGACAGTCTAAGGCTCCACCCCAGTTCAAGAGAAATGGGGTGGAGGGGTGTCTCTACAGGCCATGAAGTGCTGGCCAGTTCCCATGGAAACCGCAGAGGTCAGGGTACAAGGCAGATATCAGAGTTGTGCCATCATAGATCGTTTCAAAATTTGTTCCCACTACATTAAAAAGTCGTAATGGAAAGAGTAAACTTTTCCCATCATGTGGCTCAGTGGAGCATTTTGACAGCAGCAACACTTCAGTGGCTGAAAGGAGCAACGCCGAGACGTGGTGGTGGGATCTAGATGATGACGGCTCGAGTGTACGAGCATAAGAGGGATGTTGGCGGAGAGTAAACGGTAATTTACAGTACACCCACTCGGCTCCTCCAGCAGGCATAGGTTGTTCTTTATAATCTTGGGAGGAAGAAATAAAACAAATCTACGGATATCATCTGAATGCGCCTCTAATTGAAAGAAAATCCATTTGTGAGAGTGGATAATGAGTACGGTAACACATTTATTTGACATCATCAGGCTGATCAAATAAATTGTGTCATTACATTACCTGGCATAGAGATTCTGTGTCCAAGGCTCCAAAATGTTTGGGAATCGTACAGTGAGGTCTCCGAGGGCTATTACGGCATTGGCCCTGACAACAGGAAGAGAAGAGCGCTCCAGCACCGTGAACATGAGACGGACGTTCTCTTCACACACCGATGGGCTGGAGGCATAAAGACATCACAGCATTAAAGGTTATCAACAAACCATTCAGCACAGTCCACTCAAAGTCATTTGTAAGACAAAAACAACACAACAAAAAAATATTTTCATTCATCTGCAAGTTAGTTTGTTTTTTGTTTTGGTCCATAAAATGTCAGGAAACAACAGATTTACACAGCCCAAGCAGACGCATTCAAATGGTGTGAACCAGCGACTCTTTTGGCACTTTACTTTATGGACTAACATCGTTGTGGAATATTGTCTTGATTATTGATTGTGTCAACTGATAAACAGATTAATCAACCATACAGGCAGTGTGTTTACCTTATCATCATGTACTGAGAGAGAGCCAGACAGGCAGCAGTGGTGAGCTGTGGGTGGGAATAGCGTCCCGGGGAGCTGCAGACTTTCACCAGCAGGGGAAGGAATGCACACAGCAGGTTCTCCTCTAGACGGAGAGAGAGAGGAGCGTGGGGAGAAGATGTTTAGTAGGTAATATATGGAAATACAGTTCAAGATGAATCTATGAAGAACTGTGTATTGGATGGTGAAGGCTGGGCTTAAAATACAGTTTAAGGTGGGGCAGTAAAACTAAAGACAAGACATTTTTTTTTACCAGCCATTAATTCAGTCTCGCAGATCTTTCTGATGAGTTCAGCCTCTGTATCTTCAGCGGAAGCGCCAACCAGCCCAAGCTCCTCCTCCATGGCACTCTCATTGGCTGTTTGCTGTTGGAAAACAATCAAAGCTTTATAAAAAACCAGCCACTTTACTTTTCAGTTTGACGGAGGTAGCGGGAGTCGCCACTCATTTCGGAAATACATTCTTAAATCACTCAAGGCAGTAGTGTTGGATATCACTGAAAGCTGGTGACATTTTAAGTTTGACTTAAAACTCTGAATTTTGTTTTATGTCACTCAGCTTGGTTATCTATGAGAAAATGTAATATAAATGATTTAAACTAATGGAGGAGACAATTATCTTCCTGTCCCCTGATGGGTTGAACAATGAGCCATCACTCATCTGACAGTGTCACTAAAATAAATCTCATCAAGTCATCCTGCTGAGACGAACAGAGGGAAGTTCATTTATAAAAGTATCTGCTACTTTTAACAGGCAACTGACATCAAGACCAGGAAGCTTTTGCCAAATTTAAAAAAACAACAACACATCTGATTAAGCTCTAGTACTGTGACAAAAGGTTTTCATTACCAATTGTTGGATTTGTTGTTTTGTCCTCACCTCCCTGGGGCCCGAAATAAATATTCTTGAGTCATGTAAACCATTTTACACCATTATCATTCCTTTTGGCAGGGCCCTGTGTATAGCGCCAACTACTGTATATACAGATGGGTGCCCAATGGCTTATCACAAGTTCTCATTGAGAAGAGTCAGAGGAGGCTGAGAAAGACACATACAGCCACCAGGCTAATGGTGCCACACCCCTCCTCCTTTTCTTTTACCCCTTATTTGCATGAATTTTTCAAAGCAAAGGAGAACTTAAATCCCTGCGTACAGTCTGTACAGAAGCTGTGCACAAGTCTCTGCTCCTCCTTACCTTAGCTTTGCTGGATGGGCCCTTTAACTTCTCCTCCCTCTCCTCGGTAACTCCTCTCCTCCTCCGGAGCTCAGCACTCACACTGCGCTCCAGGTGAGAAATCTGCCAGAAGGCCACGCAGCCACACAGAGACAACAGCTGGGCCAGACACACACAGTTCACTGCCAGACACAAAGACAAGTGCACACAGGTGATTAGGTGTATATTGACAAAGCTAGAGGCACTGTACACAGTGTGTCAATGTAGACAACAGATAATGTCATTACACTTGAAACTAAAAATGTCTCCTTTAGAAAGAGACACGATGGGACTCACCTTGTTCATCTTGCTCATTGGACTCTTGAGATCCATCTTGACTTTGGCCAGGATCTCTGTTGACCTCCCCGCCTTCTACGATCTGATCGAGTAAGAGGCGAGCACTGCGCTGGAGCAGCCGGGAGCACAGCTGGTCAGGAGATTCAGCCAGGAAGTAGATGACACGGACGGCCTGTTCCATGAAGCTCTGCCAGTAAGGGTTTTCCATCACCACACCTGTGGGAAGTACAAACAGATGTCATTGTAAGAAAAGGTGAGTGGTAAAAGCAAAGAGAGAAAAACAGAGTATTTATCAGGATTTACCTTCAGCGAGGGCCTGTGTGAGGCAGGTGAAGAGCTGATGGTCCTGGGGCAGTCTGAACGGAGCACCTTTTGATAGCTGGTGGAAATGAATGATATAAACATCGAGTTATTCTCCTCTGTTTCTCTTCTCCGCTTCTGAGATTACCAAAAAGCCTTGTTTCTTATTTAAAAAGGGACATATTTCATGTCTTATTATATGGAATATGGATGAACACATTCCTTTTGTAACAGACTCCTTTTCTGCAAAGAAATGGTCAAAACAAACATATAGATATATCTGTATATTTCTGTGTGAAAAGTACACAAATCAGAGGCATGGATGATATACAGTATTAGAATCAAACCAAACTTTGCTGTAGCCGGCTCATGACACATGCCATCATTTCAAAAATTATTAAGCAATTCCCTCTATATAAATTTTAAATAAAGTACATAGCTGCTTTTTAAAGTATGTTTCTGAGTCATTATAGGAGGCTCAGTGTCTCCAGGATTCCAGGCGGAATATTACATTTAAAACAATTTTTATAAGATTTTGAACCTTTTGACACTGTAAACCCAAATCCTTAAGTCAACTAGGCCCTTTCATTATGGTTTATATTTTCTTACCCTGACATGATCAGTGATGCTGCAGATGGTTATAACTGTGTCTCTGGCCAGAAGGAAGTCTTCAGTCACTTTTTCTCCGAGAGCCACGGAACAAAGTGTGTCCAGATTGCTGAGAACCACCTCCCTCTCTGCCCTGGTACATTCACATAACAAATAGACATTTTTAAAAAAGAGACAGTTTATTTTATTCCCAAATGATCATGCAAAGTAAGGTAATAACATCTCTGCCCTATATTACCCTGACTACTGTGTGAGGGCTTTGCCAGTGTTAGGCTGCTGACGAGATAATGCGAGTAGGAGGACGGGTTAGGAGAAGCGCATGAGATTTAATAGGTTATGAATGCTGCTGGCTGGATGAAGAGAGGCAGCAGCGTGGGTGGACTGCAGATAGTCTCTCTTTACTCTCACTTGCTCGCTCTTCCCTAAAGCAGTGGCATTCTTTGAGGTAGATTGAGGGGGAATACTAAAAACAAAATACATATATTCAGTGAAATGCACTGGCAAGGAGCGTAGTTGTGGTCGTGACTTCGATTACAATGAAGAGGAGCTGAAGCCGGGTTTTTATTCTGACAAATGAGAGGATTTGCTGAATGTCAAGTAGCGGAGGCAGGACCAGAATCCAAGAGAAAGTGCATTTATTCAGTCAACTCAACTTTAACACAGAGCCATAGATTTTTTCCCCACGGCCAACCAATAAATTAATGTTTTGTTCGACATCCCCACCTGCAGTGTGAAGTGTGTGCAAAAGAGATCAGATCATAATGTGGATGGAATAAGAACATGAACACACAAGGAGTGACGGGACTGAGTAGTATTCTAGAAACAAATCATGTTTCTCAAGTACAGTGCATGAGTAAATCAGTAGTTAGAAGGTTCCTCACATGACTGAATTTTACATTTCCCCTGCTTAAGCACAACAATTGTACACTCACTGTGACCACTTATGTGTTATAGAAAACAGAGTGGGACGGGCTGTGACACACTGGGCTGCCCCTTTGGAGCACACTAGCACACTATGAAAATAACGAGCCAGTCAAAGGCAAGAAAATGTGAAACCCTTATATTTAGTGACTTTCATGAATCCCTTTCTTATTCATTTGAATAAGACAGTAATTTCCTAGGAACATACTGAAAGTGGTCTGTGTCTTACCTTGCAGCCATGCCCAGTAGTAACACTGCAGCTCGCCTGTTTAAGGCTGAAGTCTCTCGTTTTCCAGTAAACCTCTCCCACAGGACCTGCACTACAGTGGACTGGAGATTACTGCCAGTGCCAAAGAACTCCTGCACCTACAGAGATAAGTTTGAGTGGTTAAAACTCCTCGCAGACCTCGGATAAAACTACAGTATTCATTTTATGGTTATACGTTACAAATTCTGCACAAATGTGTTTCATCAGCTGTCCATCATAAAAGAGAAATGAGGCAAACGATGGTGATGGCAGCAACTCACTATTTCCTCAAGACATTGGATTGTTCCCAGTGAAGCATCCACCATCAGCTCAGAGAGACTGTCCACAAGAGTCTGGGCTTTCATCCTAATAAAAGACGTGACAGCAAAAACACATCTCTTGAAATGCAGAACAATATGGTATGCACCACTGGATTTGGCTCAGTTATGTTCACGTTTTTAGGAAAATGCACCAAAAAAGGCTGATCAAGTATTTTTTTTTTTACAAAGCTTTTATATTCGCTGAATGTTGCGTGAGCTTTATTTTACTTATTAATGTTAACCAGCAATCCAGACAGACTTAAGTTTCTGTAGTCCTCACAGGAGACAGGAATCAAGTCACATTAAAATGATCTGAAGTCTTTTATTAATACACTAGGAGCTGGACAGGACATGCACTTGTTTTAAGTATGGACTCTTCGTTCTGTAAAAGTATGTTGTACAGACCTGATGGTGTCTCCCTGAGGGTTCAGATAGAGGCGCCTGTAGGCCTGAACCACAGCATCTTTAATGGCAGTGTCAGTTGACCAGACGAGAGGCAACATCTTCCTCACTCCACTGACAGAGTTGGCAACACTGAATTCACACACTGTCACGCAGAACTGCACAGCCTCCTGGACGACTAAAAACACCAACAACAAAAAAAAATCATGTCATTACTGCGTATTGTAATAATTACTGCGTATAATTACTGTATTTTTGTTTGATAAAGTTTTTCAATGTGGCGAAATACTGCATGCTACCTGAAGTGGTCTTCAAATAGAGCATGGTGTTGATAACGGAGATTGCTCTCTCCACTTGTAAGGCGAAAGTTTCTGTATCTCTCAGGTACTGCACCAACATCTCCTGCTTCTTCAGCTCCCCGTCTGCCCCCTCTTTCTGTGGGGTAGGTGGCAAGTTCTGGCTGAGCTCAGCCGTGTTCTCATCAGAGCCTGAGGAAAAACATTTGCGGCCGGATAATGTTAAGTATTTTCAGTTTCAGTCGAGAAGGAAATAATACAGGAATCCATCCAATAAATCCTCTTTCCATTGCTCCTTGATTACAGAAATTATGTTGAGGCTGCTCTCTTCACTCTAAGGCTTTTAATGTAAGTAAGGCAGTACATTTACATTAAGGAACTAGAATGGTATTCATTCGTTCGCACACCATCCCTGAAGGACCAACAGTCCCCTTAGATTCAATCAAGCTGCACTAAAATGCAAACACTCAGATATTGGTTCCCTAAATATGTATTTTTTTACCAATCAAGATTCATGCATTATTTTCAAGTCAAAATATGCAATGTTAAAGAAAGTGCTAAAAAAAATTGAAAATGGATCAGCCACTTTTCTGGATTGGCGCCAATCCTTAGATTTGGGGTAATAAGCAATCAAATGTTGTACGCTGGTCTTTTTTGCTGTATACCAATCTCGCAGGGCTATTTTATGTACAGTTGTATGGAAATGTTGTGGCACCCCCGATGTACTTAGTTTATCCGAAGACAACCAACCAATCCTGACTTGAATATTATTTTTAACAATAAAATAGCAGGTTTCAAGTTTTTAATTCATGGTGCAGTGATTAGCATACACAAAAAAAGTGTATGGTTATATTTTCAATTGCATAATCACTGAGGTTATGCACGTTAGACAGAAATTCATTATTAAACCCCTTCACAAAATTATGAGACAGACTTCAACTAAAGGTGGCATTCTTTATTGGATTTTAGGATGAATGTTGTTTCCTTTGAAGTTGTGTTGCTGATATGTGCCTTTAAAAGCCTGTCAACGTTTAAAATAGGCAAGAAAACCCCAGATCAGAACAGGCAATTCACATGTACGATTTTAGGTAGTATGTTCATCAATTGATTTGAACAAGTTATTGATTTCTCTAAAGGATTGATAGCAACTTTTGCCACAGACTGAGGTGGTCTGACAGTTGTACAACTGCAGCATATTGTTGCTGGACGTTATTCATCGTACTCCTCCACTGTCACATTGTGTGATGAAATACATCAGAATAAAACGGCTGGTTTGAGAAGCAAAGAGTTCTGCCCCAAAATACATTCTGGTCAAGGGAATTATAGGCTAATGAATAGAAATGGCACGCAGGGATAATGTGAAAAGAATTGTATCTTAAGTGTGTTTGGTCTTGCCTCCATTAAGACTTAAAGTGGAGAGCACATTTGATGAGAATCTCTGGACAGAAATGCCTAAAGTGAACTGAGTGCAGGCTTTACCTTTGAAAATCAGAGCCATCGTTTCCATCAGAGTCTCTGGGGTAAGAGTGGACAGAGAGGCAAACATCTCAGACTCAGGGAAGCGGCCGTAAGCTCTTATACAAAGACGCACAGCATTCCTGTGGAGGGGGAACACAAGAGAGATCTAGCACATCAAATTGTTTGATAATTGACAACGGCAGAGAAAAAAAAATAATAATTTGAGTGGTGACAATCAAATCAACTTTTACCCAGCGAAACACGAGTGATTTTCATTACCTGTATTTGTTGACGCGGAGGTACTGAGCCACCATCACTGCAGTGGCCCTGTCGTCCTCTGCTCCTTTTTCTTCTTCTGCATCCCTGTCTTCCTCGTCTTCCTGCTGCTCCTTCTCCGTTTCGCTTGTGGGTTCCAGCTCTGTCCTGACAGTGACAAGCAGCTCAGGCTCCATAGCGGCCCACAGCTCAGATGCTTTAATCACTGCCACTGACGGGAGGGAAAGGAAAAGGTGAAAAAAAAATATATATCTAATCCGACCAGGATAAGATTTTATTTTGTATTTTCCCCATGTGCCACTGTATTCTCCCTTTAATTAGATGCATAAGGTTGTGCTTCTTCTGAAATTATTGATCTGCTAGAGTAGTTAATCTCCTGGTAATCCATAAAAATGCAATTATATATTGAAAGTTGCAGATGTGAGTCTTGAGTTTCAGGGGACCTGGTCTATTTTGGCCTCAGATTACCAAAGAAGCTACTCATGGCTGACTGAATAGCAAAGAGAGCTGGGTGAACTTCTTGCCTTCTCAGACATGCACACACTGCACACACACACACACACACTGTCAGCATCATCCCAGGAATTAATCCACTGACTGTTGAGGAATAATTTAGGTCGAGCTACATCACTGTAGGCAGGCCCTTACAGCAGAGCAGGAATGCTCCTCTGCACTGCCAAGATTACCTGCCAGTCAAGGCAAAGAAGAACCCAGCTCTCATTCAGTAAGCTCATATTCGCCTTGGTCTCATCACTGGGCAAAATGTGTATTTGAAATGAAGATAAAAAAAAAACCTGTCACAGGGTTATGGCGCACCTGGTGCTTTCCCTTCCAGTTTCTCTTTCATCTCTCTGAATTTAGACATTTCTTTCTCCAGCGGTTTCTTCAGATCCGCGCTGCTCAACTGAAAGACACAAATTCATGTCAGACTATGAAAGATGAAAATTTCTTGTACTCCGGTTTTTAATAATGTTAGTTGAAGTTACCTTGCAGCTGTAGGGGTTGTGTGCAATGAAGGCTGCCAACAGCTGGATAGCACTCTTTACTGCATTTATAGATTTGTCCATCAGCCGCCCCACAGCCAGCTCCATCACCTCACTGTACCTACACAAGGGCAGTGCCTAAACAGAGAGATAGTTTGTCTTACCTGGCGGGACTTTAATGCCATATTTTTACAAAAATACTTTGAGTCAGTGAACACACCTTGCTGTTGACGATGCGTGTGTAAACGTGCAACACGCGTGCCCTGACATGGGAGTGCGTGTCATGCAGATGTTCCTGCAGTGTGTCAAAGAATCGGTCACGGTCAGCTTTGCCGGAGTCATTGAGGCTGTCGCCACACAAGACCCGGACAAGGATCTCTCCCAGCACTTCACACACAGCAACACGCATAGTGTGGCTCTGGAAAACAGGGGGACATAGGGAATCAAACTGAATCTAAGCATGTTCTTGTGTCAGTAACATACAACTATGAAATCCTAAATGAGGAATGATGCATTAAACAACAAAACACAGTATGTACACATTAGTTTGTTAGGACTCCGCCCTCAGATTACCAAAGAAATAACTCATGGCTGACTGAACAGAAAGAGAGCTGGGTGAACTTCTTGCCTTATCACACATGTATACACACACACACACACACACACTGTCAGCATCTTCCAAGCTATTACTCCTCTGCGACTGTTGAGGAGTAATTTAGGTCGAGCTACATCACTGTAGGCAGGCCCTTACAGCAGAGCAGGAATGCTCCTCTGCACTGCCAAGATTACCTGCCAGTCAAGGCAAAGAAGAACCCAGCGCTCATTCAGTTAGCTCATATTCGCCTTGGTCTCATCACTGGGCAATTTATGAACTGAACATGAAGGAGAATTTTTTTCATGGATATGACCAAAAAAGTTGTTAACACTTCTCTCTTTTCCAATGCCTTCACTTAATCCTGTACTTTAGTTAGACCTTACCTTTTATAATTAGTTTTATGACATCATTTGTATACTTTAAAATGTTTTTAATGTTTTGTTTATTTTGTAAATGACCTGTATATGCATGTTGCCTTTTAGTAAGCTGTTACTAGAACAGTTTATCTTCCAATTCCTTCTATCAGTAACTTACAACATTTTGGTTTAGATCAGAAGTGATGCATGGTGGATTTGTCACGGCGACATTTACAGCCATGAGTGACAACTTGTGCATGGGCAAGAGGAAAGAATACTTTCAGTTATGCAGTACCTCTCCTTCCAGGTGTGTGATGAGCACACTGATGTTGGGGATCATTAGTTCAGGCACCAGGCCACCGAGTTCTGAGATAAAGGAAGCAAAGGCTTTGACCCCCGACCCCTCTCTGGCAAGCTCCTCACTTGACTTCTGACCAATTTCCCTGTAAGGAGGGAAAAAATAAAAAGGTGAGGATCTTTTATTCGCAACCAAAGAATCATATTCCTTGTAAATATTTTTTTTGAAGAGGCTATTCCTTATTTGCTCTGACCTTACAACTTCTCCTATGATAGCCCTGACTCCATATTCTGTGCTCCACACAGACACTGCCTGGGCAAAAACAGATGACAACTGCTCGAAGTGTTGGAGCAACTGGATCACCTTTACGCTTGCACCTGTCAATATTTAAAGAGAGTACAAAATAATATTAAACACATAAGATTGATATGATCGCTCAGTTATCAATCTTGCTCACAGGTTGAGAATATTAGCAAGAGACTAACCCAGGAGGTGGTTGTACTTCTTGATCAGCACACCCAAAAGGTGGATTATACCATCTCTGGTGGGTTTGCTCTTGACATGACTGATGGTTGGGTTCTCAAGTAGTTTGTAACAGCAACAGGTCACACAGCTGATGGGGAACAAAGGCACAGAACAAATTAAGGAAAATGCTAAAATGTAAAGCTTGGACCCTGGATAAAATGTCAGACATTCTTCACAAGGCTTAGTTCTCGTCAGAAAAATTGGCAGAACTGTACAGTCTCCAAGTTCACAGTGGGTCTTGACAACGTTCCAGTTGCTCCAGTTAAGGCTACAGTCTTATCAATGCTAGGAAGTGATTTGGATGAGAAAGTGGGAAATTACACTAAGTGCATTCAGAAAGCAAAGCCTGATATTGCCCAGAGCTCCCCAGACATCAGAGTACCTGGTGAACTCTTCCTCCACCAAGGAAAGGTTCCAGAGGGAACGGATATCCAGCTGGAGGAGCTGGACGAGGGCCTGCAACACTGTCTCCCGCTCTGAGTCCCACTGCAGCATTCCCTCCCCTGCAGCTTTACCTTTTTTACCCTGTGCAAGAGGCAAAGCATGATTATTTAATCGGTTAAGGTCAAAGATACTAGACTGAAAAAGAAACAACAAAATTCAACATTTAAAATTAATATACAATATATGCCCTCAGATTACCAAATATTTGTTCATACCAGACAAACTAACTCATGAGACTATAGCTCTTGCCAGCTGATACATATACATTCATACAACTTACACACAAAAACACCCACACATTGTTTGACATCTCCTACGTATCCCGCCCCATTGCTCTTGGGGGGGACAAAAGTTTTTTAGAAGTTGACAAATTGACTGTGGGTGGGGCCTTACAGCAGTGCAATACATCTCAACCACACTACCAAGACTACCCACCTAACAGCAGGCAAGATACCACAATCTCTTGGTCTGACTAGATCATAAAATTTGCCACAATCTCATCAATGGGCATTTAAAATGGCTGTTACTGTCATTTATTTATATTTCTTAGCAATGCCATTATTATCCATACCTTCCCAGGCACAGTGACAATACTCTGCCTACAGGAGTAGCTCTCAAGGGTCTCTGTGAGCTTGCAGAGCAGGAAGACGCTCATTTTTACTGCATTAAGCTTCTCTTTGCGTTCTCCAGCTGAGAGGGAGGTGGTGATGAGGAGTGCAGGCAGGGAAGCAGCCAGGCCACTAACCACTGAAAGGAAAAGAAACCAACAGCTACATTTTCACTCCAGAACATCAAGGTTGTATTTCTGTCCATTTAAACATACACACAGAAAAGCTCACACCTTGTACTAGCAATTCCAGAGTATCCTCTTTTACACCCGGCTCCACTGAGTTGAAGTGCCTAAAAAGTAAACACCGTAGTTGTGTGTTCATACAGTTCTTGACAAAAAAATAACTAGAACAAGCTATATGTGATCAACACTTACTGGAGAACGCTGTAGCCTGTGTCAAAGTGTTCCAATATACACAAAGGCCCCTGGCTTCTCAATGCAGCCTTGAATCCTGCGTGAAAGAGACAAAAAAAAGCTCATGTCACATCAACTCAAAGGGTCTTGCTATGAGAAGCTCCAAACTTCGAAACTTAAGAGAATCTAGTTCACTACTTACTACTGAGATTGGACGGCAGCTGTTTTGGGGGGACCACATCCTGAACAACGTACTGGTTGATCCCGCCAGTCTTCACCAGGTCGCCTGTGCACACAGGTACAAAGAAGTCCCACGACATCTCTGCCTCAGGAAAAACACAGAATCATCAGATAACTGTATCAACAAATTGTTTTTGGCTTCCAACAGCGCTTTGTGGCCTAGTTGCGTTCCCCCCCCCCCCTAAAACTTAGGATAAATTCAGAGGCCTAAAGCATTAATTCAATCAATCAATGCAACCTGGACCCAAATAAGCAGCAGACGACAAAACAGCCAGCAATCACATAGCTGTAACTTAACCGCCTACGGCAGCCAAGAGACAAGATATAAGACTTTTAAATCCATTTTCTGTGAACACTAATTTAAACAATTCTTAAGACTTGTCATAAATACGCAATTACCCTGAAACCGTGACGAACATGTGAATTGGTCGTGCCCAACACACTTCTTTGTTGTTGTGAATTACGCTAGCAATCCAAGCTAACAGCTATCACTGGTAAAGTTAACACGCTAGCTAGCTTCACGCTATCTAGACTGTGTAGCCTAACTTATCGGCAGTTAACCTTGTTCTTTACGGGAAACGTGTGGCTACAGTAAGTTATCTGTTTTACAAACTTAGGAATATAATGCTCACTTGTACCGCCTGTAGTCCCGCTAGCCACAGCGTCCACCTGAGCGCGGAGGAGAGAAGTCTGCTCTTTTCACCGTCTGCAAACGGTCTGATTCAAATTTGTCCAGACATCGCGCCAAAGCATCGGAGCTCTGACGTCAGATAAGCGCGCCAGTTAACTGATAATTTCACTCGATAGCACTACCTGCTGGCAGACCAGCCAAACTGCAGCACAAACAGAGGCGACAGACTGATTCAAACTAAATAGTGTGACACAAACACAAGGGATCACACAGTTTGAGGTAGTAGCTGTATTCAAATGATTGACAACACAATCACCCCCTCGGTCCTGTACCAATGTTTCAGCTACAGAAATGGCAATACTTTTCACAAAATGTCTTACTTTCTATACAGCACTCAATCAAATGTTAAAATGAAATGTTTCAACTCACTACCACAGACGACTAATACTGTCCGGATGCAGCATTTGTCTTCAAATTGTTTTGCCCTCTGGTTATATTTTGAAAAAATAAAACTACTATTCCAAGGCTAAGCTCAAGAAACTAACCACACAACAAAGCAAAAAAAAAATATCCATGGCCAAACTGTTTTTTCTTTTTAGAGAAAATACTTAAATTTTGTAGTCATACAAGTAAATACAGTATAGAGTATCATGGAAACGTGAACAATTTAACCATTAGGGCCATTTGTAGTGTTGATTATTCAATTGTAAAACAAATTATATAAAATATTACAATAAAAGCACCAAAAGTAAAAAAAAAAATATTTAAATATAATTGTAACCATTTGGCTCCTTCTCACATACACTGCATCAGACCAAGGCAAATTCCATACTGTAAACCAAAAGAAAAAGCACCAAATGTTAAGGAATATGAGAAACAAAAAAATTGAGTAACAAATGAAGAAATATTCTTCTCATTTTCTCTCTGATCAGTGTCCCCATTTTATTCCAGGACAACCAGGTGTTTTTATTTTCTCTTTCTGTCTTGGGAGCATCGTGGACAATACCTGCAACGCAGAAACAAAAAAGACGAATAAGTGGTTAGGTGATTGGTTTGAATCAGTAGCACTTAAGCCGCACCCTTTTGACAATAGAACAGTACATCACATCGCATCCATTTCAGTTTCCATTCAGTGTCTCACCATTTTCCCCTTGGTTTGGTTGTCAGACCCACACATGCAAAATGGAACCACTCAATGGAGCACTAGAGAAAAGACAAAAACAGACAATGTACTGTTACACGCCCTGCAAATTGGGCACTCAGTACAGACAAATCAGCATTATTCAAAACACATGATCAAAAGCAAAGTTAATCTCTTTAAAGGGGCAGTGAGTGATTTTGGAGAAAAGAGAGGAGTTGCAGCGCCACCCGCTATCAGGTCTCTAAACAAGTCGACGAGCATTTACAAACCCACAATAGCATTGATGTTTGGTGTGGTCCGCACTATTTTTTTCCCGCCTATTTACAGAGCTGGGCTGCGCCGAAAATCCTGATTTTTTTCCCAGGCACCCACACAAAAGTGACAGCTAGCTGACAGGAAATATTCGCTGAATGTTACAAACGTGTATTGCTTTATAATCGCTTACTGCCCCTTTAAGGGGAAACATGGCATACACAATATGTGTAGTATATTTCTTGCTCTGCCATTTGTCACCTTATACACTGGGGAAGATGAGCAAGACTCCTAAACCTCTTAAACCTAGCATCTACGAAATATATATATATAAATAAGAGAGGGCGCACATCTAGTGTATGTATGATAAGTGATTATTGATATTTAAGATTATTACAATTTATATTTATTGTAGTTAACCTTATTTAATCATGTCAATGTCACGACATACTGGCCTTTGTGATAAACTAATTATATTTAATGTTAATGTTATTTAAATGAACACACACATAAATAAAATCATGTACTTTTGACAGGCTGTTAAAGGTCACATGAACATAAGAAATATATTGTTACTGTTTGCTTGTGTACTAAGATATATTTTTCTTTAAATTTTAAATGAATATCGTCGGTGTCCTTTCTTCTTAAAATCAAATCCAAGTCATTTTTAAGACTCATCCCAAATTACCAGTTTGATGCAAAAAATGCACAAAGATTTTTGGAAATCACTATGCCTCAGGTCTTTGCACACATGAACCCTGACAAAATGAAAACTCACATCAGTGTTGTCACAGCCGATCATCTCGCCATAAGAGACCTGATGACACAGACAGTATGTGGGTTCGTTGGGGTCCACTGGCATGTCCAGCACATCAGATGGATGCACATTCCCAAAGTTGGCGGAAGGGTTTGTGAATTCTCCTCTGGAATAAAAATGTTTTCAATCAGAGAACTATTGACTTGGAACATGAAAAGTAAACAACTTCATCACAAGCTGGAAAGCAAATGCACAACGTACGGTTGAAGGAGTTTAACTTTCTTCTGTGCAGTCTTGGGACTACCATCTTCATCCGAACTCTTCACTTTAGACCTTGTTTTAGCTATCTTCTTTTCTTTCTGTCTGGTGTCGCCTGGAATGACAGTAATAAAAACATCTGCCGTAAATATACAACTAAGAATGGTTTTAGGGGGGAGCCGTCAATGAAAAAATATTCAATACTCACTTTTTTTCCCCTTACTGGAGGTGGAATCATAGTCTGTGCTCTCAATCTGCTTTTCCTTCAGGTCGGCCTCAAACCGCGCCAGGTCTGTGTCAAGACGTCTGATGTGCTTGTCAACCTACAGAGAAGATTCAACACAGTGGGTCTATATACTGTCCATATTATTATCTTTATATTCTATTACCTAAAAAATGTGCATAAAACACTATGCTTATTTTTAAGATACTAACCATTTCATAGGTCTGCATGGCCAGTTGCACTTTATCATCTCCGAACTCCTTGCATTTACTGTAAGACTGCTGAATCTGCCTCAGTATGGACAGCTTCTGCTCCGAGGAAAGAGTCCGGGCGTTGGCTGTGTATTCTTTAGCCAGAGAGTCTATCTGCCCTTTTAGATCTAAAAGGAGACAGGGAGTAAAAGTTATAAGACAACATACAAATGAGACATTACAGCTTATAATTAATACCTTGCCGAAAAACAGAATATAATCACTCTCACAATATTTTTGAACAGTAGGGGACTGTTTTTTGTTAAACAAGGATAAGCGTTAATCTCATTCATGCCTATAAACAGCACACGATGAGGAATAAAGGAAATTGCTTGGACAACTAGCAAAAAAATTTAGTGAATTTCATAATCACTCACATCGTATTATATTAAACTGGCAAACGTGAGAAGTTCATTTTGAGTCAAGGATTGCTCTTTAGATAGAGTATGATGAGCAAGTATTTATTATTGATTGGCTTGAGGCACCTTCAAAATAAAATAATGTTCACCTATGAACCGTCGTTCATAGGTGAGTGGCTTAACCACAGACATGAATTGTGAGCAATTGAAACAAATAAATGTTTTATCAAAATAGATATATAATCAGAAAATTATATTAATATGGAGCATCAGGAATCAGGAACATTTTCCCTAACTTGGGTTCCTTCATGATCCTGAGCCCTGGGTTGGGAAACTAAGCAATACATTGAGTAAAACACAGTTTAACGGGATTGGACCGGATTTTAAAAGGTTTCTTTTCCTAAAAGAGGAGCGAGTTCACTGCTGCTCATCACTAGACATCCACACTTATTTGACATTTTTTTGTCTCACCCTCTGTGCGTTGATCTAGATCCCTCATCAAATTGAAGTTCCTCTGCAACTCGAACGGCAGGTTTTCTATGCCTGGCGAAGTGAAGGAGAAAAAACAAACAGAGTTAAATCTCACTTTCAGTGGGATCGACACGAACACAATAACGGATGCAGTAGATAGCTAGCTTGATTGGTGCTCCGGTTACCATTAACATTAGCTTTCAAATTAGCTTTCACAGCGGACTCGGGCTACAAACATACAACTAAGTTGGCCGGAGAAGTCAACTCGGCCATAACATCTGGGACAGTGAGTTTGTACGAGTGCAGCACGAGCTCAGCATCCTTTCTTCGCTACAGTGCTCCAGCAAATAGACTGAGCCTAAACCCGCCGACAGCGAGGAAACGGTCGCAGCGCTTCCCCCCCACTTGCGTTAACTGTGGGCTGCAATACACAACAGAAACACAACGCGTTAAAGAGCCGGGGGGGTAGAACAAATGTGTCGAGCATGTTTAAATCATGATAAAACCTGCTTACTGTCCAAATAATGCTCCAAATACATCCCCGCCGCCATCTTGGAAAACGTAAACACCACAGCTTCCGGTCCGGAAGAGCCGCTGCGCCTGGTTGTTCCCGCTCTCTTCACAACACCGCTGGGAAACTTCCCAGCACAGATTCCCGTCCAAACTAATAGTATTTATTTAAAAGTTTAATGAACTGCAGTTATTAGACATGTCATCAATACAAGAGGGGGTGTGGAGAGCCCCGCTAACATCTTCATTGTGCTTGTGACCAGTCAACACTTTAGTTCAACACAGAGGCCTAACTGATCACAATCTGACTACTCAAATTTCAACTCCCATGGTCTGTAACTAGTTATAACCAAACAAAACTGATGATTCAAAAATATATTTGTAGAAGTTTGAAAAGGAAATGGTCAAATGGCAGCTATTAGACGCTAAGAGTTCTCCATGACTGACGTGAATGCAGTCAGATGATCGGGATGTACCCAAAGACAAGTAAAACCTCATGAATGATGAATCAAACAAATGATGGGAAAATTATCTTAAAATTTATTTTGTCTCAGATTTCTGGAAGTTGTCCCATCCTGCAATTACCCCAACAGACGATAACAATGAATATCCTGTAATACAAATAAAAAAAACAATATGGAGGACTAAACTTAAATGGGATCATCGTTGATCAGCCCAAACCATCTGTACATGGTCGTGTTACAGTCATGTTTGACGCTCACAGTACGGCGGTGCTGAAACAAAAACAGAGCACGCCGGCTTGAAGTGGATCTGGGTCTGTCTAACGCAGATCTTCAAAGCTCTAACATTATCTAGCACATTTTAACAAACTGTTTACAATGTCACTCGATGTCACCGCCTTCTTTTTGCAGAATGACCTTCAACTTTTTGAATTTATTCTTTCCCATCCTGTTCTTAGCTTTCATGGGTGATTTAATTTTTTTGTTCTGCTTCTTCTCAAATCGCCCGCCTTCTTTTTTGTCAGCCTTTGATGGCGTCGTCTTCACTGTGGGCTTCTTGGCCTCTGGTCCTTTCACAGTCTCTCCATCCATCTTGGCGACCTTTGCCTTTTTTGGTCCAGCAGGTGAGTCCTTTTTGCCTTTTGACTTGATGTTTGCTTTTTCCTTGCCTGATGTTCCGTTGGCTTGGGCTTTTCCCTTTGAGCCGCTTGCTTTACCGGGGACAGTCTTGCTGGTCTTGACCGTTTTGGATGGATTCTTCTGAGGAGATTCTGTAACCTCTGTCATCTCAGAAGCCTCTGAATTCTCTTCTTCTATATTATTAACAGACACCAAGGGTTAGCTCATGATAACACATAGCAACTATCGTGAATAAATCAGTTTGATAGTAGTAAAAAAATGTGTTACTTTTCTCTGCTGGCGCGGTTGGAACAACGTTGGAAAACTTCTTCAGTTTGGCCACAAAAAACCCGTCCATATTGTGGGAATGAGGATAAAATCGGCGAGAGAGTCGCAGAGACGGGTGAAATCTGCGTTCTTTGAACCTAAAGAAATTGAAATCAAATGTAGGGTTGAAGATCAAAGTATTCGCTTGTCAATAACTTAAATACACACATACACAAACACACACATTGCTTATCTTATTTACCTGGTGAAACCTTCCTTGCCAAAGTCAAGTCCAGTGGGAACTAATTTGACATTCCTTTTCTTTAAAGCGTAGTCCACCACCCATTCATTCTCCTCCACCTAGAGGAACACATTTCGATTACTACCCAAACCTTTCCACTTTATAACCTCACAATACTCATAATCAATGCAGGACAAATAGCAGAAAACTAATTTTACATCGACACATACCATTATCGAACATGTACAGTAGACAAGATATCCACCTGACGGGGACTCAGCGTTGACAGAGTCTATAGCAGAAAGAATCATCTCTTTCTGCAGGTGAGCAGCGCGCTGGATGTCTGCCTCGTCCTATCAGGAAGCAGGAGGATCACAGGAACAAAGCATTAAAACATAATTTGTTATCAATAGTATGCATCTACATGGGTAAACATGTAAATGGTGCTTTACCTTGCTGGTCTTCACAGCTGGATCTTTAGCGATGACTCCTGTGCCAGAGCATGGAGCATCAAGCAGCACTCTATCAAACCCACCCATTACCTGTAAGCAACATTTTTAAACAAGTCAGTAATTTTTTTCAAACTCCGGAGAATATGTAAACAACAGATTTAATCTTTTCCTACTGATGTATGGATATTACCTTTGGGAACTGCCTGCCATCGTAGTTGCAGACCACAGTGTTGGTGACACCCAGACGGTGGATGTTTCCAACCACACTCTTCAATCTGTCAGCGTTGGCGTCATTAGCAACAATCACCCCCGTGTTCCTCATCAGCTGAGCTAAAGGTGGAAAATTCACGTATATCATTTTAAAAAGTTAGCAGTTTTAGTTGTTTGAATAAAACAAAGAATAACAATATAACGTGAGGCTCTGATAAACTATTTTAGACATTTTTCACAGTGTCCTGATATTGAATAGACAAACGAATGGATCCAATTTTAGATAAAGTCACAAGCAGATTGATAGATAAGATGATCAAAATAAAAAGCCCTGGTCTACGTTACACAGTTTCAAACACTCCATAAAATTACTGTAATTGTGAATTTCACAAAGAATAACTGCAGCACATCATACCAATATAGGTGGTCTTGCCTCCTGGAGCTGAGCTCATGTCCAATAATAACTCTCCCTCCTGTGGAGAAAGTGCCATGACTGGCAGAAAACTGGATGCTCCTTGCAGCATGTAGTGACCTGCCAGGTATTCTGGCGTTGCACCTGTTTTTAAAATGTGACAAGGATTACAGTTAAAGCTTGTGCAGCTACAGCCGGTCTCAGATATATAACAGCTTAATGGCTCAAGTCTGAGCCTTGACATCAATGTACTTTAACTCACCTACAGGGACTGAGGAGTCATAGATCACCAAACCCACTTTGGACCATTTCCCCAGCGGATCAAGGTTCACTCCTCTGTTGATCAGGGCCTTAAAAAGAAAAACGATATGTTCAACACGTGAGCACATGAAGGAAGCCTTTGACAACCATAGTCAAGTCATTTGATGAGCAGTTACTCTTTTCATTGGCAATTTCTGCATTAATTACATAATCAAAAGTAAGCCAAAAAAATGTAGAGATATAAAATACATTGATAGTTCATATCAAAACAGATGTATGACTTATTATGTCTGATACAAATGCCCAAACTTTGATTTGACTGAAAATGCTTCTCTGAGCTTAATGTTTGTTCTGCCACTGCTTTTATTGAACCAATACTTGAATGTTATTTCCTTGGATAAATGGTTTCATCAAATCCATTAATAAATGCCACTTCCTCATTTGTGCATTTTTTTTAGTTAGATGACCATCAAAAAACAAGTAGTGAAAACATTATAATTGGAACAGTTACCTGAGCAAGGTCTCGCCTCCTCGTTTTCAAGGTGTTTGTCCGAATAGTGACAGGTCTCTGAATTTCATTGGCCTCAAGGAAATCGACCAGCTGTCGACAAGAAAAAAAACAAAACAAAGATTTATGAAGCTTTTTTCATCTAGTAATTTGAACTCAACCCAGAATCTTCACTGGGTCTTGACACATGTTCAAACTTGTATAACAAGCAATCATGATGTGAAACAACTATGCTTTCTTCGGTACCACAGGACACACACACCTCTGAGAGTGGGAAGATGTCTATTAATTTCTCAATAAGGAAGTTGTTGTAGCTGTAGTAGGTGCTCAGATCTTTCTTCAGGAGAGAGATGTACTCCGCTCTCTCTTTCCCCTCCTCCCTTTTTGTTGAGAAATTACAAAGGACTTCAATGTTGTCCTTTATTCTCTGATGAATTGTCTTCAGGTCCAGCGGCAGGACACCTTAAAAATGCAAATACGAAAATAATATAGCATTGATAGTTTGCACAGCAATTACTGTAAATATGTTGCTTCATGTGCCGCGTTAAAAAACGGCTCAGAGGAATCTTATTGGAAATAACTGTAAATCACTCACCTTCCTTCTCACTCTCCTCTGCCCCAGGGAGCCTAAAAGCATCCATCTCATCTATGTTGGTTTGTACTGTGTCTTCCTCTTCAATGTCGTCATCTGATTTTTCTACATCATCATCATCATCATCATCATCTTCCTCATCATCTTCGTCACTCTCTAGACCCATGGTTTCCTTCAGCTTTTTCTCTTTCTTTGCTGCACGCTCAATAGGAAGGAGCTGATGTGAAACAAAGACAAAGAAAAGTCATCACTAAAGAATAATAACTATAAATTTACCACATTAACAACATCACTTTTGTAAGATACACTTCTTGAATTAGTCGTAGCAACCATTAGCACTGATAACTCATTAAATTGGGAGTAAATCTTGTGCCTTTATAACAAAATCTAGGACCGGATCTGGAAACTTGCAGTTTTGTCAAAAATGAGTTTTCAACATTTGTATTACAATCTGATGAAGGTGGAGGTTTCACATACTTCCTCTGCATCACTGTCGTCTTCTTCTGCTGCTGCTGCCTCATTTCCACTGCCGTCCTCAAGCGTGCCATAGTCATCTACCATTTCTTCATCATCATCATCATCCTCATCATTATCACCATCCTCCTCCTCCTCTTCCTCATCATCATCGTCATCCTCCTCCTCCACCTGTTTCACTCCCGATTTTGCAGCCTTCTTTACTTGCTCTTTTCCTCCTTTCTTTAACTGCTGCTGTTCTTCCTCCACCTCTTCCTCCTCCTTCTCCCAGAGATCATCACTGTCATCCTCACTTTCAGCTTCATCAGCTTTGCGCTTCCTCTTTGCTGGAGTTAACCATTTACTGTTCTCATCAGTGAATCCTTTAGAGAGACACAGAGAAACAAAAACATACAAATAATAATGGTTAATAACTATTAAACACTTTTTTTTCTTTTTATAATTTCCTTTTCCTTGAAAACATAATACTTCATGAGTCACAGTTTTAAAAAATACAACATCCATTCATGTCAAATTTTTGGATAGAAAATCCATGAAGTCATAATTTGTATTCATCAAAATCGTTGTTGCACTGTTCATTAATTATGCCCACATGTGCTTGATTAGAGCTTCTCACATCGACAATGCATTATATAACGTTCTTCTTACAATTAATACCCTGACACGCAGAATAAAATGTCCTATTGCATCAACTTATTCATTATATCTTTATACCTAGGGCAACAGATGAAAGGTACACAGAAAACATCACAACCACATTAACTGACAATGATGCAGTTACCTTTCTTGGCCTTTTCAGCAGCAACTTCTTTAGGCTTTTTCAAATTATGGACTCTCTTTACAGCTCTGAAAAATTATAACACGAGTAAGCAACTTGTAAACAGAGTGATGTTGATTCAGAACATGCAGTCAGTCAACCTCTTACCTTTTCCTGGCTCTACTTGACAGACGTTTTGGTCCAGTTTCCTCTGCAAACAGGAAAATATAATCTTGGTGAATAAGCCTAGTTTATGTTTCATGGTTCACATTTCCACAGTGGATACATGAGCTTTGGGAGCGCTGACAGAAAGAACACCATAGTCACCATCAGTTATGAACTTGGCCAACTCAGTCTCTGCTCCCTTTTGTTTCCTGGCTTTTTTCCCCGGCCCTCTTTTCACCTGGTTGGTGGGATCCAACTTCCGACCCATGACTCCGAGCTGCACAGGTGCACTGAAACGCAGCAGAAGGCAAGGATCTGTTCACCGCCTGTGCAAAATAACACTTATGAGTGTGTAGGACAAGACGCCGCTGCCAGTCCTCTCTTCAGTCCACGTTCTGTTGTGATGGGACACTTGGTGGACTGGAAGACAGCAACTGCATAATTCGGGATTGGCTGAGTCACAATATGTGCACAATCTCACACACAAGTTGCCGCATGTTGTGCTCAACTGAAATGTTGAAAATAGATAAGGAGAAATCTGACCAGTTCCCATAAGAACATGGTGTTAAGCTATTTCAGTGCATTTCTAACTTTCTTCTTGGAGTATTCTTGTTAAATCTCAGGCACGTTAGGGTTACAACGTTTGGGAGTCTAAATAAGGAGAAATGTTTGAATAAATTCATAAAGGTTTGAGATTCCTAATCATTCCACTGTTTATCTTACAGTCTCTGTGGGATGAGGGAGGATCTCACATACTCTGATGCACTTTTAGCAGAAATGTCATAAAATGAGAAAGACGTGGTGAGAGCTGCAACAACTTCATGTCCCAGCTTCAACAGCAGGTCGAACCAGGCTACCTCCAGCGGATGTCGAACGTTTACTACAGAAAACATTATTAACAATGTTCCTCTCGCCATCAGACTCGTGACTCGTGCTCCCCAGGAGTCAGTGGTTCGTTCATCGCCGGAGACACGATTCACCTACCTGTTAAATTTCAACACGACCGGAGTCGATCTAACTGCGCACCGAGTGTTCGCAGGTAAACGCGAGCGGGTTGTTTATCGCCACTGAGCGAACGAGTCTCCGCCATGTGAGTGAACCTCGGCTACATTTCTCCACAAACTCACCGGCTGCTCTGTCACTTATTGCTCCAACGTCTCGACGGTGGAAGATGAAAACGTTCACACGTGAATTGTTTCTTCAGCACGTTGTGGAAGGACATCCGGCGCGCACCGATGACGGAGGGACGGTGGCGACACAGACACATGCACACGCACGCACCATTACCACACGCGTCATACAGTTTTTTGCTTGTTTATAGTGTTTTTTTCTGTAGCTATCTACATTAAAAGACACAAACTGAGCACCTAAGAATAACTGAAATGATAATAGTAATAAATCAATGTCATTAATAATAATAATTACCAAAGTACATAAAAAATAACTGAATAATAAAAACAACTAAAATATATTTTTCATATGAAACATTAATATTGGAAAATCATGGTTGAGTCTTACGATATCAGAAATAAAAGACAATCACAGTACTAATAATGAAATTAAATGATGAAATACAATAAATAAAATAAAGGCTAACAATGTTGTCAGTGTTTACAAATTAGATATCAAGATTTCGAGAATTATAACATTTATAAAATTACGAGGTGGCAAAAAGAGAAAATGTAAACAATCTTTTTTGAATAAAACAAATACCAGTATAATCTTTACATTTACAATAAAATCAAACTTGCTGTCTTCATACTCAAACTCTATTATGACATATTTAGCAGAAAAGTTGAAGGTTGGATTTTTAATAATGGAAATAGCAACACATGTGAACAAACCTTGTCCACCTTGTTACAGAAAAAGAGAAAAGCAGCAACCAACCAAAAAAAAGGAAATCAGCAAAGTGTTTCCTTGTGTTTTGCACAACATTACTGGTATTGCTCGATTAATGCCAGTGTAAATTAAGTACTAATTTTATATGGACATGAATATCTATATTCTTGTGCGTCACGCTCGAGAGACACTCGTGAACGCGCACGTCTGCCGTGACGCACTCAGTCTGCGACAGCGCCGCAGAAGACATCATGGACGTTCCTGTGGCGAAGAAGCGTGGCCTCGAACATTTGGACGAATATGAACCGAAACCGGCCAAATACCTCCGCAGCCTGCACGACCGCATGGCGGAGAGGAGGCTGGTCGTTGTCCTGGAGGGAGCGTCGCTGGAAACCGTGAAGGTAACGCGCCAGCCGTTGTTCTAGTGTGTGAGCGTGACGCCTGCTTCGGGGTTATAGTGACAACACGATCGTACCTTTACATTGGTTTTCAACAAGTGCATTTATTGAAAGTCGAAATGTGCTTTTTTTCATCTTCCTCTTCCTCCAGGTCGGAAAAACATTCGAGCTGTTAAACTGTGACCAGCACAAAAATATGATCGTCAAAAGTGGAAGAAATCCAGGACACATACGACCAGATATCACACATCAGGTGATAATTCAATTCTGAAAACCTACTACATCATCTGACCTCTATAATTAACCTCATAATTAAAAGTAGCACGTACTTTGAGACTTTTGAGGTAATTGTTCATCTTTAAAATGTCCCAAAACCACAACATACATACTGACCAATGTGTGGTTGATCAGATTTCAATCATGATTTCACTCGTGACCATATGTTTCAGTCAGACATATGGTCAGTGAATGCAACATTGTAACAGTGTATTAATCTGTTAGAGAAGCACCAGTACAGCGTATTGTGTATCAACATTCAGTTACTTACAAGCCTACCTAAATATTGTAATAAAATAAAACTTTCCATGTACAGTATGTCTGCAGGTCAGTGTGTTGCACATTGTTTAGGTCACATGTGGTATGCTTGCACACTCACTAGTGTATTATTTAGCTCTTTGATCAGATGGTATTTTGTTCATCACAGACGGTGTATAAGTTACTCATTTCTTAAATGATAATAATCGTCTTATTTCTCTCACTAGAGTCTGCTCATGTTGATGGACAGTCCACTGAACAGGGCAGGCCTGCTGCAGGTTTACATCCACACAGAGAAAAACGCCTTGATAGAGATCAACCCGCAGACCCGCATCCCGAGGACATTCACACGCTTCTGCGGCCTCATGGGTAAACTACCACCTCAGTTGTGTGTTTGGTGATCATTTTTTTTTAGCCAAAGTACTAAAGAGACAGTCTAACACACCTGGATCATAGTTTCTCACCGGGTCTGTTCCTCGTCTTTCTCCTTTGTCTTCTGCCATCTTAGTTCAGCTGCTGCATAAGCTGAGTGTCCGAGCCGCCGATGGTCCACAGAAGCTCCTGAGGATGATTAAAAACCCAGTGTCCGACCACCTGCCTCCTGGCTGCCCTCGCATCTCCACCTCCTTCTCCTCGGGAGAGGCCGTCTGCCCCCGGTCTCTGGTGCCGGAGGGACCGGCCACTCTGGTGATTGGGGCATTTGCACACGGAGCGGTGAGAAATGGCTTTACATTGCAGCTGATTTCCCGCTTTAGGACTCAAGTCATTCTGTGTTACTGATCTGTGTCTTTCTTCAGGTGAATGTGGACTACACAGAGAAGACCGTGTCAATAAGTAACTACCCGCTCTCTGCAGCTCTGACCTGTGCCAAGATGTGCTCTGCCTTCGAGGAGGTGTGGGGCGTCCTGTGACAAACAGTTACTGGACTACTGATGAGACAGTAGAACACTTGATCGTTCTGTCAGTGGACTAAAGATGGATATAACAGAAACATTGCACCTGCGTTTCACCAGTGACGCCAAGAGGACTCTAGACATATATATTTAGTGATATGTGTAACTTCCACCATGTGGAGTCTACATTAACTTTTGTACCCAATTTTCCCGTTGCATGTTTTTGTATCATTTACCTATTGTAGCAACCAATTCCTGGAGCTATGGGTCTTGATACAGTTCCATTAAAACATATGATAATATTATGTGTGATTTGGTTTCATGTTGACCGAGAAAAGCTCAGAGGGAAATGAGGGAATTACTGCTCAGTTGAGAAAAATAGATCTTACAAAACAATGTGACACATGGATTTTCCTACCGAACCTGATTGTAAACAAAAAACCATTTTAAATATCAGAACAAAACACATTCTACTGATACATATAAGGAAAATATACCGTTTCAGTCTGTTTGAAAGGTTTAAGTTTATTACTCTAGTGGGAAGATCTGAGGCTGATGTGTTTTTGATCTTGGTTTTCTTCTTCTGTCCTTTATGGGAAGGTTTAAATGGAAGTCCATTTCAAACCCATGCACCTTGGTTTGTTGAAGAACCGTGTTACTTCCCCGCAGGTTTTGGCCAATTTCTTCTTATTTTAAGCGTCTTCCTTCCTGATTTGTGTGATCTGCCAGCAGATTTGTGAGTTGTGCCTGGAATATTGTGATACTATATTTGTAGTTTTACCTAAGAGAAGGATCTGAGTACTTCACTGCTGCGAAAGAGTGAAGTGAAATGTGAAAACATTTATTCAAATATATAGTTTTTTATTTAAATGAATTCTAAACAGCTTGTGCAATTGATGGTACATGCAAACACATCTCAAATACAATGGGGGGGGGGGGGGGGGTCAGTGTTTCCTGAGTCGTACATATTGAAGAACATTTTCTGTAACAACAGTTTTGCCAACATCCACAGTGTACTAGGTTAATTTCTACAGCACCACATTGGAAGACAATATTTTGTCCGACTATTCAGAATATTGAGCAACAACAAAAAAACAACGTCCTGCCGGTCTCCAGAGGAGTCTCTCTTAGCATGTTTGTAATGAATGTTGCTGGGTTTTACTGGGACACTGTAGACTTGTAGGACACAGGTGAGACTTGGCACAAATGACTGTAATCAAGAAGGATGGCTCCAAGGGCATGAATTCATTATATGGGTCAAAGTCACAGTTGACCTGCAAAAGATCACATTTAAAGATATTGGATCAGTCGCTGTGAGGAAGGGAGATGAAATCTGAGAGGGAATGATTAGGGTACGTTACCTGAGAAAAGGATGAGAGGAACAGGCGAGTGTGTGAGAAACCTGAGATGGAGGTGTCCGCCGGACTGCTCTTCAGACTCTGATGATAAGCCTGAGGAACGAGAATGGACATAATGTGGATGTATGAGCATAATAACGTCGTCGTCGTCACACACGGAGACTGAGGCCTGAAGAGGGCTCCTCACCTGCAACGCAATCTGCAGTGCAGAATACTGCACCCACACCTCCTGCCGCTGCGCTGCTGAGAGAGAAAAGGCTCCACCTCTGCCTGCATTTTCTGTCACAGTGAGATAGTGAGCCCACACACATTCCCCCACAGCGTGCACCGTCTCACTCCGAGAGTAAACTACAGCACAACAGAGACACGGACGTGATATTGCAGTAACCAATCCATAAGTGGAATGTTAAGAAAAACATTTCCCGCGTATGTAACCTTGAAAACAACAAATGTGAGCTTCTCTTACTGTCGGGCAAAAGCAAGTGGAGGATATCTTTGGCCATAAGGAAACCCATCACACCATAATTCATTGCCCTGTTAAACATAAAGTTAAATGATGACAAAAATATTTATTTAAAAAACCCAACATTAATAGTGCTTTTAAAACCAGTCTACTCTTTACCTGGGATAGGTTGGGTGGAAGAGAGGAGGGACAAACATTCCCATGGGAAAGAGGAGCTCATTGCGCAGGAGAAGTGGTGTGACAGACAGACTGAGAGAAATGAGGGAGGAAAAGAAATCAATCCAATGCTTAAAACTTAAATTGTATATTTTGTACAATGTATATAATTGTATATAACACTCACATATCGGCCGACTCTATCTGTTCAGTCAAGAGTTTCCTGCGCCTCTTTTGCCACAAGGACAGTAGCTGGACATAGTTGGAGAAGAAGCCGTGAGTACCCACTGACACCTGAAAACAGACGGCTTGTGGAGTCAGCGGTGCTCTTTGATTTCAGTTGCAGTAAAAGGGCAGATCCTTAAAATGGGTGGATTCCTGGGTTCACGCCAAGTACGCCTGAACGTACTCTGACCATTTCTATACTCTCAGTGACCACTGGTGGAGCTGAATTCAAAAAAGAGTGTTCAACTGATTACTTGAGATTTTGTATTTCGCTAAACGCATAAAAAAAATTTGACGCAAATGTAGAGAGACTCATTAGGGCCTTTGGAGGTGTGTAGAGTACCGTGGAAAAAAGCAGATCGAGCTCAGCTTCACCAGAGATCTCACTTGTAGTCCAGAGTCTGGGAATCAAGGACTGAACCTGGAAGAATCCAGATGATTGGTATCAAAATGGTAACACAATGGAGTTAAAAGAAGAAGTGCAACATCCATTCTTGCTTCAAATGTTACCTTTGTCATAACAGACTGGAGAGACTTCTGATCCCTCCACTTGAGTTCGTGTAATTTAGACTTGAAGGAGGAGAAGATATTTTGAATAATCTCCTCTGCCTGTTGAACGATAAAGAGCTCTTTAATGCAAAGCTCATCAGCCTCATAACTTTAATCACAATTGAATTCATCCTGCCCCAGATCCCCACAGCCCCTCCCCACCTCTCTGTGTGCCGTCCTCTCTCGGAGAAGGTGCGTGAGAACTGAGTCAAATCCTCTCTCTGTTTCCAACACACAGCGTTTCCAGCGAGGAGATGTCTGGTGAGGAGTTCCACAAGGTAGACGTGACTCAGACAAATCAATTCACAGGCCTAATTTAATTTTTTTTTTTTTCCGGAAAATGTTACGGTCAACTGTGTTGACTAACCACGTCAGCGTTACCCACAGATACATTCATAACTGTTTCAGAAAATCTGGAGTCCAGGGCAGGCATCAGGGTGTGCAGCAGATTCAAGACCATGTAAGTTTGAAGGGGACCGCTGAGTGGAATCAAGTGAGGCAGCAAAGGTTATAAAAAGGGCAAAGTATTTGCATATCAAATTTTGTGCGTTGTTTCAAGTCACATACAGCACAGTCATACCTGTTGCTCGGCTCATGCTTGTTCAGCCATTTCCCAATGATGGGGGACATGTGCACCATGTAGGGTAAGTTATGCAGAAGGACATGATCGTCTTCGATTAGGTGCAGTGGGTGGAACGCGGCCCGCAGGCAGCCCAACCAATCAATGGCGGGTGCCTGGATCTGTGGGGACATTTTACATAAAGGAATCTGTTTCAATTAATTCAGACATGTGTGTGAAGCGACAGAGCCTCCTCCTGCTGTACCTGTAGCTCTTTGATGGACATGCGCTGAAAGAGCTGTCCCCTTGAAAGGCGATATTGCAGAGGTGTCGCAGCTACAGCGAGCTCAGAGGACAGAGACATGAACATGCCCACATGGATCATGCTGCTGCTGGGCAGGGCCCCCAACAGCGCCAGGTACCTCTGACACGTTGCCAAGAAGGGACGTATTGTCTGGATGAAAGTAGGCAGGAGAATGATGAACAGATGGATGTAACACATTAATCGAGTCAAGAGTAGACTGGCTATGTGATCAACCTCAGCTTTCGCTTCAGACTTCAGTGTCTTGCTGTTCCATTCAATCGGGATCAACAGATCTGGCTGATCGATCTTTTGACAAAGAGGAGACTTGGATTAAGCGACGGAACAAAGACCTCTATTAAGACGCACAAATAATCCGAACAGATACCGGCCTGTATGTATCTTTTGGTCGACCCAAGGGCAGTTTCTTCAGGGTCTTTGCCCACATAGAGGTTAAAGAATGGAAAGGTGGCGTAGTCTCTCATTAGCAGGCTCAGGGTGGAGTTGAAATCAGTCTTATTCCACTGGCCTGACACTGCCCAACCTCCCAGCTGGACACACAAAAACAAATGATCAGAATTAAGAGAACAGGCCAAAAATATGAAAATAAACCTAAAAACTTCCTAACACGTGTCTCTCACAAATAATGCATCTGCCATCATCCATAATTGATATTTAAGTGCCCATCACAGTTCCCCAGAGGTGATGTTTAGTCTACACATTAGTCCAAAGCCCAAAGCTCACGCTTCCTTAGATATTGATCAGTATTATGAACAATTCATTTTCCTGAACCTCTAAGAAGAAAGGCAAAAGGGGAACACTGAAAAACTTTTCAGGGGGAATTATTATTCAAGGATATATGTGTAAATCATACTTTCTGGATGAGTGTGAGGAAGGGCTCTACGCCAGCGGTTTCTATTGTCTTGGTGTCCAAACAGGAATGGTAGAATCCTTTGGCCTTCTGCACAGCTGAACCACCTTCTCTGTTGTTCGATTCTGTGAAAACACAATTCAGACCATACAGTGACATTCAGCACGCTCCCTGTCTACATGAGATGATGTTCTTCGCTTGCAGACCCCTACCCAAAATCTCCCTGAGGTACTGCAGCAGCACAGTTTTTCTGTCCAGTCTTTCCCCCCCTCTCAGTCCCCTGTCTTCTCTCTCTTTATTTTCTCCTCTGCTCTCTGGCCTCCGGGATTTCCCGTTCTGGTTCTGTGGATGTCCAGGGATACCCTGTCCTCTTTGTCTCCCTCGACTGTCTCGTGCGAGTCTGTCACATGTGAACAAGAAGTAGTCACAGGGCTCCATGAAAGGATCCGCAGACATGGAGAGTCGGGCCGAGGCCCGCTGACAGGCTGGGGACAGACATTGAGTCACTGTTGGAAAGAGAAGGAAGAGATAAGTTAGAGACCAGTTAGAAAAGTTCCAAATTTTGTTGCATCATCATTAATCTATGGAGACCTACCAGTGCCTGTCTGGTTATTGCTCTCATTTCGAGGATTCAGCTGCATATAGTAAATTAATCCCGACAAGGCAGCACATAAGGAGAACCCCAACAAGAGGAGGAGCAGCCCTCGATGTCTTATCCACAGTGACTTTGCTTGGTGCTGGTGCTCGGGGCCGGACTCTGACAGCGGTATCTCAGGCTGGAGCTGGGTTTGTTGCTGGATCTCCGAGGGATCCTGGTTGGGGAGTGGCAGCTGCAACAGAGGTGGAGGCCGAAGCCCCCTCTCAACTTCTGTCTGTGACGATGGCTGGATTGATAGCTGAGGCTGGAAGTGAGCAAGCGAAAAACTAAAAATAACTGGGTTCACCAAAATACCAAGATTCACCTTCTCAAATCGGAATATTTGGGTTTGCAACTTTGAAAAGTTCGTCCTTCTCATTTCAATAAACGTCTCCAGAATTTCAAACAAAGATTTAAAAAAAAAAGTGTTGCTGAGTGTTTTTCTTCTTTTTTCTATCTTATTCATAATCTGTTGACACCTTAGATTTATCTTGCATGTCCTTGCGGGGGCCACGTCCTCATGTTGGGGGCCACAGATCCTAAATCTACAGGACCATCCCCCTAACTTCATGACAAAACACCTCAAAAGACTTAAACAGTGATTTTACCCATCCACTTAACCCACTGCTCATCCACTACCAAAAACACATCCATTATTAATCAAACACTGCTGGAGCCCACTCTGTTAAGATACAAAATGATACCGACAAAAATAGTATATCTTCACTGACACATACTTTTCTATTCAAATATTACTTGACAGCTCAGTAGTCATAACACATTTTAACATCAGGAGTGTGTTTATGTATTTTTGCCAAAGTTACTGGAAAATGCTAATTGAAACAACATCAGTTTGGTTTTTTGCTTCAAACATTATATTCAACATAGTTTGAGCACACTGCAGACCTCACTCAATAGCTTCAAAACGTCATAAGTTGAGTAATACAATTTCCAAGGATCATGGATGGCACTGCTCCAGTTTCCAGTAACCAAAACCCACACCAGCCTCGTTTCCATGTGAACATGATAAACACAGCTTCAAAACAACATGGCAAACGTCAAGTCCTTACCTCAAGCTCTATTGGAGTTTCACTCATTCTTAGCATATGGATGTCGTGCTCTGTGCTTCTCTGGCGTCTCTCACATGTGATGTTTCTCGTGTGCACCTCCTCCTGCTGTCCCTCCGTCAAACAGCTGTCATCTCAGCTCTCTATCTCTTTCCATCACTCACTTCTCTCCTCATCTGACGCTGATAAAAAACAACTCTGCAGACGAGGTGTACCTCTGCTCCTCACAACTCAGATAATCAGGCAAGGAATGTGGTTTTACATGTGGGACATTCATGGGGATGTTTTGTGGTTTGTGAACTTGGTGGTGGTATGCAGATGGTTTTTGTGTTTTCCCTGTTCCACCTGTCTGCAGGGTCAAAGGCTCGGGAACAGAAAGCAGGGACTGGCAAGTCAAGGCCGACACATTGCTTTTGCTTGCACATTGTTACACTGCATTGAGTGAGGGGGCAGCACTTCTTCCTGGAAAGTAAACACACAGATGCACACGCACACATGTCCGCTGTCGTCATTATCAGCGCAACACATGGCTGGTAACAACTGATAGAGCAGTTTGGCGTCCTGGGGGTCATGTCACTGTGTAGCACATCACTGAGAGACTCGGAGGAAACACGTTTCATGCATGTCACATGGAAGCCAACCAGAGAGAGAACACGGTGGCACAAGTACACTAGTAAAAATTGTAAAACCTAAAGATGAGAAAACGGAATCAAAAACCTTTGGTATTTAGCATTTTATTTATTTAGTTGTTTATCTTTTGATACAGCCGGAGGATGGAGGGGTGGGGCTAAATATTGTTTTATAAACATATACACATTCACACTTTAAACAGGAAATTTATTTTAAAAAAGTTATAAGAAAAGACAAGGCATCCGCATGTAATACGATAGGACCTAACACATAGAAAGATAAATGCAACTGTGAAGGCATTATTATATGTAAAATATCACATGGTGACGACAAAAGTAGGGCCACAAAGGTAGGAGGAGTGGTTGCTGCAAACAAAAGACATAATACTAGAGGAAAGGCCAACACCGCCCACACAGTTAGCATGCAATGCTGGATCACTGTTGCCATGTTCTGTTGTTCTTTCTGGTGTTATACTGCACCAGGCTCGATGCAAGCACGTGTAACAAGTTTGAGTAAATTGAGGAATTTGCTTCTGTGGCTGCAAATGGGGCTCAATTCAAAAGGATCAATGGAATACAAGAGAGTCTGGAGGCACATTGCCCGGCTAGAAGTGATAAACAAATAATTGAAGGCATTTATCAATGAAATACAGTACAATAACATAGGAATAAAATAGTACAAGTACAAAAGATGAATAACGGAAAGAATAGTGGCATTTACTGAATCAACAGAATAGATCGAGAGAAAAAAACTGGGCTCAAACACAAAAAACATACATGAATGTCAAAATATTGAACATAATTGTTTTAGTAACCCCAATCTCGCAAACAGCTCTGAAATATTTGGTCACTACTGTATGTTTCAACATCTGTTACCTAAAGCTCAAAGCTAACACCTCTATTGATCGACTTCCTGTTGTCACAACAGTTTATTTTAGCACTGGTACACATGTAACCTTAATGCATAATAGGAAAAAAGGTACTTAAATTATATTATTTAAAGCAAAACATTTTTAAAAAATGCATATAAAAAAATGATACTATTATGTCTTGAGAAGGTGTTTAATTAAAATGTATCATGTGCAGGGGCTTTAGCGTCAAAGTGACACTGAAGGAATTTTTGTATTTCACAATGAAACTGTGCAACAATCACATAATAGGTCCTATTTTCAGCCATGCAGTTGATATTTTTAACTACACTGTTTTTAAATCGTGAGATCCCTGGAATGGATTCTGTGCTATTCAGTTTGTTCATAATTTGTGCATATAAAGCATGCATCTAAAATATGTAATACTGTTGAATCAGCTCTAAACTATTTTTTGAAAGAAAAAAAAAAGCCTTATACTTATGATCATAAAAGGAAAACAACAAGACATAAATTCAAGGCATGCCTGTAAAAGATCAGATTTGCATCACAAAGAAACTAAGAACAACATTCACTGTATTGATCTTTTTTTTTGCAAGTCAATGTTTAGCCCCAGACGACTTTACAAAGCTATCAGAGCAGATTGGCTGATACACAGCCGTTTCTAGGGAAGCATCATTAACCATGCTGGCAGGCACAGCGACTGCCAAAGTGTTGAAGATGCTCTATTGATGGAGCCAGAGTGGTATAAACTGTGGAATGTTGGAATGGAAGGTTCTCGATACTCCTCACCCGATGGTAACAATCTGTTTCAGTAACATCAGTATCGTTACCACGTTCACAGGGAGACCAGCCAGTGAGAGTTTTAAAATGGAAATATCTCAGTACATGGTGCTACTGACAATGTTGAGTTGGGAAACAGAGAAAGGCAACCTTATATTCTTCAGGCTGCTCTTGAGACAAACTATTTCTTTGTGCAAGTTATGCTGGAATTTTTTTTGAGTAAACATAGGATTGGTACAAAAGATACGCTCAAACTCACAAAGATGGCTAAATGAGAGATTGGAGAGTTAGAGATTGGGGAATAAACGATGATGGAGTCTATTTCAATGCAGTACATTACTTCTGCACTGAAGTGAACAGAGACGAAGGGATACTACGCTGTATCTGCATGCAGCACATTCACATTCACTCCCGCGAACACACACTGAACGAAGCCCTGTTGCGAAGGCAAAACGGTAGCCGAGTGAATCCTGTGCTTTTGGATTTGGTTCACTGTTTCACACAATCACTGTGCAGCTTGCTTGGCTCGCTGGGTGTGGCACTTCATACACAGGATTTTACCATCCAATGGGTAACAGCCGTTTTCATCTGCTTCTATGGAGAGGGGACGAGCACAGTCCTGCAGAACAAAATGATACATATAGTTATAAGCAGTTTGTTGTATGCAGTACGTAATGTAATATAATATAATATACTACTATAGTAGTATATTTCTTATGTCTTACCTCACAACGGTAACACTTGAGATGGAAGTTCTTGTCAAGAGCCACAACTCTGACTGTCTCCTCGCTGCCTGGGGCTGGAATGATGGGCTCATTGCAGCTCACACACAGAGGGGAGAAGCGCCTGTAACAGAGAGGTGGACAAGTGGCCGTCAATTGATTGCTCTCTGTCACAAAACATCTAAAGCAGCGTTTTCTCATGAATAAAATGTGTTGCTTCTGGGCTTGGTGGTTGTGAGGATTCATCAGCTGTTTCGAGTCCAATTAATTAAACCACAGTTGAGCAAGCAGTGGAATTTTTTTTAAATCACCAGGAGATGTGGGAAATGAGTTTCAGGCTACGGACGAGTGTTTTAGCTCCATACCAGTTTCAATCTCCGTCCATACTCACGTTGACATACACTACGCATGTGCGTGTCGGTAGGAAGCAGATTGTCTACTCTGAAGTTGGTTACTTAGTCACAGAATATTCTTAGAAACGAGAAACAACTCTTCTTTTCCTGGAGCGATGACAAGGGGAAACTAGTACTTTAAGTGTGAACACAGTTTACTCTTCATCGCTGGTAGTGGAATCGTGACTGATAAGACCCAATCAGGAAGAGAATGCGGGTGACTGCGTCTAAGTTTTTGCCCGTCCATACTACGACACTGCACTGGTTGTTTTAAGCTCTCGAAAACTCTGGAGTAGTGTGGACAGCAAATGTAAACATAGCAGATGTAGCAGCAGCATGGCAAATAGAGTGCTGTTTCTCATAAGAAATGAATAAAGACGTAATAGTCAATAGCTGAAGAATCCACATTTAGTAGCCACCTGTGATAATCCTGGACACAGTAGGGGTTGTTGTTGTCATCGGTGATGAAGGGCGCACCCTCAAGTACGCAGGAGCAGGTGCTGCAGCGGAAACAGTGGGAGTGGAAACACTGGCCCACTGCCTTCAGCACACGGTCTGTGATCCTCTCTCCACACCGGGAACACACTGCCAGGGAACTCTGAGGAAGAAGAGACTGGAGTTGAAACAAGGTCAATCACGCTGAAACACACTTGGAGATCGCACATTCGCTGTTTAATCACTGTTCAGCACTTTCTATAAATATGCAAAGAATACTTAAGATTAATGGTGATCACTCAGTAGTTTGCTTATTGAAGTCTGTTTTGTGAACTTTCATATCCAAGTTTAAGTGTAACAAGAAAATTAAATGAGAATTTGCCTTTTACTAGAAACATAGTTTATAAGGAAACTCTGCCACAATGTAAGTGTGTAGCTGCAATAAATGCGGAAATAAACAAGAGCATGTCTCCGCACCATTTTATGTTCACAACAACAGCAACACATACATTTAGAATTGATTTTGCATATGCAGTAATCACTAGTTCCAAGAATTAATATTTTCCATCCATTCCCATGCTGAAAGTTGCCTTCTAAATGCTACTGTTCATGCTACATATGTTGTACATATGTGTACTTACCATGTAGCAGTCCTCACACTGAGGAGCGCCATCCCTGTCATAGAACTGCATGCCCTGCAGGGGGCGGTGACAACTCATGCAACAGAAGCAGTTGGAGTGGAAGAGTTTATCCATGGCTCTCACTGCGGGTTGAGTGCGGGATAGAGCCTCGCCACACTTCCCACAAACCTCTGAGATGGGAATATAGAGGGTTGAAAAGAGAAAGATTATTTAAAAAATACATTTATCTTGCTGCTCTGCTTGTGTTAATCTCGGCACCCTTCCCTAATTACAGAGAATAATACTGTATTTAAGTTATTTCCACAAATAAACCAAATATTTAATGGATTTGTCCAGCTGTACAGACTCTTTGTTGCAACGTCAGTCTCATACGACAGATGCTGTTATGGGTCTATTAGTACGACAGGAGGAAAGAACCACAACAGCAGAAAAATAGATGAATAAAAGCCTTCCACACTTGGACTTGGATTGTGAATAAAATTTCAATTTCCATAATGGTTTTGCATTCTGCAAACTGACAACAAAATAACATCTATCTTTCTTTTGTGTGTTGGAACATTTAAACCGTTATTGGTAATACTTTGTCAGCACTATATCGCACTCCCAGCGTCTCTTTCTATTTTTTTTCTCCAAACTTGCTGTAATGTGAAGACTGGCAGCTACTTAATGACTGCAATTAGCAACGATGACATCAGTCATTAATCTACAATAGTACAAAGAATTGTGTTGTGCGAGATAGAGGTGTGTAAAAACAGTTCTCTGACAATCATACGAAAGAGAGAAAGGATCAGTGGCGGAGAGTGAGAAAAATTATGTGCGTACATATCATGGAATGAGAACGTTTGTACCTGTAGGAGGGGAGGTGATGACAGGTGCATGTTTGTCCATATTTTTAATAAAATCCTGGGTCATTCTCTCCAGCTCCTCAACTTCCCTCATGTTCAGAGGAACTCCTCCACCTGGGATAGGAACTGGGCCAGGGGGTGATGGCTGTGACACACACACACACACACACACACACGGAAGCCATTAGTGCATACCTATACATTATTTACATTGTTTCATACAGCATGTCTTATAGAGCATTTTGTTATTTACGATTGAGAAACATACCTATGAAAACACTGTTACTGTTCATGTACAGAGCTATTTATACAACACAAATACAGTGTCCTAGTCACCACATAAAGATGAAACATACCGTTGATGCAGGGGGAGTTTTCATTGGTTGGTTAAAGGAGGAGGGTGGAGATGCAATCGTCTTGGGTTGAGGAAGAGGCACAGCAGCAGGAGGATTTTGGTTCACATTCACTTGACTGGCAAAAGGAGAGCTCTTAATGTGATTCGATGCTGGGGCAGCCACCATGCTGTTTGGTGGAGCCGGAGGTGCTGGGGGAGCTGCAGGAGGTGGAGGGATAGAGCTGCTGGCAAAAGGAGGGGATGGTTTTGGCGCTGCACTGACTGGGGTGGGTTTCTGGTTCAGATTTTGGTTCAGTTTTTGCGCCAGAGAGACAGATGAATTTGCTGTTCTCCCTCCGAAACCTGACTTGGGTGCGACTGCCGGGGCCTTGGAAAAGGGCTGAGCAGCGGCGTTTTGTGCAGAGTTGTGATTGGCTTGACGGTTCGTTCTGGCTTTGAGTTCTTCAGCCCAAGGTGCTGGAGGTGGCCGGTCTGCCATCTCAGGAGGGGGGAGGAAGGAGAGTGCTGGTTTGGGAGCAGTCGGGGGAGGTGCTGAAGGCTTGGGTGCTGGTGCTGAGGAATACTTGCTTGGTAACTGAAAATAAACAACATTAATAAAACATTAAAATGAGCTATTCACAGATCTGTTTTGTCTCAAAATGAAGGACACAGAAAGACAAATTCAGTATGATGCTGTTCTGGTGTTGAATTTATTCAGAAACATAAAACCTTTATTTACCATAAACTATAACTCAACAGAAGGAAGTTAATATCCGGTGAAAAATATTTCTGAAATGCTGAAATTATATTGAATGACGTACTTCTCTTAAAAGTAAACACTTGAACAGTTTGAGCTTATCAGAATTGCTCCACTCGTTTTTCGCATTTATTTTGTGGTTCTGAGCCAACGTATTTCTTCCCTGATCCAGTGCCTCCAAGTTGGATAAAAACACTCTCCATTTATGGCCCTTTCACTGGGTCTCTGGCAGCATGATCTGACTTCATCACACTCTCATGCTCTCAACTCAGTTCTGTGGGCACGTCTCTCTCTCGCTCCCACTCTCTGCAAGTGTCTCCTCTCAATGTGAATCACCAGCTACCTCACTTCTTTGTTTTGTCTTTCGGGCTGGTGTGCTTGTGTGTGTAGTTCCCTTATCATTGAGCTTTCAACCTGAACAGATGACGAATGACTTATAAAACCAACCTGGCATCTCTCCAAACTACTTCCACTGACCTACCTTGCTTTTTCCTTTTTTCACCCTCTGACTCATTCTCTGTTTCTACGTCGAGCCTCCTGAGTCAACGTCTGCTGTCACTTCCCTTCTCATCTGTTCTTTACCTCTCCAGAGGACATACTGTACAGTAGGTCTTTCTAAAAAATCCTGAGGTCTTATGTTCGGTACAGTGTGTCCATGCTTTGTACCTTAGGGTTAAAAGGTCCCCTGGTCTCCATCTCAGACAGCAAGTCAGTCAGACAATCAAGCTGTTGATCGAAGCTACTCTGCTTCTCCATTAGTCTCTAGCAGAGGACAGCAGAAGGAGGAAAGAGTCACTAAAAGCACATTTCTTTATATTAGCAAAATGAAGCAAATTCATGGATGAATAAACAACAGGAAACTGGGTGATAATGACACAAATGGCAAATACATGTGAACTAAATTTATGTTTATATAACTATGTTTGTTAAAGACTCATGACCGTTTTATTTTTTCCAAAATGTCGACTGAAAAATAGTCAAACTGTTTGAAACATTTTGGTGCTCACAGTTACTTGTAGCAGTTACTGAGGTGCAACAGCCATCATTGCAGAATGAATGACAAACAAACAAACCTAATGATTTGAATAAATTAATATGGTTTGAATTTTGTTTCCCTGGTTGAATGAGAGAAGAATACAGAATGCTAAATTATTAATTCCGTTGTTTGCTTAGAGGAATTTAGAACCTCTTTGCTAATTTCAACAGGAGGTATGTTCATACCAAGCCCTTTTTATTTCTGTGCTTTTTTTGGTAAGAAGAAATGCTTTTGAAGCCTAACAAACCAAATGCAATTAATTGTGTCCTCCATTAACATGTCTACAATAAACCTTTCATTGCACTGTTTCGGTGGCATAAATGTGTAATAATCCTGTTATAGGCATGAAACTGGGCAATATACTCTCGACTAATGCTAATATAATTTGTGGGAAAATCTCAAAAGATAGCGTTTCCTGCCACCACAACAATATCCTCCAGTGTCCTTACTAATGATCAAATTATACCTCAATGCCGTTACATGCAGCACAAGGAGGAAAAATGCGGACAGCCAAAGCAACTTCAGATTGAATTGTTACGTACCTGTGGGTTCACAGCAGCACTGGGAATACTGGCACTGGATGCAGGGAGAGGTGGGGGGGGTGGGGGAGGAGGGGGAGAGGGACAGGTGGGTGGACAGACACTCTCCTCGGGGGGAGCTGGGAGGGGCAGGTCCTCTGCCACTGGAGGTGGAGCGGGGAAGGCAGGAGGGGGGACGTCAGAGGCAGTGGGTAAGGTGTGGCATTCAGGCGGAGGTGCTGGCAAGTCATCATCCAATGGAGGAGGAGGAGGAGGAGGGGGTGGGAAGTCTGACAAAAATGAACAGGGTTTATTGGTTAAGATCTGTGATGAAACAATGTTTTTATTTTTTTAATACAAAAGGACAGGAATACAAAACATTGTGCAGTGGATTTGGCCAGCTAGAAGCATCATTGATGATCATCAGCCGTTATTCCCTGAATGTCTGCAAAGAACATGTGTCAAAGGGTGAAAGTGTGTCCTGCCATGTAAATATGGTTATCCTGATTTATGTTTTCCTGTGGAGTTTTTGTTTAAACAATGAAAAGTTGTGTTTACACGTACTTCTTACCAAAATAACATCAACAGCTTAAATTTTTTCATAAACTGTTTCAAAGCGGATTTTTGGATGAATATCCCTGCCTGTGTTGGGTGTTCTCGTACATGTGCACAATATAATCAATACAAGGAGCCCATAAAAAACAAACAGTGTTACTCTATAGTGCCTGAGGCCAAAAACTCTATGAGTCTCTGTAACGATCTCAACATTTGACAAAAATGACCAAAAGGCCGGAAATGCAGCGCAGTAATGTATTGTCTCAGAGACAAGTCGTTAAAACCACAGAGCCACACAACTGAAGTGTTTCTGTTACTTACTCAACTGTGAAGCTTTGTACGAGAAGCATTACAAGCAGCAGGAGGTTGGGTAGGGGACGGGCCGCTTACTGATTGGATATCATTTTAGATAGTTGGAAAAATGGTTCACAAAATAGTGAAAATACAACACATACCATCACAGAGCATAGGGGGCAGCAGAGGCAGATCTCCCACTCGACCAATCACACCTGTGCCTACTGGTGTCGGTGACGGAGCAGAGGGAGGGGTAAGGCTTTTGGGCCGTGGCGGTGCCACCGAAGCAAACTTCTTTGGCTGGTTGTAGAAGGACGGGGTAGTGACCTTGAAGTTCAGAGAGGATGTCACCATGAACGGCTTGCTGCTGTTGGAATCCTCCATTTTTTTGTGTTTATCTGGGGACAGACACAAGAAACATTGTGGACAGTTAAGACAGCAGCATATAAATTCTTATGAGTCTTACTCTCGAACCCCAAACCAACATAAATCAGCTGAATAAAGTCAGAGGGCTCTCGTTCCTTGGCAGCAAGTTGGGTTTGTCGCAGGTGAATTGCTGGTGATGGCACTTTAACAATACATTTGGCCTGTCACAATAACTATATAAAGGTTTTGAGTTTGTAGTGCAACCACACTGAAAATGGACAACATTTAGTACACTCAAAGATGCAGACAAAAGTTGGTATTGATGGATTGCTGTCATCCCGAGCATTGAAAAAACAAAACAGAGGAGCCTCTCCTTATTATAAAACCTAAAACAAATTGTGGATGCTGGTGAGGCGGCTGCAAAGACGACAGAGAGTAATAAACCTTTCTCTATTTTTTTCCGATCTCTAAAATTGGCAGGAGCTTTCTAAAGTTGCTATGTAATTCAATGCATATTGTTCGGCATTTCCTATTAATAGAAAACATTAACTTCTTTTATACCAACTTCATAAACTGTATACTATGCAGATGGGTACTTATTGAACACTAAATAACTGAAGCACAGCTGTTTTGACCCCCAAAGTTTTAGCTAAACTAATTAAAAAAGAGGTTTATTGTGGCTCACAGTGTCTCTTTAAAGTAGTTTGGAGCATTTCTGGATTCAGTGATGCGGCAGTAAAAAGAAAACGACTGCTGGGCATACTATAAATCCAGTGTAACTGAATCCCTTTAAACACAAAATCAAGCCAAATGGTCTACAGCGGAATGAGAGAAAAGAGCGTGAAAATGTCCTTAGGCTGTATTTATGTGCAGAGCCAACACAGTAGACAAAGTGGCACTCCCAGATACCACAGACAATTTACAATATTTAACACATGGCCGTTTACTGGGACTTAAAACACAGCGATACCAAGGTTTATAAAAGACAGACTAGTTTGAGGTTGGGGACAATAGTGAGTATCATAGCATTTTCCTGTGACGGGCGTCAGTAAAGAGGGTGAGCTCAAATATTTACCTTACACATTCTGGTGGTTAAAAAAAACTACAGAGATTCCTCGCAGAGACTGGACATATTTCCCTGAAGGCCATTGGACCTCCAAACATAACCTTTAGTGAAGAGCTCAACCCCACAATCCACCCTCGTCTCCCAAAACACACAAACACACATTTTATGCATTAACAAACTATTCAATCCTAAGGCTCTGAAATAGTTGTGCCCAATAATCTCACTGATTAAAACCCTGTGGCAGTGATTAACTTAGTGTTAGGACTGTTTACGCAGCTTTTAATAGGTTGTAAAACATACATGTCATACAGCCACAACACAAAACCTGCAACAGAATGAGTTTCAGGTAGTACCAACTGTAGATGACATTTGTTTGTCTTTGATGTGTGGGATCTACCCTTTTCACCTTGATGACGGTTACACAACATTGATGCCTCCATGAATGCCACAATTATAGTTAAGACATGTGTGCGTCATCTATTGTTCAAAAGTACTTCAATAAATGCAATAATTATTTGCACGTTTTATGGGGGCGGCTGTGACTCAGGAGGTAGCGTCGGTCATCCACCAACCCAAAGGTCGGGGGTTCCATCCCAGCTTCCCCGCAGTCTGCATTCCGATGTGTCCTTGGACAAGACACTTAACCCTAAATGGCCTCTGGTGGCTCTTCGGCAGAGTATGAATGTGATAGAAAAAAGCGGGGTATGAATGTGTGTGAATGGGTTTGTGTGTCTTGTGCTTTAAAGCTTTGAGTGGTCAATAAGACTATACATAATGTATACGATGTATAAATACAGTCCATTTACTAAAGCTATTCCAGTCTCTCTTAAAAGATGGGTTTACAACCAATCAAACTAGAAAACAGCAGATAAAGTTGTGTTTTGATACAGATTTCTTAACAACACAAACTTTCTTAACATCAATATTTCTGTCACAGCATAGGAGTTGGTGTGTACCGATTTGCACATAAACAGGGAATTCCAAATACTACATAAGCCTAAAAGTCTAATTTTTTTTTTGCTAAATATACTAGATCTTTGCTGTTGAAGTTGTTGTCCTCAGCTAGACTCAACGAGACCCCTCCGAAGGCCACAGAAAACTGCAACCGCACCGTTTAGATATAATCGAGTTAACATTTGGAAAACAACCGTTCTATAATGAGATCAAGTCTGCCAATTACCATGTAGACGGGGCTTTTCTCACAGTAAAAAAAATTAAATAAAGAACCATTTCATCCTCATTCCTCTTGTTGGGAAGCACACGCATCACTTCAAGTTCTGACAAGACAAAAAAACTCTTCTCAGCTCCTGAAAGTATCTCATGATATGACAAGCTCCTCTGATGAGAGAGCACCACTTCTGCTTTTCAGGTCAACTTCCTTAAATGCAACATTTGTGGAAATTTTTTAACCATATAAGTCCAGGTTGAGGCCATTTATGCCCTTTAGCCACATAGAGGTGCCAGCTGTTGCATTATGTCATGAGACGTCCCGCTATGAATCACAGATGTATTCAGACTTCTGGTTACACAATACTTTTAGTACACACAGGGACATGGTTCAGCCTTCGTTAACTAAATACATTTTATCAGATCGCTCTGTGTGTGTTTGTACACTTTGTATGTATTATTTTTTTTTTACCTGCAACCTCGGGTATATGAGACCGACGCGCTCACCCCTGAGTCGTAGCGTAATTCGCTAGCACGTCTCTTAACATGTCGCGGAGTGATGTTTACAAACTGCACACACAGTGCTGTGAGGTGCGGTCTGCACCATCTTTTTGTTTTCAATTTACAGAGCCAGGCCTGAAAACACACTGCACACACAAAACCGACAGATTGCGGACCGTAAGAAAATATTCACAGAATTTTACAAAACGTGTATTGCTTTAGAATTGCTTACTGCCCCTTTGAGGAGGTTACAGCAATCAGTTGAAAAATAATCCAATGGCACGTGCGACTCATTAAGTGGAACACAAAAACCTCAACCTAGAAAAGCTTTCATCCATTTCACTGTCCTACTTATAATAATCATAACACTGTGCCACTTTAATAATTCAGACAATTTCTGCATTAATAAGTAAGGGAGGATGGTGAAGCAAATTGTTCTGTAAAAGAAAAAAGAAAAAAAAACTAAAAGCAAAGACAAGACTGGTACATTAGGGTCTCATGGACGACAGCTGGCTACTCATTTACCCAGTGAACTTCATGATGAATGGAGTGGACACTTAATACAAAAAGAGATGAAGCTCTTTAAATGAGGTTTGTACGTCTGAATATCAACATAACAATTGGATCTATGAGGGCTTTCTAGAGGGAGTGCTTGACAAGTGTGGATACAGACTGTGATTTAAGTCTTTTCATAACACTAGCTTTAGCTACCTTGTTTTTTAAGAGCCAATATGCAATAGTCTTCTTAATTATTCAACAGTTATAATAACTAGTGGTTGGGGTCCATCTGTTCCTTGATACGGCCTTGAGGGATTTAACACGATGAGATCAGCTACACACTCAGCCCCAGCAGTCCCACTTCAAATCCATCTTGAAACCTGATCCTTGAGATGAGAGAGACCCTCGACTAAGGAACATATTTTGCACTACAACTCAATGACATCATCTTTTTTGCTGTTTCAGTTACACTCCAAACGGCTCCCTTCTCTACATTTCCTTTTTCACATTATTTGGTCCATTAATGACGACCTGAGCTCTTTTCTTAAGTTCTGACTTACTCTCACAAACTGACGTACAGACTTGTGTTCTGTAGCAGGCCACAATCATTTTTGTCCCATTCATTCTTGTACATTTTTCCACTTCTCATTCATCTCACACCCACCACTGCATGACATCACTTGAGGCTGCATTTAATCATTTCTACTTTACATCTGTGATGGAGGATGACATTTTGTAGCCTTTACGTAAGCCCCAGCATATATCACATACTGTACTCTGCTGCTTTTGAACTTTGTATAAACTCCACATGGCTTTTTACAGGTTCCAAAATTGGTCCTCAGCCTTAGTTTAGGCACCACAACACAGTTGGTTTTCATTCCATCTTATCAGGGACTGACTTGCACATGGGATGGAGGGAGAAAGTAATCAGCCTAAATGGCACTCCAGCAGGGCAATGGCACTCAGTTACGTGGTTGGAGAATAATGGCCCTAATAGAAAACTGTCAAACTTCTTCAAGACCTGAAACAGAGACTCAGCATTTTAAGTCCTATATGTACTAATAACCAGCTCAAACAAATCAAAAGTACTGGGCTCTTTTGTGGCACACTTTTCCTTGTGTTTGAATTTTATCTCAGTCAGGATAAAATTCACTCGGAGGCACAGATGCGTGGTGCAGATGCTGTTAGGGAGGAATTTACCGCACGTTTAACGGTTTCACTCAGCAGTAGGTCTTTGCCTTGTGGTCATAGAGGAACTAAATTCTAGTTTATATACTGTGCTAATGGTTTTTAAAGGGTAATATGGGGACATGTGGTAGCATGGTGTATGATTGAACCGTTGTCTTTGCCCCCCCCCCCAAAAAGCACAAAAAACCCAATGACATATGCAGGAAGAGCAATTCATTAAGGGATGTCCCTGTTTAAAAACAACTCTTGAAAAGGATCCCATATATAAGTAATACGATCATTATTATGATGCCTGCTAACAATCTATACTTGAAGGACTAATAACAATAAAAACAAAAAGAAATTTAAACAAAGGAAAGGTTTTTCCATGCTTATAAAGCACGTTCTTTATCGGTTTACTCATCAAGAACCTGAATTTCTGACAGTACTTCCAGCAATTCCTTCCATGTCTTGTCAGTCATTAAATCAGTGACTAGTTTGTTGTTTATGAAACTCGCTATTGTTCTGGTGTTAACAACACACAGTTTCTGGGGAAGCGTGTCTAGGCTGGGGGGGTCACTAATGCGGGGACAGACAACCCTTTTGAGTCCAATCTTTCAGGTCACTGGACATGCATTCAGCACCAGTGTTATGCTCCATCACCGTCTGCGGTTAGTGAATGAGTGAAATGGCAACATCACAAAACTGGTAATACCATCAGCCAATGGGCTCTGTCTTTGTCTGCTTGAACTGACGTACAGTAAAACAATGCAAGTCAAAGGCAAAGGCAAAGTCAAAATCAAGCAGCTAGACGTCCAGTGATTTGAAGCAAAGAGACACCCCAGAATAGCTTGTGTGTCTTGACTCATGAGGGCTACAATTAAAGGAGATTCCTCATCACCCCAGTCACATAGGGTAACATTCAGCCACTCACAGATCGTCTTCATTCACAGATTTTCACTTGCCTCGCCTATGTACTGAGGCGTCAGTGACCATAATACCAGTCTGTTCAAACGGAAGCACCACACAAACCTCAGACTACAGCCTTCTCGCTATAAATTATTCTTGAACACAGTTTACCGTGGCTGTGGCTGTGGATTGAGGCTCCCTCCTATCTAGTTGATTAAAAGGCAAATCAGAGCAGCAAGGCACAGCAGTGTGGCTACAGATAATCACAGGATTTTCACATTCTCAGAGTGGTAGTAATTCTATGCTAAAATAGCCTTAATTCTCATGTAGTCTCCCAACATCCTTTATTATCCCGGCTTTGACTCTGCAGGTTTTGATCACAATCTGGATATAGACATGAAACATGAGGAACCTGGTTATGCTTATCGGCATGGTCATTACAGTAACCAGGTTTTTGATCATCGGCAAACAGATGTGCAACATCTAAATAAATAAATATACAATGAGAAACTGAAACCAGAGAACCTTAAAAAAGAATACAAAAAAAACACTCAGTCGATTATCAAAATAGTTGGCAATACATGTTCTATCAATCAACGAAGGGATTTATCAACTAATCCCTGCAGATCCAGTTTACATACTACAGTAGTCTTTCTATACGAGTGCTTATCCAGGTTTCTAAAAACCTGGATAAGACCTAAACCGGGATCGAGAATAAGATGCTTACATGTGCAACACAAAATCAATGATCTGATAAGCAGGATAATAGTGCAAATGTGAATTATCTTACATTTAGTTGGAGGTGCAAACAAACACGATAGGAGGTGCCTTTTTGAATAACTGAAATTGATAATTAATGATCTCTTTTTTTTGGTATTATGTTAGCACGCCGTCCATTTACACTTCACTGCTCAAGTGCTACCAAACTCAAATATTTCATCATTTGCTCTTTGTATCGCTGGCTGATATATCAACTACTCATAAAGGCCTTATTTGAAGTTTGGGAGTGAGTTTACAACATTGTAATGTGTTATTTACTTGCACCTGTTTTAGACACTGTCCCGAAAAACTTGATTATCTCTATTTGTCTTCACCGAGGAATTTCTTTTCTACAAAGGGCAGTTCGTTCAGCAGACACTTACTTGTGAGAAAATCTTTAATCTGACTGCAAACAAAAATGTATTTGTTTTACAATCCATTGAGTTAAATTTTGTTGCAAGAAGACCACGAACTGGTAACATTTCATAGTGATAAGCAGTTGATCCTGCAACCTCAACGACTGTAACCTGTTTGCAAAGGTGGCCTTGGGTCACCGCCCCCAAATACCCGCACTTGTGTGAAAGAATGAGGCCTCAACAAGGGCACAAGAGAAGAACGTGACGACTGGAGTCAACAATGTTGTAGCTCAGGCGCTCCTACAACGTTCTTTTAAGACTTGAGAAAATGTCAGTCCTTGTAAGCATATACTCTCTAAAAAAAACACCTCTGGCTCCGCCCACCTGAAAAAAAGCCCATTGATTAGAGCGAGTTAGCCAACTGCTAGCTGTTAGCTGTTAGCTAGCGCTTTGACAGCTGACAGCTACGGGTCAACGGTCACAACCAGAGCCAACGTAGACAGACAGCTAGGCTTCACCAACCACTCCTCACTATCTACTCATATACACAATAGAAATATATATATATTTGAATAAATATATTTTACCCAGAAAAGCTAATTTTGCTAAACATAATTGTGCTAATATGACACATTAGCCTACAGAACGTCGGGGCGACATTAGCTCGACTCGGATCGGTCTGAATCAGTTTAGCGCTGTAGCTAACGGAACACGGAACACGGAACACGTTAGCTGCTACACCGACCAGCGTGCGGTCAATGTGTCCGCCGCCTCTCGGGCTCGTTGACAACCACACCAACGGCAGTGACGTTAGCTTCGGTCGGGACCGCTCCGAAGAGGCTTTCGCTCGTCAACAGCTAAAGTGTCTGTTGAGAAACGGACCCAACTCTGCCCCCATTTTGTGCCCCCCCTCCCCTCTTACCTCACACGGCTTGTCTCCACCGGGCTGTCACCGGAGTTTAACGGTTGTTACTTCGCGAACGCAAGAGCCCACCGCCGGCCAGCGAGCGTCGTTAACTTTGTCGCCGCACTTCCTCTCGGAGCTTCCGCGTAGCTCGCGCATTATCGTCCATCGGCCCCCACTACTTCCAGGGGGACGTGTTCACTTGTATCGAACACACTCGGAACACCGCCCGCCCAGCGGGGGTATTTCTCAACCAGAGTGTGCAGCAGTTGTTTTCTTTAAATATCATATAATAAGCTCCATCAGCTGCCATGTGACAGACGCGCAGAGGTGCCGGTTGCCCGGGGCGTTAACCACAGCCCCCGACTGAGTAACATGATTTATCATGACACTTGCACTGACAAAAGATTTCTTACCTTATTAGGTAACCTGTAGCAGCCAAACCCCCCACCCTCCTTCAACAGAAGTAGGGCAGGCCACTGCCTCCTATTATCCGGATTCACCACAGATCAAAATCACTTACCCCTGTGGATGCAGCTGCAGCGTGGATCTCCCTTTTACTTGAAGCTCTTCCTTTTGTTCTCCTTTTTTTTTCTCCCTCTCCCCCTGTAGGTGCAGCTGAGTAAGAGTTGTCTGTAATGGTAACTTCTCTTTCTCTCTTCCCCTCTCCGGCTACTAGACCCTCCCCCTGTGCTGCTCGCCCTGGAAAAGGAATGACACCATCCTTCCAAACAAGTTCTTTCTTGTTTGACTTTGGCTCAGGACTTGTGTATTACTATGTAAACAGCACCTCTCTCTCTCTCTCTCTCTGTCTCCCTGTGTGTGTGTGTGTGTGTGTGTGTGTTCGTGTGTGTTCATAAACTGTCCAGTCAGGCCCCTCCTCCTCCACCTCCTCCTCTCCCCCTCCTCCTGCTCTCTTTTTCTCTCTGGATTCTTGCAGCATTCTTCATTCAGTGACATCAACCCTGTTGCCTCTCCTTGTAAGGTCAGACCGAGGGAATGGGGGAGGCAGAGGGAGGGAGAGATAATGGGGCTAAAGGCTTGATTAGATACAGACAGTAAAAGCGGTCAGGGTTCTTCGAACACAAGGAGGTACAGTGGCTGAAGAAAGTATGCTCGAGTTGAGTTGGGTTGTGGAAGAAGTTGGCTGTTTATGCTTTTGTTTACTTTGAGGGTGGGGAAAAAAGGAGAATACAAGACTGGCCTTGGGTCTCTCCTTCACTTGCCTCAACAAGAAAGCAGATTGTAAAGGCATTAATCCGTCCCTTGCCAAGTGGACTGCCACATTGCTATTTGCTTTGCACTAAGTCAGTAAACATGCAACAAGTTAGATTGCCTCTCTCTACACGTGGAGTACGCCTGATTATAGAGTAGATGCACGTATGACTCTCTCTCAAGAAGAGGAGTTCGTTCCTCACGATAATAAGTGTGATCCCCTCAACTTGGTGTTAAATGACACCTCCCATCCTGCACACCTGCCACCTCTATGACAACACGCACATTGTATCTCATGTAGCCAGAAACCTTTGAATCTCAACCAAACTTTCAATTCCATTGTTTGTACACTGCAAGAAATCTTTCATGTCTATCACTGCATTTCAGTTTGAAGTAATTTACATTGTTCTGTTATTGGAGCTTTAATTGTCAGACTATAAACGGATTAGTTGATAAACAGAAGAATAATCTGCAATTTATCAATTCATTTTCGAACAAAAAATACAAATCATTTCAGGTTTCAGAAAGTTGAATATCTGCAGGTTTTGGTTCATTGTTTGGACAGAACAAAACATTTTTGACCTTTGACATGAAGTGATTGATTGAAGAAATATTTCACAGTGAATTGTTTTTGTATTTTTTTCCAGAATATGTCTTGATAAACAAGGGAAACTATTTGAGTAATCTCCGCCCACTGATTGTAAGATTAAATAACTTGTATACTAGATATGTATTGAGTTAATACAAGGTGATGTAATCACATATACATATGTACATATGACCTGATTCACTGCGAGATAGTCACGCCCTCACAGACCTCATAGATACCCGGGTTGAGACACAGCAGAGTCGCGCCTGATTCAACTTGAATCAAGTTGTGAAACCATTGGCAAGGTCTTGGTTGACTTCTGTTTCATGCACACCTTTGCAGTAGCTGTTGTGTAACCTGTTGTTGCCTGATTCATGTTCATAAACTACAGGGAGGGGTCTTCAGAGTCTTTGATAGCCTATTGTCTCGCAAGGAATGTTTCCAGTCTCTCCCGACTTCCACTGGGTCAAAAGAATGTGTCTAGTTACCACTCTGAGTTTTCCACATCGACTCTGGTGCTATGCTGTGGGAAAAAAATGTGCACCCCATCCTGGCTGTGGGTGACATTGAGAGGAGGTCCATGTTTGTTTGCCGTTGTACATTCTAGCTGATCCATGAGCGTGCTTTCTGTTTGACAGCTGAGGGAACTGTAAGGAAGCTGAAGTGACATACATGTGTAACTTTCTTCTGTCCTATGTTTCAGCCAACTGCATACACCAGTTGACACCTTGGTGTCTGAAGTTTGGGATGATTGGATCAGGCAGGGGGGGAAGTAGCTCAAGGGTCCAGTCAGTCTGGAGGTAAGACAGAAAAAAAACAAGAAGAAAAAAAAAAACAGAAGGCCATCAGAATTAGAGCCAGACAGCCTGGAATGCAGCCAAACCTTGGAAGGAACAGTTCCTTTCCCCCTCCCTATCTAAAGTGCCATATTTGTCTTTCCCTCTTTCTCTCTCTCGCTTTCTCTCTTTCACGCTGTATTATTTTCACCACTTTTCTCCACCAATTCCTCAATTTCTCAGTGTGCCCTTCACACGCTGCACTTTTATTTCCCTTCCTATCTTTGTTTCCGCTCCTCCCTTTCCACCTCCCATTGCTTGTGTGAGTCAGTAGCTCTCATAATACCTCTGTGCTCAGAGTTAATATCCTCATGTTGGATCATTTTCAATTCATACAGTGGTATAGTCTCTCTCTTCCTCTCTCTCTCTGTCTCTCTCTCTCTCTATCAAGTCAATGTTTTCAAATGTTCACACCCAAACAAAGGGATTCGTGCTTTATCTGAGCAGTTAACAATTTAAACTTAGTATCGCTTTCCACTCTTCCTCCGTTGATATGCATGCACAAATTCATTTCATGTGGATATTTAATTTTCTTAGCGTTAACATTTTAATAAAATAAACCAAACAAATAAATAAACCTCAACACTTCTAGGCTCAGCCTACCTCAGGCCCCACAAACACAAGACAAGACACTACAAAATTAATTTAAAAGATTTTTTATTGATATTAATATTATTCAAGTGAGGTAAGTATAGTAATTCTGCATACCTGAGAGACCGTCTAATAATGGATTTTTGGGGCCGATGTTGATACTGAGTGGTGGAAATTACAATATCGATATATATTCGTATAATATTATACTGTAGGTTGGTAGGTTGTTTGTTGTTAGTCCATTTGTCGGGGAAATGTGTTTTATCAGTTACGCTCACTTGTCCCTTGGAGTGGGACTACAGACGAAAATTATCATCTCCAAGCATCTCTTTTTCTTTGTTTGAGATGAAAAAAAAGAAATTACTTCATCATTTTGTTCTCATTTTTCATATCACACCTCTTGCACTTCCCTACTGATAAATCTCTGATATGCCAATATCAGCAGATTTCTTCACTCGGCACCCAGAGGAAAAATGTCTCTGCTGCCAAACTGGCCCCTATTCAGTCAGAGTTAGACTGCAGTACTTCAGTTCTCCAAGAGATGTCAGACCGATACACATTAGTGTGCCACACAAGCCAGACCAAGATGCCTGTAGGGTAGAAGATTCCCCCAGAATCTCAGACAGCCGCCAAATCCACTTCAGCTACAGATGTGGTTAAACAACAACAACAACAACAACAACCAGGAGGAAAATGTAACGTGGAAACCCATAGACACTGACAAGACTGTAAAAGAGATTGATAGGTTTTCTATTGGGAGAACAGACACGTGAGAAACAAGCCTAACACAGAAGCAACTGAGGACGAACACTTTAGCACTGATGGTGGTCTTGACAGGGAGGGCTGGAGTGAGTGGGATGAGGGGTAATTGCAGGAGAGAAGGAAAGAGAATTGTAAATAATTGAAGGGAGCTGGGAACTCCTTGTACGCAAGGTTTTTGCCTTGTGGAAGTGCACAAACACAGACATCTTGAGTGTAGAGACGCTACACCATCAACCCACAAATATAAAACACCCCCCCGAAACATGTGTGTGCTGAAGAATTCAGTTAGAAGTTGTGGCCCAGAGCATCAACTAATAATACTCATAAACTCCATCTCCCACTGGCTAAAACAAACCTAATCACATAAGCATGAGCACTAGAGATCACCTTATCAAAGACTGCCTCTTTTCAAAACAACATTTATATCTCTCCCTATAGTCCCCACCCACCTCCTACACCCTTTCTCTTTTCAGAACAAAATCCACTCAGCATTTCCCCCCTGTTTTTTTCCCCCCCTTCATCTTCTCCTCTGATCTTCTCTTTCCCTCTTCCCATGTGAAGCCCAATGGCTGTCAGATACATCCCCCTCCTTTTCTGCTCAGTACACACACACACACACACACACACACATGCAGGCGCGAGCTTGGTGGCTCCTGGAGGGCAGATGTGTAACATGGTTCAAATAAACAAACATAGTAACACGGACCGGCAGCAGTAGGATTTAGCACAGAGGACAATAACGAAATATAAATATAAAACAATGGACTGTTGTCAAATTAGAGTATGTGGGGAAATAATATATTGTAGAGATATTTAACCAGTCTGATAATTTTTTTTTATTAAAAACGGTTGCACAACTTTTAGAATGACTTTGTACAACAGACATTTCTATTCATCAGTGCAGAACTCCTTTAGCGTGCGAGAACGAGTCAGTAGTAAAGCTGTTATTCATTATCCTTGAGGTGCGTCCTACATAACAGCCAAGAGCTGATAGACAGATAGTGACAGATACATGAGAGTCACTGATTACAGGAATGAAGAGTGTGTGAGCCCTCAAGATAATATTAATCAGGCGCTGTTGCATTTAAATTCAGTGCAACATCATCACCCCAGATGAGAAAACAAGAGATGTGTTGACAAGGACATGATGGGAGTCCTCGGTAACATGTGTTGCAAAGCGGTTCCATGTCATCTTGTATGCGTGTGTGAGGGGTTAAGTTAAGGAGCGAACACAGACGGCGAGAGGCAGTCATCTTCGCGAATGGCCCATGTATCATGAGAGAGATTAGCGTCAAGAATTTTTTCCCTCTGTGTTTGACCTTGTCTCGCATTGATGGTCCTTACCATAGATCATCACATTGTCACAGGTGTCCTGTATCTCGCATGCAAGTGTGGGGCTGCAAGTAACAATTATGTTCAGTATTGATTCACCCTAAAATGTTATGCTCAATTAGTCAATTGATCATTTGTTCTACAAAACCTCAGAGAATTATGCACGTCACAGTTCTCTAGATCTCAAGGTGATATCACAAAAATGTATAGTTTTGTGCAACCAACAGTCCAAAACCAAAAGATATTCAGTATATTGTGCCATGTATGTGGGTATGTTTTGCGACTCAGTAATCTGACCTTGTTTGTGCACAGGGTTAAATATGTCCGCACCCTCGATATGGAGGAAAACGAGAAGCAAATATGAATTATAGTAATAATAATAATAATAAATTGCATTAATAGAGCACTGGCAAGGTAAGTCAGGTAAAGCGATACAGGTACACCAAGATTAACTGAGGATTTCATCAAGAAAGCTTGATTTACAATGGTGCTGTGAAAAGAGAGCGATTGACTGAAGCATTATTAAGACCTCCGCACAGTGACTGACACCAAGTGACGGGCATATGGGGAGTGAATAGAGACCCAGAGACGCAAGTATAAGTAGAAGACAATAGACTCAGTTTGCTTCGGCAGCAATTACACCCATCCGAAGGGAGAAGGTTATTTTTAAAAAAGGGAAACTGGGCTCAGAGCATGCGAGTAAAGCTGACCCCTGCAGCAGCCTATAGCCTCTTCTGCTCTGCCCCAGTGGGAAACCACCAGAGCGCACACACATCTATATATAAACCCACAATGCAGGGATTGGCTGGATTATGCATGATTTGTTATGTCTGGCAAGTCACACATCCACTGTAAACCCTTTATTGCTACACATACATCCATGCCTATTCATCTCTCTCTCTCTCCCCCTCTTTGTTTTTGCATCTATTCAATTCAAGTGACAAGATTTTCCTGTCCTCTCCCTCTGTCCATTCTGGAGTGCTAATTTCTATTTCACACAGCTTCCTCTCCACACATCTCCAGAACATGACTCAACTGTTCTTTGCTTTCCTTCCGTCTTTTTTAAAAATGTCCTTGCATCTGTCCTGCTCAATTTCTCCCTTTCTTTTCCGCTCAGTGTGTGTAAAGTTCACAAAACATGATTGACCCCCCCTCACTGTCCAGACTGTGCTCGAATCATTTGCAAACACTTCTCAAAACACCACACATAAATTTGTAGTCAGCATAGAGAGGGCGCAGCGGTTTGTCCAGACTGAGAAGAGTTAGATGAGAGAGATGAAGATAAAAGAGCCACTCCTCTTGTTTTTTCACCAGGGAAGAAAGGATTGTGGTGGTGAAGGAGGTAAAAACAAAAAGAGTGGACAGACAAAGACCTGGGCATGTGATCGTGTTTGATTTTCTCCATCTGTCTGAAATGGTTAGTTTTGGTGTGTGTGTGTGTGTGTGTGTGTATGTGCTTGCTATTTTTTTTTCTAAGCGATCAGTGTGAGTGAGGGAGGGACGGACGGAGGAGGTGGAGGGTGATGGAGAGGGGAGAGGCGTGAGGAAACCGCTGCAGTGTATTGTTAGTCTCAGCGCACACAGGAGAGGGAGACAGAGAGAGAATCCCCCATTTTAGCTCAACAATATTACAGCAGTGCAGAGATATCTACGACAATGGCAGCATGGCACTCACTCTCAGCACTGGGCTATTGATCTGCTAGTGGCAACCCAACACACACACACACACACACACACACACACACACACACATGCATTTACAAATATTCCAACCATATTGTCGCCCCCAGTCTCAGTAACTCAATACATATGACGATTGATGCCAATTGTATTGGATACAATACATGTAATGTTACAGGTAAAATATTTGTAATATTAAGATACAATTATTCATATATATATATATATATATATATATATATATGACATATCTGTTTCAAGAAGCCGATTGTTAATAATGCCTCACATCTTTATTTAGTCTTAATCTATTTCCCTCAGGCATACTGACTTACTAACCGGATTGCTTCTAAGACACTGCACTGGAGAGAGAGAGAGAGAAGGGGGGGAGTGAGAGAGAGAGAGAGAGAGAGAGGGAGGGAGCGAGAGAGAGTGATCGAGCAAGCGCAGGAGGGAGAGAGAAAAGGAGAGAGCACAGGAGAGCAAGAAAAAGAAGCTAAAGAGAACGAGAGAGTCGCAGGAGGAAGAGGGAGAATGCACGGTGTCTGGGTAACACTTCCACGCTTGTATCCAGGGCCTTTGTGAATACACCATGGGATGCATCGGCTCCAGGACACTGAGTAAGCCCCGCTTCTCTTCCTTTCGCTCATTGCGGGCTAGAGTGGGGGGTGGGTTAGGGTGGTGGGGTGAGGAGGAGGAGGAGGAGGACGAGGGTCCTGCAGGAGCGAGGGTTTGTGTAGAGATTGGGACATGCTGTGTGTGTGTGTGTGTGTGTGTGTGTGTGTGTGTGTGCACTAGCGGTTGGCATCTCTTTCATTGCAGTGTATAAGCAGGCTGTGAATGTATGGTTCCAGAGGCTGTGTACAGTATACAGGCAAGATGTCAGATGTGTTAAAATGTGCTACTGAGTGTGTGGTTGCATCCCCCACCTCCCTACTCCCCTCCCTCCTCCCATCCCTTGATTTATGATGTTGTTTGGCAGAATGTATATGTGTGTGAGTAGGAGGTGGAGAGGGATGGAGAGGAGGCAGAGGGAGAAGCAGGAGCAAATGCCGTGATGGTGCTTATTTATAGGGTGGCATGGCTTGGAGGAAGAGACGAAAAGGAGAAAGGGATAATGCCATTTTCAGGGGTGGTTACACAGTTTATTATTTGCATGAATAATAGGGATAGGGCAAGATCAAGCAGCAGAGCAAGAATTTTGATGCAGGCAGGAAGGGAGGAGGGGATACGGCGATGGAGAGATGGCAGAGGGAGGGGCAAATACGTGCATGCGAGGGTGTGTGGGTTGGACGGGAGTTTGCAGGTGAGGACCCTCCTGGATAAACCCATAGATGACATGTTAAGTAAAACAAATCAAGGACTGCTGCTTAGCTGGGAGGGACTGTGAGTGGAGGAGTTGTATGAATAATCATTTGAGGTAATCAATTATTTGCATAAATAGGTTTCAAATATGTTCCAGTGTACATTCAGGTCCTGCATGTCTTAGTATGTTGCATGAATCATGCACAAGGTATAAATAAACACAGTCTTCCTTGGGTGTCAAATATTGATGAGCCACTTAGCACATCAGGCACTTAAACATATTTATGGCTAAACATCGGCCTGAACACATCGTCAGTGTCACGCTGAAGGAAAAATAACCTTTACAGGGGTCACGGACGCCACAAACAGGTTACAGGCAGGATCTCAAGTCGGCTTGTGCAAGTGCCCCCCTCAATGTAAATTCTTGATGAATAGGATTTTAAAAATATCTGGAATGTGGAAGTGTAGGAGAAAGAGTACTACGTGACACAGTTCGGAAGGCAGGTGTGAGCTGAATGCAGCAGAGGCAGCCCAGACTCATTGCAGAGCAGGAAAGGGGGCCGGGATCCTTCTGTCAACACTTGGGTCAAGACGGGAGACACCGACACATCCGGCAACTCCAGCTGCTGGAAATAATGTGATTGAAGTAGAAGCAAAGGCATTGGACACGTGCCACATTAATCTAATTGTGAGCCGACTGAATACTGATGCTCATGTTTTTACGCAAGTGATCAAATGCTTATGAATCGACTAAGCAACTCCACTAAGTTACATTTTCTAATAAGTGATGAAGAGCTGTGATAAAGGTGAACATGCAAAAGTACACATATAAAGTACACAGTATGCTGTCAGTCCCATGCATGTTGGACAGATTGTAGATCTCTTTGATAGAATATATATTTATATTTAAAAAAATAAATAATTTTGCAATTCTATCCCAAGCTGTGTGCATGTATGCAATCTAACGGGAATGTGAAAACAAACAGTACTTGTGCCCGGGTCTGTGATCCTCTTGGAGGCCATGAGAGTCAGCAGCGGCACCGCCGGTGTAGAGGCGTGGTTGTGTTTATCCTGGGTGAGAATGGCTTTAGTGTGTGCTATTGATCTGCCTTCTCGACTGCAGTCCACACTGCCAAGCAACACTGCCAAGAGATCAACAGGAGGAGCGGCAGGCAGCAGCACTGTCTCTGCACGGGAGTAGCCCCTGATGTATCTGTCTGCCCTCTGGTAACACTATCTCCTCCAGCTCCATCATATCTGGGAGTGTGCTCTGATATCCATTTGTACCCGCACACTACTAAAGTATATTATCTATCTGTAATATGTCTGTAGTACAGTGGCAGGCTGACAAACCACATGGTGTCCTTTAGGAAACTGTAGTTCACTGTAGTGTTTTGAAAGTCGTTGGTAATATGACACTGAAGAACTATAGTGGAATCTTTTTTGTAGTAGCAACATTTGTAGATACCTTTATTATCCTCTGTGGGGACAAGGCATCCCCATCATTCTTAACTTTGACATCACTCGCTATTAGAGGTCTGCTGGTTTAGTTTTCATTTAGACATAAATCTCTTCAACATCAAATGTTCTGCCCCCCCCCCAAAAAAAAAGAAAAACAGGATCATGATGTGAAATCACACAGTTGGAAAATGAGGGCTGATGTGTTAGTTCACTTTTACCTTCAGCAGTGCAGAAAACATTTTGCAGAGTTTAAAACTATTTGTTTGTTTTTTGCCAAGAAGAGATCAAATCTACCAATAATTGATTGGAAATGAATTATTCTTTCCTGCAGTAGGGACAGTGTCCATATTGGTTATTTTGGACTATGTTTTAAACTGACAGCTGAGAAAAAATATTGACCTGAACATGTGGTTTAACCCCTCACTACCTCCTTCAGTGCACGGGTCAGGTGAAGACAGACGTTGATTGATGTACAGAAGAAGAGAGGTCTGCATCCATCACCCTCACAGCGAGCGTAGGCCTTGAGATGCAGTCGGTGGGAGGAGCACACAATGATGGCACAGAATATCTTTTCTGTGTGAATCACAGTGTCAGTTTGTACATAATATATGCGCGCTTCATGGAGAGCAAAGCCCTACAGCGGCTGGAAAACAGTGTTAGTCATACTGTTACGATATTGATTACATTTCTAGATGCAGAGTTGATAATGTCATTACCCATAAATGTGCTGAAAGCTTTACATCAGGAGGATTTTTCTGTATCCAACAGGCTGCACTGGACCTGTGAGTGCTGCAAACATTAATCATGGTATAATTTAGGGCAATCGTGCACAATGTGGATACATATGCAGTGGTTTCGGTGGCATCAGGGAAATTCTTGAAAAGAATTTGGGAAATTATTACTACTCGCACCTGTTTGTGCAGTCACCCCTTCACACTTTTAAGTCATCCAAGTTAGCTTTGCTCAGATTGTTGCTGACACACAATGTGCTTCGGTGGGCAGCATTAGCTAAATCAAGATTAAGACTTTTGGTTCTGGCAATGTTTTTGTACTGCTGATTACATAATTGATTTTTGAGAAATTACAAAAAAAGGAAAGGACTTTCGTAGAAAACTAATTGGCATCAAAGTTTTGGTAAAGTATTGGTATTATAGAGAGATTTTAAACAATACTGATCCCTTAGGTCTGTGTTTTTATATTTGTACCTTTAATGACATGTGTTTATGCGTCCTACTGTGAAAGACCTCCAGTTTACCTCTCGTATTATCAATCTCTTGCTGCTAAATTTATGTGCATATAGGCCAATGTGTGCACCACTACTGCATTAGAGAGGGATTCGCTGCCATTTAATAAAAAACAAAAAACAAAAAAACAACCTCACTGCACCATCCCTTAGCACACATTCAGTCAACAACTGATACCATCTCTGGGATTTGCCAGTTTGCTCTCTGCCTGTAAACTGGCAAATCTGGCAGTGGGAGGTGGAGGCTGATTGATTGGCTCCTGTCCAGCTTGGAAAAGCCTTTTGCACATGAACACATTCAAGGTGAATGCCTCTGTGATGTAGTGCCTCGGAGACATGGTGGGACCTGATGACCCTTACCTGCGTGATGGTGTTAGGGCAATGGTCGCATATGCTCACGCATCCAAGGACTCCGATGTAGCATTACTTTGTAGCATAGCACATGTTCATGCGTGTGAGTGTGCCATCTTCTGTAATGGGAGCCCTTATGGTTAACCTGGCCCTGGAAGCCAGGTGAAAGCCTGGATCATTATAGGCAGGGGACAGATTAACAGGTTTATGGTGGTGTATGTGTTCGTGGGCTTGTGCTTGTCATTTTCAGCCTGTATGAGTGTGTGGCAGATCAGAAATAAGAGGCCTGTGTGTGGGCACATGATGGCAGTCATTTCTGTAAACAGTAAACAGTGTGACTCAGCCACAGAGTGAGTTATGAAATTGAAACATAATGCTGTGAAAGAGAGAACTTCATCTCTACAATTTGATATGTGTGTGTGTGTGTGTGTGTGTGTGTGTGTGCGTGTGCGTGTGCGTGTGTGATTGAATGTCAGTGTGAGAGTGTGAATTTATGGACATTTGTGGATGTAGTAGTGTGCGACCAGCACTGATTGCCTCAGTGTTAGCTGCAGCTACTAACCACTGTGCTGATAAAGAAAAAGGCCTTGTTCTTAAAGAGAGGAAGTCTCCTTCCAATATCAAATTGCAAGTAAATCAAGATTTCCTGCATACAGAGTGCAATCTGCTGCACACTTAACTGGTTGATTTCCTCCGCCTCTGCACGTCCTCTTCACCTTGTCTAAACAGAATGGAAGGATAACAGGATAACTGCAATTTTCCATCTCAGGTCCAACATTCATTATACATTTAGCAGGCCATTAGGATGTTTGGGACTGATCAGGTTCATGATGTTGAGCTGCAGCAGCCTGTGCTATGGTACATGCTGTAATTGTTAAGTTCCCTCGGTCTGACGATGACAGTTTATCCTATTTACTTTGTATCAGTGATGAAACCCTGCACAGGACGGCTGCCACATTCATGCCGACACAGATTAATGAGACGTGTCAGGCCTGTAGATGACAGGGGGCACGCAGATTGGGAAAGCCATTTCACCAAGTTAATGGCAGTAACTCATGCTGTGCTCGAGCGTCTCAGTGGATGTATATCAGAGCCCCTGCATGTGTGTCGACTACACTCTGAGAGACACTTCACTCCATTTCCTCGACCAAACTCTCCCAACCATCTGGGCTCAGGTCCTCAGCTGTGTTCTTGCTGAACTCTGGAGCTCAGTCACCCAGCATCTGCTAGTGTCCCTGTTAGAATGCTGCTATCCAAGCCGGTACCCCATCGTGGCAACCAGCCTCACTGCAGCTGTCACAGTAAACAAGCACCAGGACCCCTGGTTCCTCGCCTTTACTGCTGCAGGGCAACGGGAGTAAAAAGGACAGATGACGCTCAAATGCCTCCCACTTCAGCGGGAGCCGTCAAGCCAATACAGTCAGAGCTGGACTTGACAGTGCAGTCGCTGCAGATCTTCGGTTGTTCGTTACGCACGGCTGCGCTGCTCCCTCTTTTTTTTTTCCTCCTCCATCTCCATCTCCCCGCCCCTCCTCCTCCTCCTCCTCCTTGCTCCTTCTCCTCGACTGAGCTAGGCCTGGTTCTCCTGTGACCGCAGGGGGGTATCCAGCACGGTAACTGTGTGTGTGCGAGGGAGGAAGGAGAGCACCAGAGGGAGAAAAGCTTGCTCGGAGCTCCGGTCGTGGGCTCTGTTGTTGCCGTTTCCTCCAGGGGGGATCCTGGCTGCCTTCTCAGGAGCAGAATTATGCATTTGCTTACTGTGCTGCTGCTCAAGAGCATCACCTACCTGAGTGCAAAAAATACTGAGTGTGCCATCGCTTGAGAAACCACTGCGATGCCGGCTAATGACGACTGACTCATCAACCATGGTGATGTTCTGAGCAACAGCTCTGACTAATCACAGCATGATATAGACATCCAAACCCTTGTGGCTCACTCCATAGCACATGGTTTGATGTAATCTCATGTGAGGCTCGCAGACAGTAGATAACATGCATACAGCTACAAAGGTGCACACTCTGTTGTTCACGTTTCTGGTGCATGGCTGTGTTAAGGCTGGAGGGCATCCAAGTGTTAGTTTGTGCTGCTGCAGTCCTGACAACTCTTGAGCCATATTATGACTCATGTGGGGGGAGAGTGACTGCTAATCTACTAATTGGCCAAAATGAGGCAGAGGAGTGGCGAAGTGGAGAGACTGAGAATGTAAAAGAGAAACAGAGGGAGGGAGAGAGAGAGCGTGGCATTGTGTGTCCCCATGCATCATATTATGTGTCGCTGCAGGCCCGATGTATGTGGGTGTGCGTATATACAGTATGTCCATGTATAGTTTGTGTATGCAGGGCAGATTTTCAACCCAGATGAGGAAGAAATCTGGGACACTCGCTCCCGCCCAGGCAGAAAATGAAATGTCTCTCTTTCTAACTGATATCAGCCAATAAGTAACCATCTCACATCGCACTCCACAGTGCCAAGAATCAAACACGCACGACTAATCCTTCCGTGGTCACACAGAGTTCATTTCTAAAAGTAAAACTGGTGCTTGTGTAGAAATATGTCCATCCTGGAACCAAACAAATGACAAACCTGTAATGCAGAGTAGAGTCTGTACCTCTACAGTGGGGGAGTCTCCTTTTTCTGGGGTCCTTTTTTTCATGGAACTTCTTGTTCACACTCACACAGATTCTCACTTGCAGTTGAGCAGGGAGCAAAGTCAACCGCTGTACTGCTAGTGCCCTTAAACACTTTTAAAGCTCTTAAATGAAAAAATGTAATAAAGATACACTGACTTTAAGACCCAAGTTAAAAAAAAATCTTTCATCTTTTGCCAAACCCCTCTTAGCTTTTCTTGTAAATGTAGATGTCTTCAAGCTTCATGCCCCCATTTGTAAAACATGTTTTGTGTTCAAAATTTTTACAGTAATATCAGGTTAAAGTCACTCCTCCAGAGCTTACAGAGGACATCATACATCTGTTTTTCCAGGCTGTGCACTGTTTCCTGTGACTTAAAATTGACTTTGACACATAAAATCAGTGGAGTGTCCCCGTAGGTAGATTTACCCTGGCAATGTACAACCAAGTAGCTATTTATACATACAGTAACCCTATGTACCTTCCTTGGTAATGTCCAGAGGTATGTAGTAAAATGCAGGGAATGCTAACTACAGAAGAAATGAGAAAGTGGGTTGATTGAAACTAGGTCAAACTATACAAGGAATAAAATGCTCAATCAGCACAAATGCAAAAGCAAGATGGCCATGATTTGTAGTTGGCACACCCTTCCCTGCACGCGTGAAGAGGGTCAATTTCTGTAAAGGAGTCTGTCCCCTGTCTCCTGCCCTCGCAGTGATCTGATGTGACTGGATGGATTTCAGTGGGAAGGGTAATATCTGAGAGGCCAACAGAGACCGAGTCAAGCTGATGTTTCTGAATCACTGGGTCAGTGGGTCAAAGGCATCACTGGACGTCCAGAGAGACAACAACTCTGTGTTTCTCAGAGCTTCTGAGGAATCGCTCTTGATTGCCAAATGCAGCTGTGAAAACGTGATTGGCTCAGCAACACGCACACACACACGCGCACACACACACACACACACACACACACACACACATATGCACAGACACAGTGCTGACACAGTAGTGAGCCCCTCAGAGACTTGCACGCACACAGCACAGACCCTCTGATACAGAGAGCAGGCACCTGGAGACTGAAGCTGTGTTTAACCTCCATTACCAGTACAGTCGATCTAATTAAACCAATGTTTTAATTAGGATTTGGACTGCCAGGAAAGAGGTGGGATAATAACATTCATTTATCCAACAGAGAGCGTGTGTTTCAGATGATTGGATGAACGCTTTTGTGTGTGATCATCCACTTAGTTTCAATAGTGCATTATTAAGCACTGTGCAGGTGCCATTTACCTTTAGTTCAATAAGCCGAGCAAGACTAGATTAGATGCCGTCAATGCAGATGACGTAAACTCATAGAAGGGAAGTTCTGGAGTTAAGGCAGTGGTGGTGGTGGTGCAAAAGCCTGCAAATCTTTAATGAAAATTCTCAGTTTCTCAATTCTCCTGGAGGCCATGGAGAGGTAGTGAGTTGTGAGATAGTGAGATGGAGGCGATTGTGCAAGAAGCTTATTATCTATTGTTGTGTTTTATTGTTTAGCAACATATAGAAGTTGTGTGAGACAACATCAGTCATTTCAACAATAAAAAAACGAAATTACTTGTTTACGTTCATGTGACAAAGGACGCTGAGCGGCCTTAGTAAGTACGATGGGAGCAAAAGAGGCAGTCAGGTGGCTCAGGTGATCAGGGGTTAGTTATTTTTCACATGTTTATCTTTGGCATCTCCTGTCACCACAGGGGCAATTTTTTCAGGGAACGCTCCTATGGCTTGTACCAGAGGGCAGGGACAGATGACATATACGGACTTACCGAAAATAGTTGGTGTGTAAGACAGAATGACAGAATTTTTTATAAGATTTAAAAAAAATTGTAATAACTTGACTTGACTGAATTGTGACCAGAAAGATATGTAGTCAGATTTGGTGATGATCATGGAAACAGCAGCCAACAAATGTTTCGCAAGCTGTTGAAGTAATCTCCCCTCGGTTTCATTGTTGCTTTATTAATTGTTTCCTTTTGTTCATCTCGTGTTGAAAAAATTACAAAAAATTGTATTATTGCCAAAATGGACAATACATTGAGTAATTATCTTTGCTGTCCTTATAGTATTCAAAATTCACACAGGAATAAAGACTAAACTTAGGCTAAAATCGCTTCCTTTTTTTGTCACCAAATGGAGGTAAATACAAAGAATAAACTAATATTTCTTCTCTCATCTCTCTCTCTGTTTGTGTCTCTTCACCTTCCTTCTCCCGGCTCTCAGCGGCAGATGGCGTGCCAGTCCAGAAGGATGGGGAGCAGGTAAGTCTTCAGCGATCCCTCTGGCTCACCACGCTTGTTGACTTCCTTTGACAGTGGACTGTTGCCACGCCACCTGAGGAACCAACATGGCTGCTGAGTGAAAAGCAGTTTCACAGGCAGTTTCACATGAATAGCTACTACTTTTAGAAATAAGTGGCCCAGCTATAGCTCTGACTCAAGGTGCTTATAGTATAGTAGACCAGTAAAAGAGCACAGATCATGTCAGTGTCAGTTGCTTAGCTTCCACCACATTGCCCCGCCCATGGGGGTAGGGAGTAGCTGGTGTGGTTGGCTCATTGCCGTCGCTATTACGTCTGTTGCTGATGCTGATGTCAACCTGACAGTCACTGATTGGTTCAAAGAAAAACAGCAGGACCTCGCTCTCCTCTCCTCCCCTGATCCCTTGACACAGGAGAGGAAACCATTTTGGACTAAAATGTTGAGAACTCTACTTTTTCAACTAAATGCACTGTGGACTGATTCTATAATTTATTTATGCACCATGCCCCAGAATGCCCTTCGGAGAACAACACACACACACACACATACACACACGCACGCGCGCGCACACACACACACATACACACGCGCGCACACACACACACACAGGAAAGGCTGCTCGAGGGGGCCCAGCTCGACCACTCAAGTGTGTTGAAGTTCTCTTCACACCCACATGGGAGAGGAAGAAAGTGAGTGAGAGAGATGAGTGCAGAGAGGGAGGAGGCGGGAGCAAAGAATAGAAATTCAAGAGTGAAGAAAAGAACGGGAAGAGGCTGATATCGATTAGCATGAGTTATCTGGATACATGCTGCATGTAGCTGATGGAGACAGTGAACACTGCCCTGGTTGTCTCTCTTCCTCGTCAGGTCATTCGGCATTGAACTAGCTGCTCTCCCCATGTTGCAGTCTGTTGACTAGAGGTGGAATGGTGTAAAGTACAATTCATTTAATGCTCCTATGAAAAACTCTTACTTTTTACTGCATTTATTTTGCAACTTCAGTTACTTCACTTACTCTGCAGATTAAGAATGAATGTACAAAAATGTGGACACAGGCGCCTCGGTGGCAGATTTTAAACTAATTTCAGTAAAGCAGCTTAAGAGAAAATTTTGTATAAAAAAAGTGGGGGGCAGGTGTTATTTTTCCCCGTTATGCTAATTTGCCAATGTTATTTTTGTTGAGCCTCGACTGTCTGTTCATATCAGCTGGAAGGTGAAAACATATCAGCAGAGCCACTAACCCACCAATGTCCCCTGTCTCGTTAGTGTCAGTCCAGCTGATAGAGAGAAGTGGTGGCAGAGGCTGCTGCTTATCGGCCTTGTCCCCAGCATCTGCCTTCACGCTCACACACACACACACACACACACACACACGCTCACACACGCTCACACACGCACACACACGCTCACACACGCACACACACACTCACACACACACACACACACACACACACACACACACACACACACACACTCCTCTTCCTCCTGTTAGCCTCAGAGCCTTGTCTGCCTGCAGCATCTGACATCTCTCTCTCTCTCTCTCTCACACACACACACACTCTCTCACACACACACACACTCTCACATTCACACACTCACATATACACACACAAACAAACACATGCACACGCGCGCACACACACACACACACATATTACAGCACATCTAATCAGAGTGGAGAGTCAGTCATCTGTAGCATATTCACTCTGCTATACATAAATAAGCAAATATATAAACTGATCCCTGTTTAATCCCCTCCCTTCTCCGTGTCATTCTGGTCCTTGACTCTTACTTTTCCTCGTTCCCGGAAAATCTCTACGTTTGTCTCTTCTTTTTTCCTCTTTATTTCTTTATCTTCCTCTGCATGTTCAACGTGAACCCCCCCCCCCCCCCCCCCCCCGTCTTTGTCTACTCCCATGGCCCCCGCCATGCATGTCAATGTTTTCTGTCCTGTCACTCTCTTACTCTTCCCCCATCCTTCTGTCCTCCTATTTCTCTTCCTCAGCATGGACGTTCAGAATTTTCATGGGAAGGAATCAATGTAAGTGTTGTGACACCATTCCTTCATCTACTACTTTTCTTTCTCTCTCTTTGTTTCTCTCACCTGATTTGATTTAACTCACCCTTTAACAGCTCTCCCCCATGACCTCCCTCCACCTTGGCTTTACAGTTGATCTCTTTCGGTTTTATGGTAGTGGTGCACGGTAGTGAGCACAATCAGAATCACTTGTTGTTACAGAGTGTAAAAAGTAGACTGTAAGTTGGAATCAGGATCTGGTTAATGTAGATTTTCTCTTTTGTATTAACCCAACATCTCCATCACTTCTCCTCTCCACTCACCCCTCTCTGACACACACCGTCTCGATGTCTTTGTGTGCCCTGTCGCACCTGCCATACTATCCTTTCCTCCACGCCCCCCCCCCCTCCATTCCTTTCTCCTCTCTCCCCCTAGCTGTCTATGGAAGACACCACGTCAATCCTCCCGAGGCTCAAGAGGAACTCAACTGCCTATGGCATCGGGGCACTGGCTAAGTCTTCTCTGTCAGGTGTGTCAGGTGTGTGTCTGTGCTGTAACTGGTAAACCGACCCCATGCTGGCTCCGTCCTCAGTGGGAGCTGGAGTCAGCATGGTACCCGAAACGGGTTCCCCTGTCACTTCCTCTCCACACTGCGATAACACTCGTCAATGGGTCCTCGTGGGTCATTGACAGGACTAACTCAACATGAAAAACCCAGCACACACGACACACCCACACTGTGCATCATCATGCAGCTTGTTGCTCTAAGAAAAGGTGAGTAGTAGGTGGGAAGTGTAGTTAAGTGGTTGTGGAATTGTGGTGTCCTGAACAATTCCTAGTATTGATGTTTTGAACTTCGTAAAGTGCTGTGTTGAACAGAGTCAAGTACAGTGCAGTGGAGTGCTTTCTTTTAGTGCAGTGTCTTTGGTTTAATCCAATTGTTTTGTGCAGTGCAGTTGATCAGAGTGCAGTGAAATGTGTTGCAGTACAGTGCAAAGGAAGTGCAGCTGCTGCGCTGTGTGGTGTGGTACTGATTTGTCCCATAATTTTACTCCAGTAATTTATTCATAAATCTCATCCCCCATACGCCACCATCAGAGAGAATCAAACAACCAGGGATTTACAGTTTGTGCCTTCGTATATGTCCAAAAATGGAGCACAGCCATCTTGCAGACGTCAGCTGGTATTTGCTTGGTGGCAGGAAATTAATTCTTTCTTGGAAAAAATAGTACCAGTGATTGCATGAGTCAAGTTCTCAGACAGATGGCGAGGGAGAAAGAGGAGATCTCTTTTTGGCCTTACCCAGCGCAGTTTAGCAGAGCTGTTAAAGCTATCATGTCAACAAGGCAACCTCTCATTACACATGCCACACAGTCACCTCAACCCAATTAACCCACTCCATCCCATGATGCACCTTTGTCAAACAGGACACATCCATTGCCTCATCTCCCCCATGCAGTGTGTACAAATGATGGCTAAGTCTCATTAAACGCGTGAATGTCATCGCCACAACCTTTGTCATTAAGCAATTCTCGTAATCCATGTTCATACAGAGTCTGATTCAAATACAGGATTCGACTGATATTACAAAAAAAGTGTTATCTTTATTTGAGGCTGCCAATAGATAACATTTTATGCTAATGTTCAAGATATTAAATATAAATAAGTAAATGAATAAACTGACCTTTCAACCAAAAATTCACAAATTGGGAGACATTGTCATTTAAAAAAAGAAAGAAATATTGCTAGTAACACTAATATAATCACATGATCCTATTCAGGTCAAGCATTATGGCGATTAGTAATAATACAATAACAATGCGATGAAATGACCTGCATCAGGATGACAACATTGCCAAGCCAGTTTATCAGTCCAATCCTACTGGACATCCATGTTTTCATTGGCCATCACAGCTCCCATGACCAAAAAGTACTATACACTTGATAATAACATATCTATCTCAATTCTGTCCCTCCCTTTTCTTTCTCTCCGGCCATCCTCTATCTACACCACTTCATCTCAAAATATCAAACCTATGACTTCAATCTGTTCTCCTTGTCCCCTCCAAATTCTTTTGTCCTCAACATCGACCTCTAATCTTTCCCCTCATGTACCCCGATCCTGCCCATTTCCATACGTTCCATTCTCCCATGTCTTTCTGTACTACCAGGGGTGTCCCGCACCATGAAGGAAAGAGTGACAAAGCCCACAGCCTTGGCTCAGGGTCGTGTCGCTCACATGATCGAATGGCAAAACTGGAGCATGCAGACAGTGGGCCCAGGTTGCGTCCCTGCGCCCCGCATTACCACCCAGGAGCGGGAAAAGGAGCGGCGGCTGGAAAATGATGCTTACAGTGACCTCAGCGATGGAGAGAAGGAGGCCCGTTTCACTGCAGGTTCGTAAACACACACTTAAAAACACAGGGAGACGGGAGGTCAGGCCCTCCACAGAGCCTGTTAACGGTCATCAGCAGAATTATGTGCTCATCACCTCACGTTTCGGGATTTGTGCCAGTTGTTCAGCCAATCAGACATAATGCAGGTTCTCACAATGACCCTGACTCGTCCTTTGAATCCTCACCTCAGGTATCCTGCAGCAATTTGCAATCTCAGAGGCAACACTTATGGCCTGGTCGTCAATGGATGGAGAGAGCCCGCGGTCGGGATCAAACCAGGGCAGTGTGGCTCATCTGAGCGAGGTCAACCAGGAGAGCATCACCAGTCGAGGTACAGGACCACAAACATGGCTGCAACCTCAAATTAAAGGAGCTTGTGTTGCAGAATCTAATAATCATTTGCAAACTGGTAATGGTGTTGTAGTTTTGAATTTAAAAATAAATTTAAAACATGCTATAAAGAAACATATACAGCAGTGGTGGAAGAAATATTAAGATCTTTTAATTTCGCAATTGTAGCAATAATTTTGAACTGTTGATTGAAAAGTCTTGCATTCAGAAATTTAATTCAAGGCAACATACACTCATTGTATTTTTAAAAATGTATGTGTCAAAACCCTTGTCAGTGTTAATATAGAATTGAGTGATTATTACTAATGAAAAACTGACAGTACATGAATTTATGTTGTAGCTGGTTTAAAGTAAAACTTTTTTAAAACACTTTTAGGTAGTCAAATCTAAAACATCTTCACAATTAAATTATAATACCTTCCTTTGAAAGAAGTGGAATAGAAGTATAAAGTAGTAAAGTTGAGTGTAGTAATTGTACGTAGTTACTTTGGACTCCTGGCTTAAAGACAAGTTTATAGGTAATGACATAATAAAATCGTGTATATGTTATGAAGTCATAATATGGCCAAGCTTTGAAACTGCTGTAGTAAATGTTAGTGTTTGTGTCGGTGCAGAAAAGCATGTGTCATGTTGCTTAGTAATGAGACAACAAACCGTTTCATTTCATCTCTCCAGGCTGGAGAGTTCCCTCATTATTAATTTCACATTATCCTACATGGACTTTTGGAAGGTAAACCCACTCACTGCATCTGTTTACAGTAGAGTGACTTTCCAACATTTTTGGTCCACGATTATTCTCCATGCAAACTTTTTCTAATCATGGGATTAGAGGTGCAGACAGTTATAATGAGTTCTTTGTTGCTGTTAAGATACAGTTCCTTAAGGGTACGACACTTCATTAGTGAATTTGCATCAAATTATCTCATAATTTCTTAATAAATAAACTTTCACATGGTGAGAATGTGTGGCGGTGTTTACTCTTGGGCCCAATCTATAGCCATCTCTTGTGAGAAAGATAAACTGCAGAAAATCAAAGCTGCAGCTGCATCATACAGTTTGACACAAGTGATTTATAAACAATGCAAGGAATGCCAGAGAGTTTCTGTCATCACACTTATACAAATATAAAGACGTTTCTGTTTGTCAGACTTAACTAGTCTGCCCTGCTTAAAATCATTCTGTACGATAACCACAACCAAATTTAATTAAATGTAGGACTTACTCTTTAAACCTCAAACATGAAGCTAAAATGTCTGGTCATTTGAGAATGCAAAATGTGGATGTTTTATTCAACCAACAATGATATCAAAGTCCCGAATTAAACCAAACAGCATCCACATAATATCAGGATTTCTCTATTTTTATATTTCTTGTTATTATATCAAAATTATTTCATCAATAGTGCAAACTTGATCAAAACTCCCCTGTTATGACTTCCCCGTTTCTCATCACTTCAAGCAGTCTGAAGAGTAATAATAACAGCTGCTGCATTTTTCATTTCCTCCAGATCAGATATTGCACCACTCGTCAGCGGAGGTGTGGCCTCACACGTACGTCTCCCAGGGCCACTACTGCCTCTCTTCCTCTGATGCCTGGGAGCCCATCAACAACGACCCCTCCGTCATGGCGTCTCCCCCTGCTGGCTCCTATGTTATGGGAACCGAAGGGTACGACGGGCAGGCGGCAGCTCACTTCCTGTCGCAGCAGCAGCAGCAGCAGCAGCTCACCCTCCAGCAGCAGAGTCAACTACAGCAGCTGCAGCAGATCCAACAGATCCAGCACTACCAGCAGCAGCAGCTCCTGCAGTATCAGCAACAACAGGTGATTGGATGAGAGCCCCCATGTTCCACGTTTGCGACTGAATGCGAGGGTTCCGCCACAGTGTGATGCCACTGTATATGTAGTTGAGATTAAGTGTCTAAGCCACTCCTATAATGACTAAACATTTGAGCACTGGAAAAAGTCACTGAGGATTTCAAATTTTTCAGAGCGGAGACAGATTCTATCAAGATAATGTCTGCGTCTGCTGAGTACAAACCTATTTATTTGGAACAGTTCACATGGTCCCCTGAGTCTTCAGATATCTCTGTAACTCCTGGATTCATTAAACATTTTCAAATCCACAAGATAAACTTAGTCACACTCTGCTTTGAAAAAATGTTTGAAACTCTTTCTTATGGCTTCCTGAGACTTTTTGTATAAGCAGTTTTTCACAAGAACTGTCAAAGGGAAAGAGGGAACGTGTGTTTAAACATTAATCTTCCACTTAATTAAACTCGACTCGCTGTCTCAGAGTATGTGCTTTAGTCACATTCCGGAAAAAAAGCAGTTAAATTAAAATGATAAGCTTTAATCTCATCTTTACTGTAAAGGAAAAAGAGCTGCTAAACTGCTCCTGTGCTCAAAGAAAGCACATGTGATCACAGCACCGTTAACAAGTGCTACACCATAAACTGCATATACTTGCTGAGGGTCTTTCTTAATTGTTTTCTTGGCTGGACATCACCGAACCGTGTCTTGTTTCGACAAAAGCTTGACAATGTGTCACCTCTGACATGGAAGTGTGTCATGGCTCCGTCTTCTCTCCCTCACCTTTCACTCTCTCTGATCACGGACTCATCCCTCTGTTCCTAGTCTCTGGAGCATCGGCTTCACAGCGCCAACCACTCTTTGCAAGCGACGCCCAACAGCACCATCCACAGTCTGGTCCATCATGTTCACCCTCCATTGGTTGATCTGTGGAACACGGGGCAGATGGAGGCCTATCAGGTGGAGGCCGGGGGCTACATGGGTGTGTCGGCGGTGGTGGAACCGAGCCTGTGCGTCCCCTCTGTGGAAGACATGGGAACAGAACACTCCCCACTGCTGGAGCAGCAGGAGGAGGTCAAGGTGAGTTGAACATGGAGTCTGATTACATAAAATGACATCCTCAGTGATTAATATTTGATCTGTGAAGTGCTGAGGAAACACTGCAGAAGACCATTCTGATGGATTTATACCATTTACCACAAATTTGTCATTTAATTTCATCATACACTAATTATTTCATTATTTCTAATGATTGATTTCCATTGATTTTCCTCAAGACATGGGTTGGTTAAGTTCATACCAGGGTGATAAGAACTACTGTTGAGATTATAAGGTCATCACCTCCTCAAATGTGAGGATTTGCAGCTTTTCTTTGATTTATATCATCGTAAATCTTTTGGGGTTTGGGCAGCTGGCTGGACAAAACTAATAAATTGATGCCGCTACTTTGCACTTTGAGATATTGGGCATTTACACACACAATTAATCTAAGAAAACACTACATTAATCAATTCTGTTTAGGGCTGCAAGTAACGATTATTTTCATTGTCGATTAATCTGTTGATTCATTTTTCGATTAATCGATTAGTTGTTTGGTTCATAAAATGTCGATCATGTTTCCCAAAACCCCAAGATGATGATTTTTTGTCCACACAGCAAAGATATTTAGTTTACTTTCATAGAGGAGCAAAGAAACCAGAAAATATTCATATTTAAGAAGCTGAAATCAGAGAATTTTGACTCCTGCCCCCCCCATAAAAACCACTTGAACCGATTAATTGATTATCAAAAGAGTTATTGATTAATTTAGTAATTGATTACTAATTGATTAACTGTTGCAGTTCAAATTCTGTTTGTTGCAGCAGTAGAAAAACATTAACTTGCAGCAAATACTGAGCTTTACCTTTTGAATAAAGTGGTGTTATTGTCACATAATAACTTTTTAAAAGGAGATTTTGGCCAGTTTCCACCAATTCAGCTTGTGAAAACTGTACGGAGTTTTGCAAATTAAAAAAAAAATAAAACCTTAGATTAACCTTGAGGCTCAAACAATTTCACCAGAAGCCCATGTTAGAGAAGACGGGGCATTTGAATACACAGGTGATCTAATAAAAGTTGCATTATGGGAAACCAATTCCAGTGTTTTTGGAGCTTGAAATCAGGATATTTCGACATCTGCAGCTTTGATTGTGACCAAATTTTTTAAAATCTGTTTTGTGTAAATCCCTCAGTTTTATATAAACATACTTCTATCTTGCTTGACCTTCGAAACAGTAGTTTGACAAGAAAATATTTATCATGGTCCGATAACTCAGCTTTAACATGTCACTTGTGCTGCAAAGCTCTGGTGAAAAACGGTTTCTGTGACCTGAGTTGACTAAACCTGCTACGTGTTTGGCTCCATCTGTCCTGACCAGGAGGAGGAGGTGACACTGTGCATGGAGCCAGAGTCAGCCACGCTGACTCCGCCCAGGCAGCAAGGGGATGCCTCTGGAGGCAGTAGTCCAGGGCAACCACCGTCAGAGCCAATCACAGAGCGGAAGGCCTCCGACGTCACCTCGGTCTTCATTCAGACGCTGGAGGAGAAAGAAGAGGACGAGGAGGGGCCTGCCGCTTCCATGGCAACCAACTGAGTTCCTGGCTGTCAAGAGACTCCTTATTACAAACTGACCATGGAGTCAGCAAGGAATGAGCGTAATAATACAACATATATCTATTAATCTGTTCCTTTTCAGGTATCACAAACACAACTTTTTGGTTGCGAGATGGATTCTTTAAAACGACGAGTAGCAGATTTGGAAGTGGACTCTCAATGAGACATGAGCTGATGCAACAAAGGACACCTATTTCTTTGTAAGCCTTACATCCCAAAGGTAAAAGAAGAGAGTAGTGACGGTGGAGAAACTGAAAAGGAGGAGGAGGAGGAGAAGGAGGAGGAGGAGGAGGAGGAGGAGCAACAACAGACAGAGACATTCCCATCAAGGAAATGACACCACGCCGATGTGAAGCGGAGGGGAATGGAAAACATGCATGCTTTTTATGAAGACAAGCAACTTGACCCTGTCATCATCTTATAACGATAATGAAAAATCCAGCATCGTAAAACATTATAATAATAAGAATAATTTTGTAATAAAGAAAAGAAAAAGACAACAAGAAAAACCCATGTATAAGTGTATGATAAGATATCATAGTTTTCCTATGGGAGAACTCCTCTGTTTACAGCTGTTACTCAACATACAGTATTAGACAGTGTGTAACCAAATTAATTTCCCGGTTGCATCAGACACACACACACACACACAGTGTACCTTTTCACATCGATTTCACATATGATTAACGTAGACTCCGAAAAACGTCAGCATTTCAGTGAAATGCAGTTTAACCCTCTGAAATAAATTCCTCTATGATATTGTGGCACCCGGATGCCTGCGGCACAACCCAGGGACAGGCCTGTCCTGCTGACTGCACACACACTAAACACTGCACAGAAAAGGATTGTACTGTACGATAGTGTGCTTCCTACTCTGTCTCTCCGTATGCATGTTTCTTCAGAATACTATGGGGTACCTGTACTATACAGCACTGTATAGACTTTGCACTGAACCGTAGTATCCCAGGCGGGGCCACAGTGGACCTGCGGTGGGCACGAGCGGAGAAATAAAGACAGGAGCTGCATAAGCGAATCTCTTTTGCACTGATGCAATCCCACAGATCAGTGGTTGCCTTTGGACTGTTGACATTACCCAGTTCCCACACTGAAAGCTTTCAGCACCACCGACAACCAAAACCGAGCCACTTAACAACACAGATCCTCAGCTGCTTTTTTTCCACAGTGCGAGAAAAATTGAGGATGATAACCGCTGTTGTGAATGTACTGGGAGACCGACGGAAGTACACAAGGTTTGTTTTTGATGTGTCCTCGCCATCCACATGGGAGGGAATCGGACGCGTTGTTAGGAAACAAAGATAAACAAGGGAGTCTTTCACGTGTGTGTTGAAAATCGATTCACAGCTGGCTCACCTAGACCACACACACACACACACGCACATGCACACACGCACACACACACACACACACACACACACACACACACACACACACACACACACACACACACACACACACACACACACACACACACACACACACACACACACACACACACACACATTTACAATGCGTGCATTGCCAGGTCACTTTTGGGGACATTACTTTGACTTGCATTCATTTCCTGGAGACTTATCTTAATCTTAACCATAACCACAACTTACTCACCTCTTTTTTTGTTGTTGTTTAAACTCAGCTTCTTGTCCCCAACTAGACGAGACGTCCCCAATGAACTGTCTCAAAAAATGGTCTCCAAAGGTAGCCTACTACAGAGACACACACACACACACACACACACACACACACACACACACACACACACACACACACACACACACACACAAATATCTAAATTGTAACCAGCAATAGACAGGCAGAACACTGGTTTCCCAACAGACCAGTGTCAGCTTGTCATATAGATGTAAATAGTCTTGAGTATATAGAAGGCGCCTCTCGCTCACAGTCGCAACTGTTCTAGTACAGTATGATTTCTTTATTTTTTTACACCTCTCGGTCCCACTTTATTCGGGGACTGCTAGGCCTGATTTATTGATTTCTTTTTCTTGTGTGCACCACTACACAAAGACAAATGAAACGCGGGAATGTTTGTGTTGTAAACAGAGCGATCACTCAAACGGGAAAGTGTTTCACCCGGGGAATCCATCAGCGGGGCAAACAAAGTACAGCAGTAGGTCTGAGAGCTGCCCAATCTGCCAATCAGGGAACAGAACAGGAGGCCGGGGCTGAACACTAGAGCCGAACAGATCGGTGTCTTCCTGCTCGTCGTGATTACTGTGAAGCAGCTGCCTGGAGTGTGAAAGGGATTATGATGATGTTTGAGGAGGCATGTTTTCGTTTACTTTAGTGTGTTCCTTTCTGCCGCCTGAGGGGGAGTGGGTGTTTTCTAGGGGAGGGGAGCGAAACGGAGAACAGAGAACAAAGTGGACTTTCTGTGCATGTCTCACTCACGAACTTTACAACAACACACAACCACTGTTTTCATCTGTTGTCCCTGTTGGGGAGCACCTTCTCCTCTCACTTTGATGATTGTGTGAGAAACTTTTAAGATGTAAAAAAAATATATATAAGTATATGGTTTATTGACTTGAATGAACTTTATTTATTGAGTGCTTCTTTATGCAAAGTTTGGGACAATGTTTATTTTTCTACTAACTTGCTGAAATCCCCTCCAGTATAAGTTAGAATAGGTGTCATGGTTGTGAAGCAGTTCTTGTTGCGATGTCGTTTTGAGCACTTTACACACAGAAAAACGCCTTGGTAAGAGAAAACAGATGGATTGTTTGGCAGCTCTCAATGATAACAAATCTATCATTATTTCACTTCACTTTTTGAATTCTGGTTTCGATCAAAAACAACTTACGAGGGCTCAAAACTGCAGACAGGATGTCTTCACACAATGGCACATATTCATTTATTTATTGAACAATTACTTGGTGGGGAGGAATAATGTGACAGCTTGTACATAGTCTATAATTTCACGTGGGTACCAACCCTTCTGGGAGCAGTATCTTTTTCTTTATGTGTCTTGGTTTTGAAGACATAAAGTTGTGAAAAGACAATTGCTGCATATATTCTTTGACGGAAACAACTGTAAAGCTTATTTGGGCTCGACGTTTTTGCAAAAAAACAAACAACAACAAGATATTGTTTCACAAAGAAATATGCATGGACTCGATCAAACCAGAAAAGACTGCTTCAGTTTGGGTTATTTTAGTTCTTTTTCTTTCTTTTTTCTTTTGTTTATCAAAATCTCAAAGAATGGATAAACTAATGACGAGAAGACAAATAACTTTCTTTTGATGTTAAGGTTTGCTGATCACGTCTTTGTTAACCGACTGGTCTGCAGTTGCGTTCCTCTTTTTGTATAATTCTACTGCCATCTTCCAAGGGTTACAGTAACTTGTCTGCAGGCATGACGCTCAAAATCAGCTTCTGGTCCTCCGCCTTTCTCCTCGTCTCGCTCTTTCTATCTCTTTGTATCTGTTCTGTATATTTGTGTCTGTCTGTATGTCTGTCTGTCCGTGTACAGTAAGTTGTCTGCTGTCTTATTGGAAGAATCACTGCCTACAAAAAACAATAATATTATTAACTGACGTTTTCACAACCAAAGGGGATTTGAAGCAATCAGACATGTAACAGATATAATTTGGAAGTGTGTTGCAAAAAAAAATTAACCGCTGTATAAAATGCTGTATGAAATTGGATGGCTTCTGTAAAATTCTGTGTGAAATTGGGTTTATTTGTTTGGAACGAGGCAGTGTGGCTGGTGAGACCAGTGTTCTCTCCAAACACTCACACCTATGCATGCTTGTCGGACGGCTGTCACAGGATGGTTCTTCCATGTGGTTCCCCGCCTCTCCTCTCCTCTGTCAACAATTCAATTTCTTCCCGTCTCTCTTCCTTTCCCTTCTTTCTCCTGCACGACAAAACCTCCTACGCCCCCACCAGCTCTCCTTTACCCGTCTCCTCCTCTTTTCCTCCGGTGGAGAAAGAGCAAATAAACAAATCGACAAACGGCTTCTCTTGTGCATGTGAGTGGACATCTTTTTCACAGAGTGTAAATAATTAACATTCTCACACATTTCACCCCTTTTTCTCTAGAGCCTTAACATAATAATAACACGTCTTTCCACATTCCACAACAGGATTATTTTATGCCAGGAGAACGTTGATGACGAATTCTCACAGACAGGCTTCCGGGGAACTAGATGCTTCAGAGCCTGAAACTAAATCAGAGCCTGAAACACACTGCTGACCTTCACAAGACAAAAATGTTCATAGTTTTATCATCTGAATGCTGGAGCGCTGTCGCCACTGTTACATGGTAGTATTACATGGACGTTACTGGCATATCTTTCAGTTGGTCAACTGCTTTGATGCAGACTGAAATATCTCCTGAAATGTGGTCAAGATATTATCTCGTCCCCCCATGGTGAACTTTGGTGATCTCCTGATATAGCGCCACCATCAGGTCAGAAATGTAATGAGTTGTTTATGAGCAGAAAGCAGTGAGTGCACTGTGTACACACACACAGGATTTTACAACTCTAGGAACTCTTCAGACCGTCAGCTATCGTATGTTTTTCGTCGATTGTCCACGACGATGATTTACTGGTTGGCGTGGTGACCGTTGTGACCCATGGCTAAAATCCGTTTGAATGCGGATCCTGTTTAATGATAATTATAAATCTTAGCATGCTCACATGCAAAACAATAAACTCGGCAACCATTAAGCCTGCTAAACATCAGCACTGATGTCCGGGTTAGCAGCTATTCTTCTAATCGTCTTTATTGTTGTTAATATTTAAAATAAACTAGTGGACAAATCTAATATTTATTATCTTTAAAAATAACAGTGACTTGAATATTTACCATACAGCAAATATATGATAAATGTTAAAGTTATAATTTAAAATTAACTTCAATCAATAAACTTTAAATGCATGATCTTTTTGAGATCTAGGTCAAATTAATTAAGTTTTCATCGATATATCATTACGTTATCATACAATTCATTGCTGTCAGTTAATCTTTCTCAAAGGTAGTTAATGAAATTACCAGACATCAGTACATTTGACGGACTTACACAATCAACATTTCCTAGATATGGATGGACATTGACCGATAGTGACATGTAGGACTGGACAGGTTTGTCCATCTGCAGTTCAAAAGACACAGGAAGGCACCTGAGAGTGAAAAAAAAGTGAGATTATTGTAAGAATAGAAAAATATCCCGTTCTACAAGTGTCAGGAGCTTTGTGCGCACCAGCTCGCCCGGCTCGCTAAGAGCTGAATGTCCGTGAGGACTGCAGGTTGGCCCGACTCCTCCACCCAGACAGCAGCGCTGTCTCTGGGGAAAAGTAGTGAAATCAGAAGAAAGTAAAAGTCTTTTCTTTAAACCCAGACCTCCTAAATGGGCTCATCTGACTCCTCGCTCTCTCTCGCCTCCTGCAGGGAGGATAGTGTAAGGACAGGGCTGGTGGGTGACACAGAGGAAGCAGTGGGTGAAGTTGAGGAAGGAGAGGAGATAGAAGGGGACGCCGGCTCCTGAGGAGTTCCTTCAACTCCCCCCGTGGCTGTGAAGCTGCCGCTGGTGCTCCCCGTGCTGCTGGGGGAGGAGGGAGCAGAGTCACACGAGGCGGCTACTCCGGAAGATGACGCTTTCCCTCGGGAGTCCTCCTGTGGCTCTGTCCTCACTAGCTCCCCCTCGTGTCTGCTCCCCTCCCCCCACAGGTCTCTGTCTCGAGTGGGGGAGGAAGGGTCGGATGATGGAGGCTGGTGCTTCTTGGCTTTCCTGCTGGCGTCCCTGAAGCTGGCGAATGGGGGACGGAGTCTCACCCCGCTCCGAGTTGAGCCCTCTATGGCCTTCTGTAACTGTTAGACGAGAGGCAGACATTGAAATATCTACAGGGGCATACCACGAAGCACAGAAACGCATTGAAGCGACAATGTAGGATTACTGAAGTGAACGTTGAGGGAGTTGAGTTGTGAGAACGGTGCAGAATGAATCAGAGCATAAAGCATGATGCATCCTGTGACAGAACAACGGCCCGCAATGTGCGATCCTCGCAGCTCGCTGTCATGCTGCATTAGAGGATGACACCAGGAGAGGAGACGAAAAACATGCAGATAAAAAAACCCAACAATAAATAGAAAACCATTACCTCTTTCAATGCCACGACACCCACCAGCTTTCCAATACTGGTGACATAGGCGTGACTGAGGCCCAGCAGAGAGAACAGAGTGTGGGTCTGAGTAACGACAGAGAGAAGGACATAATCTCGTCAGCGTTAAACGTATTGCGCACTGACAGTATTGTGCCTGCATGGCTGCACCGCTCCTCATAAACAATTTCTCTGCAAGTAAAAGAAGAAATACATGGCGTGGCTGCATAGCATGAGTCACAGCATTCAATTCAAGAGTCAAGGCCTTGTGTATGAACAGAGAACAAGCTGCAGTGAGCTGCACAATAAAAGTGTTCTGTTACTAAATAACATGAAAGAGAACTCAAGTGATTTGATGTTCCACTTCCATAAGCTGGGGACGAATGAGACGTACAATTTTAAAGGTCCTATATCATACAGGGTGAAATTTCAATGTCTGTTTTTGATTATAAAGCAGGTTTAGGTGCTAAAGAAATACTGTACCAAAGCTCTCAATCCACAGAGAAATAAACAGCCCGAGTCCAGAAACTGCCTTAAAACAAGCTGCCAGCACTTCCGTACCTTTGTGATGTCACGACAACAGTCACGACCCTCAACCTTGCCCCCAGCACGACCCTCCCATTCTCACAGTGTTTACATGAAATCAGGATCTCTATTAATATTGTTTTGTTTAGCTTTGACTCTTTTTAATGCTCTTTTTTTCGATCCCCTGTCCAATCACCAGAGGGTCGAAGGACCATCGCCATTTGCATTTTTTAGCAAGATGACCATGGTGATCCATTTAAATTAAGAAGAAAACTGCATTCATTTATTTTTATACAGGGCCCAAGTGTAGATCATAGTGCACTCTCCAAAATACCAAACTATCTTCTTTTTTGTTCTGTAGCCTGGAAATATGAAACTGCGATTGAGTATGGCTAATCAGTGTCTGTTCACGTGATGAAGCGTCACCCAGGTGCTGCTGTGGTCACCTTGTGCAGAGACGTTCTTTCCACCAGCTGAAACGGGGAGGGGTCTATACGTATCTGCTCCATGTCGACTGGCTTGTCCAGCTCTGCCTCTTCCCAAGCTTTGATCTGCATCAGCCAATCACAAGAAAATGAAAAAAAGACTCAGAGTGTGCAGAGTTTAGAGTTATTGATTTGATTGTCTCCGTCTTGTTTGTTGTGCGGATGCTGAATCAATAGTGTACAGTACCTCCTCTGGTGACATGGTGTCAGTCAGTGCAGGGGGCGCTGTGTCCTGAGGAAAGAGGGGGAAAGACAGACAGACGGATGGATGGACAGTCAGTCGGCTTAAACAGCCATACAGATGATGAGAAGACGCCCCCTGGTGGTTTTTATTGCTCTGCAAAATCACGTCAGCTCATTTATGTTTGTTATGCATGTGATGCTCCGCCTTTTTACATTAGCAAGGATGGCACAGGAGGCCTTGTTGGACCCGTGTCCCTGTCTGAGCCGTCACTGCCAGCTCTACAACAGATCACTGAGGCACTGCTCCTTCGAGCATTTGGGGTCATAGTGATGAATGTGTGAGGTCGAGCTGAGCACCGCACCTGAGTTTCAGTCTGGCCCGATGAAGACGTGGAGGAGAAGAGTCTCTGAAGGGCCCCCCTGACAGACGGCAGCTTGCGCTTGTCTGAGGACATGGTATTGCAACACATGTAAGAGGAGAGAGCCAGTGACATTTGATGGGTGAACTTGTCTATATGTGCAGCAGGAGTGCCGTGTTACCTGAGCCTGTGTGGTTGGTGGAGGCCTCCTGAGGTCTGGGGGATGGGAAGGGCCCATTGCATTCCTCCTGAACCGGAGCAGTCTGTGGGCACAGTGACTGTATAAGGAATTTTCGAAACAAATAAACTTTTCACAACGTGCATTTGTGAAGCCATGAATGTTTTTTACACCTTGTCTGCACTCTCCTCTCCGCCCTCCTCATCAACGAAGGTGAAGGACTCCCAGCTCACTTTGGAGCCCTGGCCCGGTGAACTCTGACCTCTTTCAAATGCTCGCCTCTCCGGCGAGAGCCACCAGTCGAAGACGGCCTGAAGCTCTGTTCTCTCGATGGAGCCCAGGAGAATCATGGATTCTGCAGAGGGAATTGTTAGACCAATAATTAGACATTCAATGTGCTTTTCTAGTGAGGCTTTTCTGTTTGATATGAAGCTATAGGGCCAGCAGGGGGTTAGCTTAGTTTTACATAAAGCCTGGTCTTGTCCAATGGTAACACATCTGCCAACTAGCCCCTTACACCA